>NC_090835.1:80926033-81235755 GCF_028021215.1 Eschrichtius robustus
TTTTCTGGCCATGCCGCGTGGCATGTGGGATCTTAGTTCCCTGACCAGGGATCGAATCCATGCCCCCTGCAGTGGAAGTGCTGAGTCTTAACCACTGGACTGCCAGGGAAGTCCCTCTCAAGTTTTTAATGAAGGTCCCAGGTGATTTTTAAGGACAGAAACTTGTTCCTTGCCTCCGACATCCTCTTTCATTTGGCAGCAATGCATCCCGAAAGCATTGCTGAAAGAAACAGCAATCAGAGGAGATTCATTATGATTCTAATGAATCACAAGAGACAGGCCCTTTGCTTCAATGCATTAACAAAAATCATGGATGTAAATGCAGTCCCACGGGTTTTGTGGAGTTTTTTAATAATTAAAAGTTAATCCATTAGTGCTATCTCTGGAGCATTATGCTTGACTTTATGATAGCTCTAATCAAAGAAGATATACCCATAGGTAAATGCTGGGACATACTCAGAAAGTAGGACAGGCTCAGTTTATCCAAAAGTGTAGAGGAAGTAACTGATTTCCTCTTTGTGGCTTAGAATAAATTTGATAAAACCAGTTACCATATAACTCAAGAATGTGGATATGAATTAAAAAGCCCTAACAAATATTGCAATTTAGAGCTACCTATTGTCTAAGTAGTTAGTCCCAAGTTTGGCCTGACTTTGAAGTAAGTCCTAAGGTATGAAGGTTGGGATGAAAAATGGGAGAATCCAAGTTGTTCGTTCCCTGAATGTTTTTCGGGCACATGGGTAAAGAAAAGTGTTCCATTCAAAGAATGGAACTTGATATTTTTTCCTATACCATGAACCGCATGGATACTAATATTAGAAGTACTACCTATAGTATTTAACAAATAGAAATGGCACTATGTCATGACAGTTAGTTTTGGCATTCCAAAGGAAAACAAATATCTTGGATTCTCATGATATGTATCCATAGAAAATAGTACATCTTTCGCCTATCTTATTTTTTACCTAATCTCTCATTGCCTATCTGTAGCCTCAAAGCCTTTAATCTTTACGAGTAGCACAAAATAAATGTATCTGATAGAATTTAACAGTTTTCAAGTTCAAAAAGTTCTGCCAAAATGAGACAAAGAGAGGTGATTTCTCCTAAGAAGTCTTTTTTTGGGAGACAAAGGATGAACTAAACTGATATTCCAAGCACTCTGCTGAGCTCAGTGTATAGAAAGATGAATAAATAGCTTCTTCTCACAAGGAACCTACTGTCTATGAGGAATACAGACCATCACAGACAAATATAAAATTCTGAGGTAGGTATGCTGGTGGAGATGTGGACATGCATTGTATGTTCGCTAGGATGTGACCACTAACGCAGGCCATTGGGTACAGGAAGGGCTTCCTGAGTAGCTACTGGAGCTGAGATCAAGGTGTGTAGGTGTTAACCAGGCAGAAGGGTGGAGTGGAGAGAAGAGTAGGGAAGGACATACCAGGTAGAAGGGGTAATATGAACGAAAACACAGAGGGGAACTATGAATAGCTCTAAAATGACAGATTGTAAATTATGAAGCAGAGAAAGAAGAGATATGGGGGGATGCAGTTAGGCAGTGGACAGATCATAGATGAGGATATTTGCACACATGAAAGAGTTTATCCTTGTGGAGTTACTGAAAGATGTAAAGCAACCAAGTGGTATTACCAAACCTGAATTTCTTTTATTTATTTTTATTGAAATATAATTAATGTATAATATTACATTAGTTTCAGGTGTAATAATTATGATTTGACATTTACTATGTTCCTCTAATTTTTTAAGAAATAATGATTACATCCCTAGCACTGTTCCATCCCTCCAGACACCTCACACTTTCATTCAGTTACAAGATAAAGGACAGCACAAGGACACTACAATGGGTACACAGAATACAGATGGAGCTAAATCATATATGTTGAAATGATGAAATGCACCATTTCTATATTCAAGCATTCTTTCCACAGATGTCCCAACCTCTCACTGCTCTGCTTGGAGTCTAGTGCTGTGAATACTGTTACCTCTTTCTTATGACGATATCCTGATTAAGTCTTACTTCACAATGGCAATTGGTTCATCGTTAGGGATACACTGCGGAGGCTGAAGATTATTGGATTTTGGACTCTTGTAAGAAGTATCATAATAAGAAATGTTCACATATATTTTTTCCTACCCCAAAATCATAACTTCAGGGGTATGTGTAGACTCATTTGAGATCTTTTTTTTATTCTGTGTTCCAGGCACTGTTCTAAGTTACTGCATTCAACCCTCACAACATCTCTGTGATATTGTTTTTTTAACATCTTTATTGGAGTATAATTGCTTTACAATGGTGTGTTAGTTTCTGCTTTATAACAAAGTGAATCAGCTATACATATACATATGTCCCCATATCTCCTCCCTCTTGCGTCTCCCTCCCTCCCACCCTCCCTATCCCACCCCTCTAGGTGGTCACAAAGCACCGAGCTGATCTCCCTGTGCTATGCAGCTGCTTCCCACTGGTAGCGTATATATGTCCATGCCACTCCCTCACTTTGTCCCAGCTTACCCTTCCCCCTCCCCATATCCTCAAGTCCATTCTCTAGTGGGTCTGTGTCTTTATTCCCATCTTGCCCCTAGGTTCTTCAAGACCATTTTTTTTTTTTTTTAGATTCCATATATATGTGTTAGCATACGGTACTTGTTTTTCTCTTTCTGACTTACTTCACTCTGTATGACAGACTCTAGGTCCATCCACCTCACTACAAATAACTCAATTTCATTTCTTCTTACGGGTGAGTAATATTCCATTGTATACATGTGCCACATCTTCTTTATCCATTCATCTGTTGATGGACACTTAGGTTGCTTCCATGTCCTGGCTATTGTAAATAGAGCTGCAATGAACATTTTGGTACATGACTCTTTTTGAATTATGGTTTTCTCAGGGTATATGCCCAGTAGTGGGACTGCTGGGTCATATGGTAGTTCTATTTTTCGTTTTTTAAGGAACCTCCATACTGTTCTCCATAGTGGCTGTATCAATTTACATTCCCACCAACAGTGTAGGAGGATTCCTTTTTCTCCACACCCTCTCCAGCATTTATTGTTTGTAGATTTTTTGATGATGGCCATTCTGACCGGTGTGAGATGATATCTCATTGTAGTTTTGATTTGCATTTCTCTAATGATTAATGATGTTAAGCATTCTTTCATGTGTTTGTTGGCAATCTGTATATCTTCTTTGGAGAAATGTCTGTTTAGGTCTTCTGCCCATTTTTGGATTGGGTTGTTTGTTTTTTTGATATTGAGCTGCATGAGCTGCTTGTAAATTTTGGAGATTAATCTTTTGTCAGCTGCTTCATTTGCAAAGATTTTCTCCCATTCTGAGGGTTGTCTTTTCGTCTTGTTTATGGTTTCCTTTGCTGTTCAAAAGCTTTTAAGTTTCATTAGGTCCCATTTATTTTTGTTTTTATTTCCATTTCTCTAGGAGGTGGGTCAAAAAGGATCTTGCTGTTGTGATACTTTTTTATTACACTTTGCATAAAAATAAACCAAGAAGGTTTAAAAATTTATCGAAGTATCTATAGTTATTGACAAAGGAGGACCCAGGGAGCCCAGATGACCAGCTAATTACAAGCAGAACCCAACATAAAACTCAAGTTCCTGAGTTGGCAACAACAGTGGGCTCAAATAAATATCCAATCCCTTGATAGACTTACAAACTTAACATCTCCAAAGAGCATTCCTGACATTGATTGAAAGTGACATTTCAACATTGAGGATGCACTGTCTTTCTTCTCTGGAGACTGAATGCTCTGAAGCATGAAAATGATGAAACACGGAGTGTATCTGGGGAACCCACCATGATTATGCCCCAGACTGCACTATCCCAGGCTCTCTCAGGGAAAAATACCAATGCCCACCCTGCTAAGAAACATATATTCTTTCCCTTTTTAGGGTTTTTATTCCCAAAATATTTTCAGTCACCTCAGGGATGCTTACATGTGTAACCTGGGGAACACTTCTGCTCCAGTAGCTTTGTAACATATGGTAACTCGTGGGTGTATTTTTTTCTTATGGAATCCGAGCAGCAGTCCCTCTGCACCAATACCTGGTATTCGAGCTTCTTGAGCTCTTACTGAATTGGTTTCACCATTCTTCTTTTCTTCCCCCATGGGTGAGGGGAGATGACGTGCAAAGCACATATAGGTGTTAGGGTGTTCTAGCCTTGTCCCAGCAGTCTCCACAGCAGAATGTGCTGCACATGCCAGGCATTCATTTCAGTTATGGTGACCTTCATGGTGGTTTTTTTTTCTCCTTTTCCCCATAATTCATCCTTCTGTTATGGACAAATTTGGGGCCTGTATCATTTAGGAATCTTTCAGGTATGAATGAATGAATGTGACAGCCTTTAAACAAACAAACAAACAAAAAGGGCGGTTCACTTGCCCAAGTCTGATATCTGACTTCAGGCACCAGCTTGATCTAGAATTCAAAAGACATCTTGAGAATCCACCACTTTGTTCTCTTTGTTCAGATTTGGCTCCATTCTAGGGGGTCTACTTTATACAGCCCCCCAACAACTCCAGGCTCCCACTTTTGTTTACCTCCCTGTCTCTAGGTGACCAACAACATCTGATGCCCACTAAGCCATCTGGCTATACCTCTTTTCTCCGGAAAGAAAAATGAGAACAAGGGACTGAAGGAAATGGGAAGGGAGAAAGAAAGAGAGCTGAGACTTGTTGAGCAGCTACTATGCACCAAGACACTTGGTAGGTACTTGACCCTCTTTAATTAATTAAGCCCTCATGAAAGTCTCTTAGGAACATAATCTCCATTTTTAAGCTCATGCTTTTACCGCACTGTCATTAAGGGAAGGGTTCCTCCTGTTGATCACTTTCCACAACATTCTATCATATCTTGCTCACCCATCAGTACTCGCCCTATCCTGTGCTTCATCTTACTCTCATCTCTCCTATACTCCACTGGCCAACTTTCCAGTTTCCAATGTGTCATGGGAGTTTTGTTTGTCTCTTTTTGTTTTCTCCTCCACTCTGAGTTTTAGAAAATCCTGCTGCCTCGGCTCTTCTCCTGGTCCTCTTCCAGCTAATTCCTCCTGAATTTTGGATCTTCGCTTACATGTCACTTTGACAGAGAGGCCTTTCCCAACATCCCAAATTAAATAAGACCGCCTTAGTACCCACCCCTATTTGTTGCAGTCTGTTTTATTTGGCTAGAGTTGACATGCGCAGTGTAACTATGTGTGCAGTGATGGGCTTACGTCTCTAAATTCTGTCCCCTAGCTGAACTTTAAGTTCCATGAAGAAAAAAAGACTGTCCTTATTTTTTTCACATGTGCCTAGCATAGTTCCTGGCACAGAGTATGGCTCAAGACACATTGACTGGATAAAATTTTAAAATTAGTAAATGGATAAAAGAATAAAGGAAATTTTCTCCTTTCTGAAATCCACCTTTACTTTGTTCAAGGTATATGTCACTGTGTGTGTTATATTAAAGTTATTTACTCACATGAGTTATTTTTTTAACTAGGCTGTAAGCTCTAAAGAGGAAAAATTCTACAATTTCTCTATGTATCCCCCCCCACCCGCCTTCTCTCTCTCCCACACACACACACACACACGCGCGCGCGCACGCACACACACACCCCAGGAAAATCCTATGCGGTAGATACCAAATAATAGTGTCTTAAATAAATGAGGGGGGAAAAAACTAATGTCTCAAGTTGAGTGGAGAAAAGCTAACTATGGTTTCACATGTTTCCTTTCCCAGGAATATTTGAACTGAAAAGAGCATCACTGAAGAGTTATGCCTGATAAGCTAATGGGGTTTCATGGAGTTCAGAGACCATTTTTCTCTTTTTTCAAATCCCATTCCATAAATAGTCTTCTCCTATTGGCCTGAACATGAACTTGGCTCTGTTTGTAAAAAAAAAAAAAAAAAAAAAAGTGTAAATAACCTTAGAAGGTTCCCCCCCCCGCCAGTCTGCCACTTCCCTGTTCTTCACTTCAGAATGTGATGGTGCCCATAAATGCAGCATTTATCCTCAGAGGGTGTCTTGATCAGCATCACCCAGCTCTCACTAGCAGCTTCTTGGTTCAGTTCAGGATCCCCCTGTTCCATCTTAATAATGGAATCCTCATTTAATGGCCCTCCAGCAAGATTCAGAAGCATTTCCTCTCTCAAATAAACACGCGTATCCAACCATTTCAAATTTCCAAGAAAAAAAAAATGCAGGGTTTGATTTAAGATGTGAGAGGACGATTATCCTGCATTCCTCTGGAATCACAGAATGAGCTCATTCACTCTGAACAGCACAGTGGGAGACAGCCTGGATGTTAAGTAGTATCACCCTGTCACCAAAAGACGAATGTGTCCAATTATCAGCAGCACCTTGCCCTCAGTAGAGTATAACCTGAAAAGTAACAGAGGAGAGCTCCTCAGCTCTGGGGCCAGGGTTTCGTGACCTAAACTCAAAAGCGAATTCTGATCAGCACAATATGAGATGTCCAGCTCTCTCCCTAGTGTTCTGGGAAGGCTTCACTGTGCTAAATCATGGAGCTTAAGGTAATCCATTCACAAGCATGCACTGAATACCTCGATTGCTGATTCCTCCCTGTGCTAGAAGAGCTTAAATTTGTACCTCCCTCTGACTCACCTTCCAAATCCCACCCTGGGGCTGGGGAGGATCTCCACACTCGCTTTCCCAGTCCACGTGGGTATGTGTGTTGAGAGTGGAAGGGTGCTGTAAAGAGGAAGAATTAATACAGAAGCCTGGAACTCAGTGAGGATAAAAGGGGACCTCTGACTTTTCTGAGATGGACTGTTACTATCCTCAACCAGCAGCAGGCAATGGCTTTGAAAAGTAGAAAGAGAAACTCTTTAGCACTTGAAATATATTCATGCCACCAAAAGTCACCCTCAGCACTAACACTGGCATACTGTAATTTAGGTAGTAAACCTCTCCTCTGCCTACATTGTTACCCCAGAGGCACCAAAGAGGCTGCACATCAAAGTGAAAATGCAAAACAGGGTGTGATTCAGTTCACCTTATGAAATCAAAAAAACTTGCCCCTTTCACGGTATAATTCTATATATGCTTATAAATATGAATATGAATACACAACACAAAATAATGACTTCCAAAATGTGGCTGTTTGTATGGAATGTTAAAATGAATATTTGTCATTTTGGGATGTCTAGTATGCAAACATTTTTTCTGTTTGAGTGAGTAGAGGTGGGGTTCCATCTCTTACTACCTAAGAAGAAAAGGAAAAAAAGTGTCTTTCCCAGACCTCTGGCAGTTGGGGCATGGCTGTCAGACATAACATTAGCCAGCAGATGTACCAACTGAATTTTTGAACCTTGAGAAAATAATACAAAAAATTTCAGAGAAAATTAAGACCTCAATAAAACATTAGAAAACAGAATCTATAATATATAAGAATTGTACAACATGACCAAGTAGTCTAACGTCTGAAAATCAACCAATGTAATACACCATATCAGTAGAGTAAGGGACAAAAGCCACATGATCATCCCAACAGGCGCAAAATAAAAGCATTTCACAAAATCCAATACCACTTCATGATAAAAAAACAAAAACAAAAAACAAAAAACTCAACAAACTAGGAATAGAAGGAAACTTTCTCAAGCTGATAAATGGCATCATGGAAAAACTGACCTAATATCATACTTAATAGTGAAAGACTTAATGCTTTTTCCCTAAGGACCAGGAACAAGATGAGGATATGCACTCTTGCCACTTCTATTCAACATTGTACTGAGGTTCTGGCCATGGTAATTAGGCAAGAAAATGAAATAAAAGGCAACTAGATTGGAAAGAAACAAGTAAAACTGTTCCATTTTCAGATAACATGATATTGCATATAGAAACTCCTAAAGAATCCACTAAAAAGCTAACTGAATAAAATGCATTCAGCAAATTTTCAAGGTACAAGATCAATATACAAAAACCCACTGTGTTTCTATACGTTACCAGTGAGCTATCCGAAAATAAAATTTTGAAAAATTCATTTAAAATAGCATCCTAAAGATCAAATTCTTAATAAATTTAACAGAAGAGGGATAGAACATACACTATAAAAACTATAGAAACGTTGAAAGCGATTAAAGAACGAACGTGTTAAAACCTAACATTTATGATACCACATATCCTGTTTTACTCTAGATAAAATCCTTATGAAGTTTTTCCGGTGGAAACCAGTGAACTTTTTTAACAGCTTTGGGAATTTTTTTGCATGATAATTTTTAAAATTGAAATGTGTACTCTTCAAACGAACTAAGGCTTGAGGTTTTCCAGGAGTTACCTTTTAAAAGTGTCTGTACACATTTTAACACTTTGATATTTTCTAATTTGTTTTTGTATATTTTTATGTGTACACAGTGTACAGACTTTTTTTCTTGTAAATAAAACATGTTTTCATTTGTCTAAAAAAATTTTAAAAAAGAATGTGTTTACTCAGAGCAGCTGTGGTGAAGTTAAGAGTAAAGCACTACCAGAGCATCTAAAGATGAAGATGTTTCTGACAACAGGGACTGACTTCCTGGAGGCCAGTCCAGTGATAATGTAGGAAGGGATGCTCCTATTTGCAGGATGAAATTTTGGTTGTGACATGACTTCAAATTTTGGTCTGCTTTCTTCGTCTATTTCTTCGGCCCTCCCTTAAATTCAGAGATCTGTGTATTACCCTTTCAATAAATTCCATTTAGCCAGAATCGGTTTCTATTTTTTTGTAACCAAGAACCCTGACTGGTATGGGTATTATTGCTGCTTAGTTTTCCTCCTCTCCTAAAGATTTCGCTTAGAAAAGGAAAAGCCCTTAAAATTCCTAAAATATATACATATTTTTAGCCCTTTCTAAGTGCCATGGTTTTCCCAATAACATTCTAACTTAATAATAATAACCTCATAAAGCATATATGATTAATCCTATTTTTATAGGTGAGAAAACTGAAGTTAAAAGAGGTTACATGATTGTCTAAGAGAGGGCAGACCTCAGGCGGAAATCTAGATCTGCTGAGTCTAAATCCCAAGCAATTTCAACTATAATAAGCTGCTTCCTTAATTTTCCGTCCTCAAAGCACAAAAAGCATGTTAGCTGGCCTCTCCCTAAGGAGGATGGCATTGAGTTTAAGTAGACCCCACACTAAACAACATTAAAAACTCAACAATAAAGAAATAGTTACATGAATTATTTATATGCAGTCAATGGAATAAGAAACAGTCATTAATAGTTATGCTTTCAAAAGTATTTAATGACATGACGATATTAGTTGCAAATTTTAGGATAAACATTGTCAGAAACAAATCCAATTATGTGATATGCAGACATATGTGTGTTTGTCTGTCTTATATATGTGTGTACATGTATTAGACAGACATAAATATTATAAAAAGTGCTAAGAATTAATAACAGAAAGATAAGGAAAGAAAAGAGTATATTGTGTATTTGAGGAGAAATAGCAGGAGATAGGCAATTATAAAGACAATAAATAGCTCTAGTCTTGGGCCTTGAAAAGATTGGGCCCATGCAATCCTACCATGCTATACTCACCAAAAACCTATTGCGTGCTCAAGTCCCTGAGAAAGCCACACCTTTCCTTTCTGTGTCGGAGATTCCCATCACTTTTGGATTGCTTGTGGCTCTCACAGCTTCCCCAAACAGCCAAGTCCTCCCATAGCTTCCTGAATGGTGACCTCTCCTGGCCATTTCTGATACTGCACTTCTTCCAATTGAGGCAGCTGTCAACCTGTTGTTCTCTTCACCTGTTGCAGATGAGCTAAAATGACCAGAGGTACCTAAGAGGCTAACGCTGCTGGAGACCCACTGCCAATAATCCTCCTTGGTGTCAGTCTTGCCATTATCCAAATCCAAGTTCACCCTGGGTGGGCATTCTTAAGAGCTCTCTCACCACCTAGCCCTGGGCACTGGAGACTTCTCTGTTGTGGACACTTTTAGACTCAGCGAGTTTTTCCAGACAGGGTTTCCATCACTGATTTGAATTTTCTCACTCTCATTTGTGTTCCCTGGTTTTGTGCCTTTCTGCTCACATCTGTGTCCTCTTTCTGCCTAATTGAACAGTATGACTGGCTTTGATCATTAAGAGTCTCTACAGCAGCCGATAAAACTGCTGAATTTGGCAGCAATATCACTTATGAGAGAAGGAAGACCAGGCCCTTGGATGACTGAAATTCCATCTGTCACTCTGGGGAACTCTCAATGTTAGGAGCTGTGTCCTGACATCTAAAAGGAGGCTGCACAGGTCTCCAGCTGTGGTGGAAAACACAGCCTCATTGTGGTCAGTCCTAATGGTCATCACTCCACTACCAAGCAAACTAATGGGTCATAAAACTGTTGTAGCCACTAATGACCAGTCGGTTCTCTTGCCGACAACACAACCAGCCCAACACAATCACTTGATGAGGGCATTTGTCAGTCTTTCAAGCAATATTTTCTCTTCATGCCGAGAGTTAATGGCTGGCTAGGATAGAATTAGAAAGCAAAGCTTTAACAATGAAGACTATCCAACTGGTAAAATGTGTCCGATGCCATTTATATTATGGTTATAGCCTGACAAACATGTTAGATGGATTATTTTAGATGACACAGATTTTCAATGATAGCCTTGGGATTTTCTAAGGGCCGTTCCCTTAAGAAAGCATACACACGATTTTGAGTGTATCTGAGCATATCTGTGACCAGTCTTTCTGAATTTAAACTGTTATAGGGCTCACTAAATCACACAAATTTCACCCCAGGAATGAGAAAGAGGAGTAGGAAGAAGTGGAGAGGAAACAGCACTCACCACAATGAAGCAACTGTGGGGCTGTTTAAGCAAGAGGCTGTGAAGCTTCGCATTTCCAGTCTGCAGAGTCAGCTGGAAGCACTGTCCTCAATCATGGTCTCCATTTCCAGTGAATCTTTGTATCTTGCCTACAGCCTGTCTGCTTTCAATTTAAGTCAAGTTTATTTCAGGCCTTGGGCCTGTGGACAAGGTCGTATAATCTGAACAATCTGTCTTTGTTTTCCTAGGGTGCAATTTCTTTGCCTTTGCAAGGAGACTGGGACCATGAGTACCCATTTTACACAAACATGTGATGAAGAGAAATATAATTATAATCAAACAGGGAGTATTTAAGAACCTAAACTTACACAGATATAGACAACAAACTAGTGGTTACCAGGGGGGAGCTGGAGGGGCAAGGTAGGGATAGAGGATTCAGAGGTACAAACTACTGTGTATAAAATAAGCCACCAAGGATATATTATGCATCACAGGGAATATAGCCAATATTTTATAATAGCTACAAATGGAGTATAACCTTTAAAAACTGTGAATCACTATGTTGTACACCTGAAATTTATATAATATTGTACACCAGTTACACCTCAATAAAAAAAGTGTTTTGAAAAAAGAACATAAACTTGGTCTTGACATTGTGAAGGATATATTAGAAATATATATTAGCTAGAATGCGTTCAGTGCAAGCAACTGAATACGCAGCTAAAACTGGTTTAATTGGTCAGAACAGTTATTTTCCCCCATAACAAAAATTCTGGAGGCCAGGCAGTTCCAGGGTCTGTGTAGTGTTGACTTAAAAAAAAATGTATGCACAATGTGAGAGTTGCAAGTCAAGTTTTATCTGGGACTAAATGAGGACTGCAGCCCGGGAGACAGCATTTCGGATAACTCTGAGAAACTGCTCCTTTGAGGAGGCGAGGGGAGGAGCCAGGTTATACAGGAGTTTTTTCAACAAAGAGCAGGTAATTGGGAAGTCAAAAGATTATATTGTTAAATAAAGAAAACCAGACATCTCAAGTTAAGGAATTTAGCGCTCTTCTATGTATGGGAAGATGCAAGAGTCTGGGCTCACTGAAATCATTCCTGTGATATGCACCTCAGCTATCTGGGGCCAGTGTGTGTTTTCACATCCTGAGTTTCCTCAGGGCTCAAATGGCTGCAATCTGATGGCTGCTAGATGGCAGGTATTCTTTTCAGCCTTGACCTTCCTCAGGGCTCACCAGCTCACGTTGGAGGGCTGCAATCATTGGTGACTGTGACATCCTTTGTTTATTGATATGGCAGGAAATATTCCATTTATAAATATTCCATTTATCAGTAGTCGCTCAATAGAATCAGAGACCCACGTTCCATACAGCTTTCCACTCTGCCACTCTTAAATTACTCTCACTTTTGGCTCTTCTCCTTGGAGTGGCATGATCACCATCAGGGTTCCAGACAACCACAGCAAGGCAGAAAACAGGATATTTTGTTTTCATGCATTTTTCAATTCAGAGAGTTAAATATTTCCCAGAAACCACAGAGCTGATTTTCATTTAGGTCTTGTTGGCTAGAATTGGGTCCCCTGCCCAATCCTAGCTGCCGGAGATGCAGCAAAGAGAGTATTTAGGCATCTTCAGCCTCTACGGCAGGAGGAGGATTCTACCAGCAAGGAAACACAAAGGGGCTTGTAGGATGCTTCGGCAGTCAACACAATCTGCCACAGTACAAGGTACATTTTACTCTCAAAGAGCTTACAATTAACTATTAATAATAACATCATTTTGTATGGTGATTGACAGTTCACAAAGTCCTTTTGAATAAATTATCTCACTTAATCTTCACATTACCCTGCAAAATAGATTAAATTACCCTTTCCATATTTTTAAAGAGGGAATTGAATCTCAGTATGGAAAAAGGCTAGTAATATAGTACAAATTAAGCTTCCTCAACCTTGTAAGTCTAGTAGTATACAAACTTAGAAATCACAGGGATCAACTGGAATTGGAACCAGGTAGGCAGATCACCACCAAAAATCAGCCAATAGTCTAGGAGAAGAGGAAATCAGCAGACAAGAAAAAATGAATACCCAGTGAATAGGTAAATCTAAGACAGGGGTCATGAATGCAAGCCCTACTGAGAAGTTTAATTCTACAGTATTTATTGGGCACTTACTGTTGGTGCAAAGTTTAGACTGTGGAGAAAATCAATGTGAATGAGACTTAGTCTCTGTGCTCTAAGAGCAGAGTCGAATGTAGCACCAATTAGTAAATGCTCTGATAGAAACACGGAACTCAATATCTCATGAATAGTTGAGGGAAGAAAAAAGAACGTAGGCAGATTTTAGAGAGTAGGACACCACAGTCTTTTATTCAGCTCTCTTCTCCCTCCACATGTGATGTTCATTGTTAATGAGAGTTTATTTTCTTCCTGGGCAACTATTTTTGGTTCCCAGATCATTTGACATGAACATCAACCAGACAGGATGGATGTTGGCCAGGGTGCCATATTCTTAATGCCCTACATGCTCCTGGTAAGAGTGTGAGTGGAGAGAGCCACATCCCATGGTTCGTGTAGACCCCTTGGAGGACAGTAACGAGCTGGTCACAAGAGTCCTTGGCCTCCATTTCACTAGACACTTTGTTCCTGGTGACCCTTAATTTCTCCTATTCAGACCAAGGGCTTATCATGACCTGGCTCTCACATCCTTAATAACCATGTAAATCAACACACTGTCAAAACCCAGGTTCCATCCAAAATTTCGCCTAAAACACAGTTATTTAGCCCTAACTTTTCTACATCTTTCTAGGGTTTTTTGTGTTTTTTTTTCTTAAATCTGTATCACTAGGGAACTTTGAATGAATTTGCTCTATGCAGAGCCTTATGAAAATGATGCAATTAGAAACAGGGAGAGGTGCTGGAAAGCGGCAGGAAGCTCAGAAAGTAAACAAAAATTTTCTGTACGCTAATGTAAAGTGGAGTTAAACATTTTCCCTACCCTCAGTATTCTTTAAAAAACTAAGTTGACCTGCCCTTACAAAGAAACTTCTAGTCTTGAGCTGTTGGGATGTGCTCAGTTGAATAAAGTCTCAAATAATAATTTATTTTTTCCACTTTAAAAGTTTTCTGAGATTATTCCAATCAATGGAACTCTCATAAGAGAGGTAGAAAGCAGAAATTATTTAAAGTACAAAAAACAAGCAAAAAGTATTCACTGGCATTCTCTGTTGGGGGAGGTCATCAAGAGGACATGACCACCAGCTGACCCAAGAGCTGAACCCAGGCAATCAGAGGTGCCTCACCCCCTTCCCTGTTCTTGGAATGTACATCCCACCCACCTTTCCCACAGCCGGAGACATATCAAGGACAATTCTTGAGAGAGCACTGTTTTGTTGAGACCATCTGGACTGAATACGTGACTGAACCCAATCAAGGCCTCTACATAAACTTTTAAGATTCTGATGGATGGGTGTGGAGATCTACTCATCTTACAGTCGTCCAAGACAAGCCTCAGATGTAAGTTCCTTTGCCTATTAAAACTGCCACCTACCAATCTGGAGTGATCTACCTCTTTCCTCGTTCTCTCTTTGCCCTCCGCGTATGGAGGCCAATTTCAGATTTCACCCACCGAGCTCCCAAGGTTGCAAACCAACACTGTCTGACCTTCAAGTAAATAGAACAAATTCAGATTTGTGGTCATGTGAACTCTGCCATGCACATGGCCTTTCAAAAAATATTTCAGGGACCAGTCCTCCAAGAGTCATTTAGTATCTCATGCAACAGTGATAGCTTATTGCATATAAAGGTGAGAACTGTTGTTGTGATGTGTACAGTTGATGGAGAATAATAGCAGCCTTCTCAGCAGCTAATAAAAGGCCATCTGGAGACACCCTTCAACACTGATGTTACATTTCATTTTTTTAATGCACTAGAGATTGCATGGAAAATTAAGTTTTGTGAGAGCCAGCAAAGTGGCATGTTGTTGCCTTTCCTTAGGACTTTGTCACTTGTATTCACAATATTGTTTCTAAGCTGACAAGGTGACTCAAATCAAATCCATTTTTAGAACTTACTTTGGCTTTGCTATTGTAGATTTCTATATATCACAAATCCACACCTTGGAAACAGACTAAATAAATAACATATCCTATGTACTAGTGTCCTCTGATATCTTTAGTAGTCAAAGTAAAGTAGAAAATCTGATTTTTTTTTTCCCTTCCAGTCTTAACTGAGTGAAAAATTGTGTCATTGTCTTCTTGGATAACCCACACATTTTTCTATCTCCCTGAGGGAAGTAAAACTAACATTCTTCAGTGTTTACTCTGTCTGAGACATATATTCATATACAAAACATTCAAGGAGGGTGACAGAAAACTGAGGCTCAGCAAGACAAGCAGTTGAAGTTGCCCACAATCCAACATCTGGAAAAAGGCTGAACTAGAACTTGGGTCAATCTAATGCCCAAGTCCATGCTCTTTCCACAACTGGACATGATTCGCAGAGGCTGAGCTGATGCACAACCAAAAAAACCTAGAGAGGAGATATATATATGTATATGCAATGGAATATTACTCAGCCATAAAAAGGAATGAAATAATGCCATTTGCAGCAACATGGATGAACCTAGAGATTACCATACTAAGTGAAGTAAGTCAGACAAATATCTAATGGTATCACTTATATGTGGAATCTAAAAAAAAATCATACAAATGAACTTATTTACAAAACAGAAATAGAATCAAAGACATAGAAAACAAACTTATGGTTACCAAAGGGGATGGGGGGGTGGATAAATTAGGAATTTGGGATTAACATACACACAGTACTACATATCGATATAAAGCAAATAAACAACAAGGACCTACTATATAACACAGATATTCAATATCTTGTAATAACCTATAATAGAAAAAATCTGAAAAAGAATATATATATATATACGCTGTACACCAGCTGTACACAACATTGTACACTGTATATCAACTATACTTCAAAATAAATAAATTAAAAAACCACATGCCTAGAGAAGCCACTTGATCAACAGAATGAAAAGAAGAAAAAGTAAATGTATTTTCATATTGGAATCAGAATCTTAGAACTAGAGGCCCCCAGACAGTGACCTCCACACACTGGCACTGCTCCCTCCCCAGCCCTAGTCCCCGGGGTGGGGTTGAGGGTTTCCTTCCCAGGCTCTGCTGGAGTCCCCTGTCTGTCTGAGACAGGAAGACAAGAGCACAGCCATTTTGGAAAAGGACCAGGGAACGCCTTGGGCAAAACAGGCCTTGCAAGCTAAAGAACAAAGGCCCTGGGGGCCTGAGTCCCAGAAGGGGGGAAAAAACAGGCTTAAAAGATTAACTTTATCTCTGTTACACTGACGAGTATATCTAGCTGCCATAACACAAAAAGCTCAACTATACATTTGCACCTTATCCGTGCCTGTGCTTTCTCGCAGAAAATTCTCCTGCATTTCTTTCCTCTCAGAGCAGCACTCCCCATTCCTGACAGCCACCCTGGAGCCCCCTGCTGCTGATCAAAGAAATTATCAGTGATTATGAGACAAACCCTACCTTTTGTTATAAAAGCAACTTGCCCCTGGGAGCTGGCCCTTTTCCCCCCGCCTGCTTTCTCCGTTGTGCACATTCTATCTCTTCTAATAAAAAGCTTTGCTTGTCTAAGAGTCTTAAGGAAGCAATATTCATTTCTACGGTATTGCTGTCCAAGAATCTGGAAAGGGCCGTGCACCAGCACATCAAGGGATACTCCAGGTTAGAGGGAAAGGCTAAAGGGATTCGCTACCAGATCCCCGGCGCCCGGCCAGGCTGGGGAGGGGTCTCCGTGCGCCCTGAGGCGCCCTGACGAGGAGCACGGTCACGGGGCAGGAGGACGTGTCCAGGGGGAGCGCCGAGGGTTCCAAAAGGTAGCAGGAGTCAAGGATGGAGAAGAGGTGAGGCCTCCCGGGTGGAATCTTGAAGAAATAGGGCCTCGGAGCCAAAAGGGTGGAAGGCGCAGGGATGAAGGGTGCTTTGTAGCTACTGGCCTGGACCGAAACGCGGCTCACTCACCTCAGTCGGTCTTCTG
This sequence comes from Eschrichtius robustus, assembly GCF_028021215.1. Taxonomy (NCBI): domain Eukaryota; kingdom Metazoa; phylum Chordata; class Mammalia; order Artiodactyla; family Eschrichtiidae; genus Eschrichtius; species Eschrichtius robustus. Next base: position 80,942,900 of record NC_090835.1, read on the forward strand.
AGCTGCGAGGGCCCCGGAGAGGGCGCTAGGCACGAGGGTCCGACCCTTCTTAGGCCTCCCGGGCCGCAGGTGGAATTCCCAGAAGCCCCGGGACGCCTCCGCAATGTCGGGTCTGTTTCCGCCTGGAGGGCGTGGCACATCAATTCTCGCGTTTTTTCCGGGACCGATTGTTGAGGCCTACCGTGTGCCCTGCGCCCTCCTCGGGGCCCAGCGGGGACCCAGACAGCCCCGACCTACCCTTCCAGGGCACACAAGCCAAGGGGACTTAGATTCTCGTCTCTTATTACTTTCCGTTTTCCCGGGACCCTGGAAAGGTTGCGGGCATACCCAAGCTGCCCAATAAATGTGTATTGAATAAAAAAAAAAAAAAATCCTAGAAATAGAAAGCATTATACCCATCAATACCCACAATAGTTTGCTTCCACGTCACCCGCATATCTTCAGTACCAGTAAGTGGACCCTCAGCAAAAATATGAAGTGAAAATTGTTTTCCTGTGCATGCATACGCACACACATGCATGCATGCACACAAATACACACATACATACCTGTTAAAAATACTCAAATTATTTAATGAAAATAGTTTGACAGAGGAGATATGTCTGTATAGAAGAGGTGTACGTGCAGCATTCTCTAGCATACATACTATTTTCTTTCCATCCTTGGTTCTCTATGGGGCGCGTAGTTTTTGTTGACATTCTCTTTACGAAAGTGTCCTATCAGACAAATGTTGGGCTCTCCTGGTTCTTGAACCAAATTTGGCCTCAGCAAACCCATATTTTCATTGGGAATGGTGGGACAGTAGGGTGGATGAAAGCATAAGTCGTACACAGGTAATTTAAAAAACAAACAACCAAAAAAAACTTTGTTGCCAACTTCCCATTGTTCAGGAAAACCCATTGCAAGAATGTGCCTCAATTTTCCCTTCTTCTCTGCCCCTGCCCCCATTCTATTACTCACACAAATACCCTTTTTATTCTCTTAGCTCCTTTATACTCTCTCCCAGATCAAAATGTATGTGCGTAAAAAGATCTAATATGAATTGTCAACACTTCTCCCAGAGTTATTTAGAGTTTACTCTCAGTCCTAACTAGAATTAAAGATGTGGTCTACTGTTAAAGGAATTTCCAGCACAACTAAGCATGCGAGAAAGTATATTTGGGGGTGGCATCTTTGAAATCATACGAGTTGATTATTTCTTCTCTTGGTCTACAAATTTATTGTCCAACTGAGCAGTGACTTTGATGAGAGTCAGAAATTTTGTATTCTCACAGCATCATGTGGAGACTTCCTTCACATCATGTAGTCACAACCTTCCTGCGAGTTCATCTCCTGCAAACTGGCTACCATCTCCTTGAGAGGAACCATGTCATATGTATACATTATTTTTATTTCCAAGGGCTAGAAGTGAGGCTAGCATAAAGTGTAATAATTACTATAGATAACGTTGATTGGTCTTTCACTGCAGGCTGCACAGTTCAAAGTGGGTTCCATGCACTATCTCATTTAATCCTAAAGACAAACATTTGACATGGGGTCTGCCGTTATGCCCCCTTCAAGGTGGAAAACAGCAGCACAAAGTATGCAGGGCTGTGACAGTGCAAGACTACAAAGTAAATGGCTCTCCCTGGAGGTGGGCAGTGCACAACCGTGCAGAATTAGCAACAGCCCTCTCAGTCAATGCTTTTAGAATCAAATTTAAATTTTCAATTGAATAGTAGGCTTTCATCAGATATATTTGCAATTCTGAAGAATAATTTTAGAGGTCTTAATGCCTTAAACCAAAGAACATGTTAGAGGTAAAGACAGCCATCTGCCTAGTGTCCTTCAAAGCTTATTGTCCAGATAACCATTTATTCTGACAGAAAATTGTCACTAACATTGCTCTGATGACCATATGGTCTAACGAGAATGAGAAAACTAAAGGAGAGAATAGGACAGACTGTTTGAAGTAAAGATAGTCTAGAAAATCTGAGAATACCATCAATGTTACTCTACTACAAGTTTTAGGCTATTTTGGTAATAATTTAACATGAAAATGTCTCTTTTCTATAGACATATGTAATGCGTACTGGCCATGTGGAGCTCTGCTAAAACATAATAAAATCTTGTATGTCTTTATTTTCTAAAAGTAATAGCACATTAGGGCTTCCCTGGTGGCGCAGTGGTTAAGAATCCGGCTGCCAATGCAGGGGACACGGGTTCGAGCCCTGTTCTGGGAAGATCCCACATGCTGCGGAGCAACCAAGCCTGTGCGCCACAACTACTGAGCCTGCGCTCTAGAGTCCGCGAGTCACAACTACTGAAGCCTGCGCGCCTAGAGACTGTGCTCCACAACAAGAGAAGCCACCGCAATGAGAAGCCTGCACACCACAACGAAGAGTAGCCTGTTTGCCGAAACTAGAGAAAGCCTGCACGCAGCAACGAAGACCCAACACAGCCTAAAATAAAAAATAAAAAGTAATAGCATATTAGAATTTAACACCTGAGAGTCAACCAATAGTACACATTACATGAATTCATGGCATTTATCTGAATTGATATTTTGTCCATGGTCTCAGAATCAAAAGGATATTCAAGTAATCCTGAAAGAAGTTATTAAATTCTGCATTTCTCTTTTTTAAAGGACTTTAATGGAATCTGTATATTGCGTTGTGTATAAATATTCCTAATATCATTCTCTGATCTCATGGTAAATGGAAAGAGAAGATCAGTATAACAATAAGAGGTTCAAGTGCAGAGGGAGGAAACATGCCATGAAGAATTAGTAACTTAAAATGAGTGTGAATTAGGGATGGATTTACTGAATAGAATTCAATAACAATCTCATATCCAAGGTCATATTCTAGCTTCACTGCTAATGAACTGCTCATTTTAGCACAAATGCAGTACAGTTCATGAACAATTATCAACATTTTGTTTTTTCAACCATAGATCACAATCACAAAGGATGACATTAGGTGCATCTAAGTAGATTATTAAAGAAATTTTCTGAGAGTGTTTATAGCACCTATGGGTCGCCAGAATGGGCATCATTTCGAATATTTTCAGGGAAATAGAATAATCCTGAACTTAGGGAGACACCTACATGTAGAATAGAAAAATCAAATCAAATAAAAGGAGGATCTGAGAACCAGAAAACAATATTATGTTTAATCAGGAAAACCAAAATAATTTTCTTTGAAAATAGTTTTGAATGCTGAGAGCACTTTTCATAATGATAAGCACAAATTAGATAAGAATATCTTAGTAGCAAATATATATATATATTTTTTTTTTAATTTTATGTCTCAACTTTAAGGTACTTATAAAAATCAAACTTCGTCAAATGGTCTAAAGCATGGTCCATAATTGTTGGAAATGGGTCAGGATTTATCTATTGGTAGAAATAACATTAGTTGCTATCACCATTACTATTATCATCATCATCATTTTTACCAAGTGTCCAAATAGCAACAAGTATATTTAGATATTCATCACTTCAGTAAGTTTTTTTTTCCTCATTTAAAATAAAAATACTCCTGATTGGACTTCCCTGCTGGCACAGTGGTTAAGAATCCGCCTGCCAATGCAGGGGACACAGGTTCGAGCCCTGGTCTGGGAAGATCCCACATGCTGCGGAGCAACTAAGCCTGTGCGCCACAACTACTGAGCCTGCGCTCTAGAGCCCGTGAGCCACAACTACTGAAGCCCACGCGCCTAGAGCCTGTGCTCCGCAACAAGAGAAGCCACCGCAATGAGAAGCCCAGACACCGCAACAGAGTAGCCCCCGTTCACCGCAACAGAGAAATCCCGCGCGCAGTGACGAAGACCCAACGCGGCCAAAAATAATAAAATACATTAATTAATTTTAAAATATAAAAATAAAAATACTCCTGATAGAACAAACATGGTCAATGCTAGCAGACTTTTATGCCTTAACGTAGGTGATTTTATTAGGTTCTTTTTTAAAGAAAAGAATTTTGAGTAGTATGGAGTGCATAGGAATATACAGATACTAGTGGAGAGTGATGCTGACGAATAGCATAATCTTGTCTGTGAATATAGACCTAGAGCTGTTTAACAGCCCCCCATCCCCACCCCATTAAATGAATCCCCACTCCCTGAAATGGAAATCAGAAGAATTCATCCGGTTTTCTTCTGCTGCTTATCCCTCCTACTTCTATGCAGGTTTTGCTCAGAAAGGCTGCGTCTTCGAAGCTCCCCTCCACTGCCTATATTACTATTATAATATTAATATTTCTGTAACACTTATATTTCCATTAAAGGAAAGGATTTGACATCTTCAGATGCCTAGAGACATCATTCTAGTATACTTCCAAAGCCAGAAAAGCTTCTGAAGCTCTGGTATTGACCAAAAAATCATTAGAAAACAAATCCTGTAATTCTGCCTTTTCCTAATGTTGACATTATGCCAGTGTATCCAGTCGTGAAATCACTGCACATCAAAAAAGGTCCACAAAAGAACAACTAAAATGGGTGAGGGGAGAGCAGATTCCACACAGCAAATACCTAAGGATCAAGAGCCTTTTTTTTTTTTTTAAGACAAAAGCCAGATTCTGTCAATTCAGTCTTCCAAAAATAAGATCACAGTCTCTCCATCTTTGCCATTTCTGAGCAGCACCTAAGCAGATAAGCTTAGATACTTAGAATTTCTGTATTATATTAACAGTCTCTCAATTCTTATCTCCAGTCTCGACTCCATTAAAAGCCATCTTCCACACAGCTGTTATGCTGAAACAAATCTCATCAGATTATTTCCCTGGTTAAAACCCTTATATGAATCTCTATCTTTATCTTCAGGATAAAGTCCAAATCCCTGAACTGTACAAGCCTCTGTACAAAAGGTCCCTGCCTACCTTCCCAGTTTCATGACTTAACATTCATTCTTGTTTAATAATAACAACTAACATTTATAAAACAGGTACCATATGCCAGGGCTGTCCTAAATACTTTTTTGTTGTGGTAAAACATACAAAACATAAAATTTACCATGTTAACCATTTTTAAGTGTACAGTTCTGTGGCTTTAAGTACATTTACATTGTTGTGCAACCATCACCACCATCCATCTCTGGAACTTTATCTTCCCCACCTGAAACTCTATACCCATTAAATATTAATTCCCTGTCCCCTGCGCTCCCCAGGCCCTGGCAAGCACCATTCTACTTTCTGACTCTATGAATTTGACTCTTCTAGGTACCTCATGTAAGTGGAATCATTCAATGTTTGTCCTTTTGTAACTGGCGTATTTCACTTAGCATAATGTTTTCAAGATTCATCCATTATTATGTGTGTCAGAATTTCCTTCCTTTTTAGAAATCAGCTGAATAGCGTTCTGTTGTATGTATATACCACATTTTGTTTATCCATTCATCTGTCAGTGGACACCTGGGTTGCTTCTACCTTTTGGCTATTGTAAATGATGCTGCCATTAACATTAATATACATAGGTTAATGTACAAATATCTGTGTAACTCCCTGCTTTCAATTCTTGTGCACGTATACCCAGAAGTGGAATTGGTGGGCCATATGTTAATTGTTTAATTTTTTTGAGGAATAATATCACCTTCCACAGCAGCTGTATAATTGTACATTCCCATCAGCAATGTCAAAGGGCTCTGTGATAGTTAATTCTATATGTTGACTTGCCTGGCCATGGGGTACCCAGATTAAACATTATTTCTAGGTGTGTCTGTGAAGGTGTTTCTGGCTGAGATTAGCATGTGAATCAGTGGACTTGGCAAAGTAGACTGCCCTCCCCAATGTGAGTGGGCACCATCCAGTCTGTTGAGGGCCTGGAAGAGGAAGGAAATTGGAGGAAGAAGGAATTCACCACTTTTTTCCATCTCACTAATTGAGCTGAGACATCTCTTCTCTGGCCCTTGGACTGGGATTTACACCATAGGCTCCCCTGGTTCTCAAGCCTTCAGACTCAGACTGAATCACACCACTGTCTTTTCAGATACAGACACCATAGCCCTTTTACACTCCCGGTTCACATCATCATTCTGGAGGAAGCCATGGTAACAGCCTGTGCACTTTCATTTTAGGGACTATTCATAAAGATCCACTCTCCTGAGTCTTAAGCCAAGCCTAGCAATAACAGGGTCACGTGTTCACGTTCAGGAAGAAAGTAAAGTCAGACCTGAAGGAATATTCTGCCATTTCCCCCCCGCCTCCCCATTCCAACTTTGGGTCTGATTTAATACACTTATAGAAGTAATTCTGGTAGAATTTGGCTGAGGACTACAATCACAATATAGTCCCTACATAAACACTCCCATTATTTTTTCCAAGATAGGTATAATTATTTTATATATAGGGATTACATCTTCTGGTATTCAAGTCAATGTAAAACTAAATTAAAGAATGGGACTAGTCAGATTTTTTTTTAGGCATTGTTTAATTCTTAAAATAAAAAGTAAATAGGTTTATAAGAAATCTTTCAAATAAATATCACAATTTAAAAAAAATAATACCTTTGTCTAGAGTTTCTGACAAAGTATTGAGCATATGTTATAGAGAGTTTTTAAGGATAATTTTATAGAGAGTTTTTAAGGATTTTTTTTAATTTTTAATATTAAAATTAAAGTGAAACTATACATACACACTTATAGCATAACAACATTCTTATAAGTCAGGTACTTGAATGTAAAGCTTTCAGGAAAGCACATATTAGGTGTTGAATAATTTGAAGACGTGGCTTCTTTGATCATTAGTGAAAGAACAGTTTAGAAAGCTAAAACAAAAACAGGATGTTATATAGATTGTTGCTTCTTTTCCAAACACTTCTCAATATCATCAAGCACTTGAACGGCAGCCTTTGGAATTCGAGTCCCAGGACCAAATACATTGGAAACACCAACTTTAAACAGAAATTCATAATCCTGTTGAAAGAATTTAATTAGTAGAACAGACAATATTTCTAATTTCAAGAAAATGAAACAAAAGGACAATGAATGCTGTCCTTTCTTCTTTATCCCCAACGCCCCAAGCTTTCTCATCCGGTACACTCTTGGCATTTGGGGCTGAAAACTTCTTCCTTGATTGGGACTGCCACTAGCACCACCGTTAGTACTCCAAGACATTAAAAGAACAAAAGACATCCCGCCCATTTTCCAAACACCCCAGTGTGTTGTTTGTGGTGGGAAGCTGTATGGTCCACCAACTGAGAACTTCTGAGCCCTAAACCATAATTTTCTCTCACCTAAATTTTTACTACTTGCCATTATTTGTGTTAAATTTAGCAACACATTATAGCTTTAAATTTACAAGGCTATTTATTTCCTCCAAGGTAATTTTGTCTACAGCTAGTGAATGGTGTAGTACTTTGAATTTGGCTTCGTGATGGAATTCGATTTTCTAGAAATGAAAATTAACTCATTTAAAAAAATTCTCTGTTGTTGCTGCTGCTGTTTGTTAGTTTTACACAAAGTTTGAGTGAAAAGATCCCCAGGGCACAAATACTGCTCCAGGCTTTAGACTGTTTTAACAGCAGAATATTTGTAGCTGTATCAAGTTTAGGACGTGCTTTAAAGTCCTGATCCTCATCCACTAGGGTGATCATATTTCCAGGACATTCTGGTTTGTGCTTACTGTTGCAACAGCTTTTTTTTTTTTTCCCATGAGTCTTTTTTTTTTATTATTGAGGTATAACTGACACATAATATTAGTTTCAGGTATACAACTTAATGATTCAATATGTGTATATACTGCAAGATGATCACCAGTAGGTCTAGTTAACATCTGTCACCCTAGTTACACAATTTTTTGTGTGTGCACTTTTGAGTTTAGAACTTTTAAGATTTATACTTAAAACTCTGTAACACACTGAGTAACTGTGGTTACTAACTAACTGTGGTTAGTAACTCTGGTTACTCTTGGTAACTCTCTTAGTTACTTAGTACTATGTCCTTAGTCTCTAAGGTACTACTTACTTACATACTACTCTCTTCGTAACTTTCAAATATGCAGTACGGTACTATTAACTATGGTCACCATACTGTACACATATACCCAAGACTTATTTATTTTATAATTGACTGTTTGTACCTTTTGGCCCCCTTCACCCATTTCACCCACCCTCTACCACTGCCTCTGGCAAACCACCAATCTGTTCTTCTCCATATAAGTAAGATCATGTGGTATTTGTTGTTTCTCTGTCTGACTTATTTCACTTAGCATAATGCCCTCATGATCCACCCATGTTGTCGTATATGGCAAGATTTCATTTTTTTTAATGGCTGAATAATATTCCTCTGTGTGTGTGTGTGTGTGTGTGTGTGTGTGTATCACATTTTCTTTGTCCATTCACCCACTGATGGACGCTTAGGTTATTTCCATGTCTTGGTTATTGTAAATAATGCTGCTATGAACATGGGGGTGCATATATCTTTCAAATCACTGTTTTTGTTTTCTTCAGATAAATATCCAGTATTGGAATTGCTGGATCATATGTACTTCTATTTTTAACTTTTTGAAAAGTCTCTATATTGTTTTCCATAGTGGCTGCACCAATGTACATTCCTACCAACAGTGCACAAGGGTTCCCTTTTCTACACATCCTTGACGATGCTTGTTATTTCTTGTCTTTTTGGTGATAGCCACTCTAATAGATATGAGGTGATATCTCGCAGTTTTGATTTGCACTTCCTTGATAATTAGTGATGTTGAGCATCTTTTCATGTACCTGTCGACATGTATTTAGATCTTCTGTCCATTTTTTAACTGGATTATTTTGGCAGCACCCTTTTTAGTAGTACTCATTTTCATTCTTAAAAGTGATCACATTGGATGATTAATTACATGGTCATGTTAATTATCCCCCAGCTACTTCTTTTCTATCTCTATTATTTCCTTATAATATTCTTGTAATACCATAATTCTGCAATGGCACTTAACATCTTATTGCTATAAGCTCCACAATGGCAATGGCTCAATCATTCTGATTAACCGCCATATATTAGTGCTCTCTAATCTAAAATCTAGGAGACTTTCAGTTGAATAATACCAACATTTTATATAATTTACTGAAAACAAATAATGAGAAAAATGCATGGGTGTTAACTGATATATAATTATATTATAAAGGATACCCATGTTAACACACAAGTGTGTCATTATAGAATATGATCCTTAGTCTTTTTTTTTTTTTTGATCCTTAGTCTTTAAACTCATGGGGGAAAAAGTATGGCAAACACCTACAGAAGTTCTAGGTAATTTAAAAATCCAGAGACTTATACGAAATATATTTCTTGAAAATGTCAACTCACTTATATAACAGGCCTGCATTTCTTCTCAATTCATATTTCAATGCCAGTATTTTGTGCTGCCTAATTATTTTGGTTCTTAAATTTTAATATCATGCCCAAGAGCTTAGGGATTGTAGACTCTAAAACTGCAATATAGATAGAAGTATTCCACAGACAGACAGCAATAAAGACTAAAAGCCCTTTATATTCCCAAATAGTAAACTATATTTATGAAGATAAGAGCAAATGTGCTAACAAAAGCAGTTTTGTGTTGACTGTACCACATTAAGTATTGTGTTGTTAGAAAGAATAAGTAATACACAGCTTGGTCGCCAGCCCCACATTGTCACCAATCTCATAACCTCATATATGTATTTTCTCATTTCCTAAGTAGTGTATAAATTCATTATTTTATATTCTGAGTTGTAATGGAGGGAAAACAATTGTAGACATGGGCACAAGGTCACATGTCACTGACAGATTCCTGCTATATAGTGGTGAGGCCTTTATAGTATGTATGAATCATTTACTTAGGAGCAGTTTCATGTAAAGTTCTTGTAACTCAATACTTTTTCCATTCTTAGTAAAAAAAGAAAATTTGATATAATTAAAAATTAAATTGGAAATAGACTCAATTTATATCTTAACTATTTTAACTTATCAGGAAGGTGTCCCTGCCCCCTTAATAAATTAATTGACATTATTGTTACCTAGCATCCATTTCTCCTTTCCTAAGAGGATCTTTTTGTTCAAGAATCTACCTCTGCCCCATTCAGCCAATAATTTTTAGGACAGGCTGACTCCATTTATGTCTGAATTAGGTATTTTTGTCGCTAAGAAAACTATACCCCAATCAAATTAGCTTCATGAAAAAGGGGCTCTTACAGGACCATGTAATTTATACAGTGCTGAGTTAAGGCAACATTTAGGGATGGGAACAGGCAGGAAATGGACAAGGCAGTGACTCTAAAACAACAGAAGTAAGTGCTACCGACTGACTGACTAAAGGACTGGCTCCACTGCTAGGACAAGGGGTGCTCACTCTATCTCTTGGGAGGGGCTGATATAGTCACTGTGTGTTCACCATTTTTCGCTACTCCAGTTGTGAGATTTTATTACTTTTATCCTGTTCCTTCTCCATCATTGCTTATTGAATATAAAGAAGATAGATCTCTAACTAGGTGACTAGTTTGTAGGGAGCCAACTCTCTCATACAGCATTATATATTATTAAATCAAATTATGCATATTGAATTATAATATAGTCTGAATAGAAAACAACATGGACCACTTTTATAGAATTTACTTAGTAAATGACCTAGGAAATGATTTGGCTCTAAATCTGCAACAAATTTTTGGAGAAAGTATATAGAAAATTAAAGAACTACGAATAAGCTACTCAGGTTTCCCATCATGGTACTAGAAAATGTAGGAGATGAACAATACCTGTGGTGGTATCACCCCCCCACACATGACGAGAATATCTGGCCGTCCAAGGGCGCTGAGTTCCTTGATGAGCTCAGGAACCAGGGTCTTATGCCCAGCAGCGAGTGTGCTCACACCCACAGCATGAACATCTGCATCCACAGCCTGCTGGGCCACTTCCCGGGGAGTCTGAACAATTCAAAAGTAAAGAGGCAAACCATTATTTATCCCGAAATGTGTTTCTAAAGTGTTATACTACTTCAATCAACATTCCAAGATTTTCCTCATTAAAAATCTTGAAGTGAATATAACTTCATACTTCATCATCAAACACTAACTCATCCAATTATTATAACAAACACCAGGGCTATATCTGCTTCTAGCACTACAAACTATCAATTAGATTTAAGTTACACCAAAATATAGTCCCCCCCAAAATGTTCAAGATAAAGTAGGAATATAGGCAAAATATATATTATCTCTTCATTATAATTTTTAAAAAATACATCTGTTGTCTTCACTATCAACATTTACTGAGGGGTAACATGGCATAGGGTTTATAAAGAAGTAAAAGACTGAACATAAAATGCAACATGAAAAAGTGAGCCTTAGGTTTTAAAATAGAATGGGAAAGAACAAGATGGTGGACTAGGAAGCTCCAGGACCTCATTCTCCCATGGAAACACGGAATTAACAGTAATATATGGAGCAAAATAAGGTAAGAACTATAGAAACTAGTTAAGGGGCTGCAGCACCCAGGAAAGTGCATAAACAAGAGAAAGGACAGTGCCAAGGAGGGCATGCCTCTCATTTATTAACTAATTTAACCATTGGGATATAGAATCATAAAGGATGTTTTCAAACATTCAATTATGAATTGAATTACCGAAGATAATATCTGCTCTGTAATGAGTCCGTGACATTGCTTTGATACTGTACACATATATTTAAATCATTTCATGTAAAAAGTACCTACAAGTTTCTCATTGTAAATATAATGTAAATTGAGACAACTGGAAAGGATAAGGCCACCTGAGAAACCACTGCACAATTATAAGCACTAAAAATACTATCAAAATCTGTCAATTTTCTGAGTTGGCAAGATTTTAAGGCTCATAATTTGAGTGCAGAAACAAAAGATTCTATACTCAGTAATGGAGCCACATTCAAGAAGATCTCTAGGTAAGTCACACAACATACTGGTAAAACCTTGAGTCTGTGAAAAATATTAACACACGAAATTAAAACCTTTAAAAATGTGCATATTCCTGCTATTGATTTCTTAGAGGTAAGACATTTAATTTAAGCATGATTTGTTATTCATATCATCCATGCTACCAAAATTGATTAGATTAAAATTCCACGTAGGGACCTCCCTGGTGGCACAGTGGTTAAGAATCTGCCTGCCAATGCAGGCGACATGGGTTCGAGCCCTGGTCCGGGAAGATCCCACATGCCGAGGAACAGCTGAGCCCATACGCCACAACTACTGAGCTTGCGCTCTACAGCCCAAGATCCACAACTACTGAGCCCGCATGCCACAACTACTGAAGCCCGCGCGCCTAGAGCCTGTGCTCTGCAACAAGAGAAGCCACTGCAGTGAAAAGCTTGTGCACCGCAATGAAGAGTAGCCCCCGCTCGCTGCAACTAGAGAAAGCCCGCGTGCAGCAACAAAGACCCAAAGTAGCCATAGATAAATAAATAAATAAATTTATATTAAAAAATTCCATTTAAACAATTCAGTTCCATGCCTTATGTTTATATAAATTAAACTGTATTTTAAATGATCAAATGTTGCAATTTTAAAAACATCAAATCTAATTTTAATTAAATCAGTCATCAGAGAACTGCATGATTGTACCTTCAGCCACAGGTAAGTTTTTATTTTAATGATGCAGAATTATGGTAACAAAGTTGGTGGTACTAAAAGACAAATTATATTTTTGCAGATGGTGTATAATGGGGAAATAAACTTTTGGTTATTTGAGAAATTCCTTTAGATGCCAATGGCTGACAACAATTTTTTAAAATTCTTTTATTTTATGAAAAATTATTTCCCAAAAGCTAACCACTAAATGTTGAAAATGCATTATATCTGATCACTATTTAAAACAAACAAACAAACAAACTAAAGCAAAAGGACAGCAAAATGTAAGTAAAAAAGTAGAATGGGAAAGTATTCAACTTAGAGGAAGACTGAAAGCAATCTAAATACAGTGTATACTATTTGTTTAATCTGAAACATATTTGAGATTCTTAACAAAACCCACCTTAAACGCCTAAGACTCTAAACACATTTACATATTTATCTACCAACAGTTCAGGACATATCTCCAGAAGTCTGTGCTAACTCTTTATAGTAACAATTTCTTCTAGCCTCTCTAGAGTAGTATTTTAAAATCCCAAATGGGAAAACTCTTATGGGAGACTATAAAGGCTGGGCCTCTTCAGGAAGATTTACTTCTTTCCTGGTGAAAATGCAATGAATACTCTTTAGTCTTCATTCCAGTTGACCTATCCGCAGTATGTAGCAATAGTACTTGAAATTCCTCCCAACAATTTTCAATACCTGAAAAAGAGGACCAATATCCACATCAAAACCAAGATCAGCAAATCCTGTAGCAATAACTTTTGCTCCTCTGTCATGTCCATCTTGTCCCATTTTTGCCACAAGAAGACGAGGTCTACGACCTTCACATTCCATGAATTTCTGAACCCTAAGGAACATTTTAAAATACAACAGTTATATATTAATTGTCCAAAGGTAAGATATAAGACTCTAATTTATTTGCAGTAAAACTTTCAAGTTTATTTAAAACATCTAATCTGTTTACTCATATTTTGTTAATATCTCTGTTTCACATTAAGAACTCCATTAGAGCCTGAGTATGTTTACCATCTCCCCCCTTAGAAAAAAATTTGAAAGATGGCACAGACTGTAAGCCTGTAACACTGAGAACATCACAGTGAAGCAAGATAAGGAAATAACAACTTTACAACTTAAGACAGTCCCCAGAGTACAATATGCAGAAATAGTTAAATATAAACTAAAAAATGCCTTCAGAAGTATTTGTACATATACATGACTCCTAGCTGTTTTGAACTGTCCATATCTCACTTACCCTTCACAAGTGTGAACTCCCCCAAGGTGACCTCAATGTGGTATCTTAATGTATAATCAAAATACTTGCTTGCTTAAATCAATAAATTTACGCCTCAGATGAAAAAGCACGAAGAAACAAATTTATTTTTGTTAAAAGAAAAAAAAATGTTCCATTTCGATGACTTTCACCTTGGTTGTTTTGATATTTATCTCATATATGAGTAGTGACATAATATTTTTCATGGAAAATTTATTACAGTGGTTGAGAAAACCAATCATCAGGAAGCTACTACTCACTTCAGAAGCATGATCAATTTATATTAATTCATATTTCCAAATCATGTTTGACAGTTATTTACTGTCAGTCCAGTGACGAGTGATTTTAATTTATGCACAGATGGCAACCAAATATTTACTTTCAAATAGGAAAAGTAAGATTTTATAATTATTTGAGCAATTAAACAATGTAAATAAAACTTCAGAAAATATGAAAATGTACCGTCGTAAGGAGATTGAAATCTAAGTACCTGGAGGATATGAAGCAATATCAATGTTAGCTAAACAAACATTTGCTTGAAACGAGAAACTCCTAAAGGGGACTGTGGTGAAAGTTCAAAATGTTATTTTAGTAAAGCTACAGATTAAGAGGAAAGTACAAGTCAAATATTTTCCAGTGGTATGTGAAAAAATTAAGCCCACCGTAGATTCATGGGGATTGTGTTAACAGAAAAGATGACATTCTGGTTTAAGAAATCTCACATATTACCTCTTGATAGCAAATGATATCTCTTTACTTTCTCCAAATTCCTGGCGATAGGCTCCACTCACCATACGATCACTAGCTTTATGCTCACCAAATACCTTTTTCATGGCATCTGTGATTTCTCCAACTGTACATCTAAAATATTAAATGGAAGTTCTGTTAACATCATTATTTGGGATAAAAATATTTATTTAACTTAACATTCAATATAATTAGACATATTTTCTTACCTAACTCAAAAATAGGCTGTCAAAAATCTAAATCTGAATGCTTTCTACTGCATTCATGATAGGATCTTTCCTCAGAATACTTATGAAAAAAAATGATTCTGAATGCCTTTACTGAAAAATGACCGAATGACCTAAAAACTACTAATAGACAAGTATCTAAAGGTTACTGAATAATTCACTGCTTAACAATACAAATGGGCAAAGAGCAATATTCCTACTGATATTTTTTGATAAAAAGTAAATCTTTTAGCATATTCCATTTGGTTATTAATTCATTCAACATGTCTTGAGTGCCTAATATGGGCCAAGCACTGCTAAGTGCTAGAGATACAGTGATAAATAAGACCAAAAAAAAAAAAACAAAAGTACCTGCTCTTGCAGAATTTATCATCTAGTCAGGGAATACAGATAATGCACTAACAAACAAATAAATTAATAAGATAATTTTATGGTAATAAGTACTATAAAGACACTAAAATAGGCAAAATGGAATGAGGTGTTTGGGAAAAATGTTTTAGGGATATTGAAGATATGAAGATACAGCTTCTGAACTAAGACCTAAATGATGAGAAAGAGACACGCAAGGGAACTTAAGAGGGAAAAGTGTTTGAAAAGGAAATGCTAAATGCAGAGGCTCTGAGAAGTAGGAAAACAAGTTTTATGCTCTAAAAATAGAAAGAAGGACATTGGTACACAGCATAACAAAGGAAGTAGGATAAGACAAGGTCAGAGAGGTAGGCAAGGATCATATCCAGCAGTCTTGCAGGCCATGGTAAGATTAAGTTTTAATTTAAAAGGACTGGGAGACCACTGAAGGATTTTAAGCAGAGAAGTCGTCTTATTTCTTTTAAGAAATTAAAACTAAAAAAAAAAAAAAAAGAAATTAAAACTGAAAAACAAACAAAAAAACAACCAATATACTATTCACTCCATCCCTTAAGCACTTGAAACAACTTAAAAGTCCATTATATTAAGCAATAATCAATAAAAGCAAAAATAATTTATTTAGTGACATTATCGTATATTGGGAGAAACGTTTTTGTGTCACTTGCTTTTCTGCATGTTCTGTAAGGCAAAGCACTGACTGCCTTTATGCTGGACTATCTTTTCAGAGATGTCTACATAGTACACAGTCTTGGAAGACAGAGATACTGTCCAGCTTGGACAAAGGGCAGGTTTGATTACTGTCCAACATAATAATGTCTCCCTATCCTTGAAAGTATATCAAACTTCAACCTGCAAATCAGTGACACAGGTTTACTATAATAGCTTCGAATGTCCTGAGCCACAGGGAAATACACGAATATTAATACACTCCATTCAAAATGTATGAATGTTTTAAATGCACAGATGTTTAAGAAAAACAAGAATTTTTTTTTTTTTGGTTTCCAATATTTTCTTTTAGGCTCACATGGTTTATAGAATCAGCCTTTCATTTAAGTACACCCTGAAAAACTAAACTGGTCAACTTTTAGGATGTGGAAATCTCCAAACTTACATATCCTTACCTTGCACGAGTTGCATCTACTGCAAGAGCGAGAATATTCCCATCTCCACTGGCAGCACATGCAGTCAGGGCAGTGAGACACCGCTCAGCCAAAGCTTGATCCCTGATGGATTTGACCTCACAGAAAAGGGTAAGGAAAGGGACCATTTATGTGATTAGGGAATAAAACAGAGATCAGATTATACTCTTATTTATATCATATGGAAATTGTTCCATAATCCTAACTTAAAAAACAAAAGAAAAAAATAGAAGAGAATAATATGTATCCTAGCATTGATATTCATTACATTTATTCATTCCCTCAACATTTAAGGACTTCCTAAAATAATACTAAATTCTGTATAACACTGATAATTCAGAAACAAGCAGGGCAATAATAAATAATAGTGCTGACCCTCCCAAGTAGTACATGCTACTTAATAGATTACAACTTAGGGAATATTTTAGTTATATTTTAAGTTTCCCTTAGCTAATTAATAGTCTACTGGTAATAATATGTATGTATATCGCTATTCTACTTAAAAATAATCCCAAGAGAAAAAGAGAGACAGAGACAATGAGAAATACTGCAAAAGAGAGAGAAAGACAATGAAAAGTGTAGTCAAAAACATTTTCCCTTGGGTCTTAGCTCTATTCTGCTCTGCTAACAACCTGCCTAAACAAAGTTACCTAAAATCCAATTTTTTACAAGTTTTCACCACCTGTAAAGAAGTCTAAAATATGATACTGCCTAAGATGCCACTAAAATTATATCATATCTATAAGCAGAGGTGGGTTAGAAAATTTATATTAAAGGCAAGGAGGAACCCAAATCCATTATCATTATTGAATTTCTCACTCTTACCCAAAATAAGGTAGATATCATTTATGGTAAGTGGATGCCCTCAAGCTGTGCGTTTAAGAGAGTTTAAGTACAAGTGAGGAAAAAAGCAGTTTTCCAAATACAATAAATACTGAGACTTTTGTGACCACTGGAAATATAATGCTACATCCTAAATAGGACCCTTTAAAAAATGACAAAAATGTGGGAGAGGAGTCATTGTCTCCTGAATGAGGGTGAAAAAGGAAATAATATCATTAAACATCTGCCATTAACTCTAATAGAAAAAACAAATGGAAGTTGAAAGTTACACATACAGTCTAACTGGACAAAGTCTACTGGATTCTTAAAGAACATCTGAACTGAGGGGAAAAAAGTCCTATCTTAAACAATCATAGGGAAAGTTAACAGAGAAAACCATTAAGGAATTTCAACTTTCCTGCCTTAGAAATAGCAGTAATTACTAAAGCCAGAGATTAAGAGACCAAAGTAGATTCATACAATAGAAATATATAGGTTACAGCAGTAAGAATTAATATGTTTTATCTACTTTAGTATTTTATATACTTCGGTTCATCTCAGTGAGAAACTGGAAATTAAAAGTTAAAACAGTTCTCTAGTTTCAATATAAATATCTTTCATTCTAAACTGTATCTTACTAAAGCACTATTCAAATATATTTGAATTTTTTTTTAAAATTGAAAGCAAATGATTCTTTCATAGTAGTATCAGGAACATGGAAATAAATTACAGTGAGAAGACCTGGGTTCAAATATGGACTCTGAACTTAATTTTGTTTTTAACTTTGAGTGAGTTATATAATCATCTAAGCCTTACTTCAAATGTGTAAATTATAGGAGACATTATTATTATGGTGTGGTTTTTAATAAGAACGTATAAGTTTCACAGAGGCAGATATCATGATTAAAAACATGAGTGTTTGGTGTCAACAGACTTAGAGATTTGAGTCTTGGATCCTTAATTATTTATCCTGGGCAAGTTTCTCCATCTCCCTTATCTTTAGTTTCCTTACCTTTAAAATGTTGGGAAATAATACACACTTCATATGGTGGTTCTAACAATGCAGCAGGACAGCGTGAGGGCTTGGACAGTGCCTAGCACACAGAAAACGCTCAAAATATGATAGCTGTTATTACCTTCTTAAGTTTTTCAATCTGCTTGTTACGCACTGAAGTATTATCAATTGCCAGAACATCCACAGATTCTTCTTTTTCCAACTGGTACTTATTTACTCCAACAATTACTTCAGAACCTGTTAATCTCCCAGAGGAAAATAATATGTAGATTCTATTCACAAATAACTGTCTAACAGTAATGCTCTGATCACCACACATATTTTCCTTATAAGTTTGATATTTTTAAGTAGTATTTTTACTCTTAATGAAATTTCAATATAGATCAGTGAATACCAATATGGAATGGGGATAGGAGGGGAAAAGACAGGTATATATCAGGATCTCTGTAAGGGAGGGCTTTGATTATTCACCCAAACTATATGCTTTCCCAGAGTTTCTGATAAACTCTCTTCTAACACTACGAAATTAAAACTGTAGTAGCAGCTACCAACTAAGACTTATGAGGTAGAAGACAAACATGCAATGGCTTTTCTAATATTTTCTTGAATCCTCTTACAGCCAATCACTTTTAAACAAAAAATACCTTTAAAATCTATAAGTGATAAACCAGAATTACAAATTATACTTCTTTAACACTATAAATATATTTTGCCTCAAACTACTAGATTATTACTCTAGCTAAAGACATCCCGCCAAGAAAAGAGGTATATCCTACCTCAGGATATACCTCTTTTCTTATTTTCTTCATAAAACTTACCATAATCCATAACTATTTTGTCTATTTATTTGTTTACTTGTTCATTTTCTCTCTCTCTCTTACCAAAATGTAAGCTCTATGGGTGTAGAGACCATGTCTGTCCCATTCACAGTTGTATGCCCAGACATAGCACAGTGTCTCAAATACTAAAGACTAAAAAAGTACTGGCTGATTGAATGAATAAATAAATGAATAGTCCAATGCAGAGCACAATGACCAATAATAATGTCATCTTCAAAATGGTGGAGATATCTACCCACATATATACACATAATAAATGGGCAAACCTCCACACATACTTTCTACATGTGTTTGCTCATGTGCATCCAGGCATGCAAAAATACAAACACAGAGATAGATACATACAGATTCATAAGAAACATTTTATCCAAGTTTCATTTTTCTATAATTTTTGTTTTACTAACTTTATATGTTATCTTCAAACAGAAATTAATATTTCTTTTTAAATACTGGATTTCACATATAAACTTTTCTACTTCATCTTACCAGAATCTATTCTAGCTTGTCTTCGGGCAGCACATTCTTCGATTCGAAGTTTAGGTATTCCCTCTGCTACAGCTTTGGCCATTCCACCCATCTCTTCAATTTCATTAATGAGCTAACAAGGAAAAACAGATTAATAAAACTAGAAGAGAAGATGAAAATATTTTAATAAACAATACAAATGTGTTATGTTATATAATTACTAATGTTAATAAAATTATAAACTATTTTAGTGGTAAATTTAATGTTTCATAAGAAAAGAACTAACAACAGAGCATTAATTAGAAATTCTGCAGAGTTAATAATGCTGTATTAGGGGGCTTCCCTGGTGGCGCAGTGGTTGAGAATCTGCCTGCCAATGCAGGGGACATGGGTTCGAGCCCTGGTCTGGGAAGATCCCACATGCCGCGGAGCAACTAGGCCCGTGAGCCACAATTACTGAGCCTGCGCGTCTGGAGCCTGTGCTCCGCAA
Source organism: Eschrichtius robustus (assembly GCF_028021215.1). Lineage (NCBI taxonomy): Eukaryota > Metazoa > Chordata > Mammalia > Artiodactyla > Eschrichtiidae > Eschrichtius > Eschrichtius robustus. The sequence goes on from NC_090835.1 coordinate 80,962,830, forward strand.
CAAGAGAGGCCGCGACAGTGAGAGGCCCGCGCACCGCAATGAAGAGTGGCCCCCACTTGCCACAACTAGAGAAAGCCCTCGCATAGAAATGAAGACCCAACACAGCCATAAATAAATAAAATAAATAAACCCAAAGTTAAAAAAAAAAAAAGTAAGCTGAAATATAAAAAAAAATAATAATAATAATGCTGTATTATATATTTGAAAGTTGCTAAGAGATAGATCTTAAAAGTTCTCATCACAAGAAAAAATATCTGTAACTGTGTGTAGTAATGGATGTTAACTAAACTTATTCTGATAATCCTTTCACAATATATACATATATTAAATCCTTATGTTGTATACAAACTAATACAGTGTTAATATGCCAATTATATCAATAAGAAAAAAGACATTCTGTGTTTAAAATTATTTAAAAAGACAACAGAAACACTAACAAGCATATTTTGGAAAACACAAAAATCTCTCGCTCAAGTCTTAGAAGCCAACTAATGATAACACTAATTCTGTAATTTTTATTTTTAATTACATAAATAAAGTTTTTGTGGTTACATAAATACTCTAAAAAGTACATCTCAAAATGCCATTTTATTTTTCGATTTGAGCAGCAGAGTAATGATATAACTCTAGCATTACTGACGTCAAGAAACACCTAAACCTTCAATCACAGCCTCATATATACATGAGACAGTGGAAAATGGATGGTGGAATGGAATACGATTTCGTAGATAGGAGCAAGGTCAAACTGGCTTTCTGCTGATGGATTCAAGAAAGAAGAACCTGTACTGGATTCAACAGAAGCCAAGAACCTTCTAGGAAGCTAAAAAGAAGGGGACTACTTGAGAATTTGCAACTACCTCTCTCCCATTCTGTCAGGAAAACCAAAATTTACTGAACTAGAGAAGCAATGGACTATGAAACATCAAGTACAGGGAGAGGCAAGAATAAGATGTCTTACTGAAACAAAAACCTACATTCTGAATGATAAGACTGCAAACAAAAAGGCACACAGAGGAAACAGTGACAATACAGGATATAAAAGAAAACTTCAAAAAATATAATGATCCTCAGAAAAAGAAGAAGAGATTCTGTAATAATGAAACTAGTATGAATGCAAGAGGAAAAATTAGAAAACAAAAATGAGCTCTCAGAAATTAAAAATACGATATATAAATTTTAAAGTATTTAAGTAGAAAGATAAAGGTGATGACTCTCCAAAAAACCAGAACAAAAACTCAAAGATGCATTATAGAACAGATAAAAATGTCAGAAATCATTTAAGGAGGTCCTTACCTGATAACCATAAGTTCTGAAAAGAGAAACCAAAGGAAAATGAGTGGAGAGAAATTATCAAAAAAATAATACATGACAAGTTTCCCAGAGCTATGAGAACATGAAAAAGGGGCCAGGTGAAAAATGTCCACCAAAGGGGACAGTGCAGGAAAAAATACACACACCAAGGTACATCAACACAAAAATAAAGAAGAGATCCTGAAACTTTCAGAAAGAAACATCCTGAATGAGAATAGCATCAGATTTCTGAACAGAAATACTGAAAGCTAGAATAAAAAGTAGGTGAATGCTTACAAATTTGCTTACAAACTCCCAAATGAAAAATTTCAAACCCAGACTATCAATTAAATATGAAAGTAGAATAAAGACAGTTTCAAACATCCAAAGTTTCAACTAATTCATCTCCCATGCACCATTTTTAGGAGGTTCCCATAAGATGTGCTTCAAAATAACAAGGGATAATCAACAAAGAGACAGGATTCAGGACACAGATTCAACATAGCAGAGGTGAAAAGGATTCTGACAATAATGACAAAGGGAAGGTCAAGGACAGCAACGGTCTAGAGAGAAACCAGTCTAAATCAAATGAGAATATAGAGGACTTCAGGAAGGATTTACATTGAGATATAATTATATTGGTAATATGGGACAAAGGAAAGAAGGGACAAGATCCAGCTAAAATACTAAGCTACCATACTAGCAAAGCAGTAGATAAGGTCTAAAATTGATTGAATTAGAACAAACAGTATATACATGTAATTTTAAAACATGGAGATAAAAACAAACAAACAAAAAAAGATAAAAAAAAACAAACAAAAAGATGTAGCTGACTCAAGGAAGCAGGAAAACAAGCAAGTGGAGGAGAAAGGACTGCTTTTTTGTTATAGTCTTTTAAAATTAGTTGTCTTTTTAACTCTTTGAAATAAAATACTTTATTACAAATACAAATGTATTTTTAAATTAAGTTTCAATTTTAAATACTATAAAGTCAAATCTAAAATTCCCTTTTCTCTGAAACACTTTATAAATCTTGATATAAATCTATAAATGATTTGATTTATAAATCAAAAATCTATAAATCTTTATAAATCTGTAAATCTTATAAACAAAGTTTCAAAGAGGAGAAACTGACCTTCAAAGCAGCGTCATAAACATCATTTGTGAGAGATTCCATCATATATGAACCTCCCCAAGGATCAGCCACTTTAGGAATCCCAGATTCTTCTTGAATAATGATTTGCGTGTTCCTGGCAATTCGAGCACTTTTCACAGTTGGCAAACCCAGGGCTTCATCAAAAGAATTTGTGTGCAAAGACTGAGTCCCTCCAAACACTGCTGCCATTGCTTCTACTGCGGTACGAATGATGTTATTGTAAGGATCCTAAAACATTTAGTAAAAGGCAAAAAACCAAAACAAAACAAGGCAACAATTGATATATATTGCAGCCGTAAAAGATGACAATGATTAAGCAGTGGCTGATGCATACTTTCTTTGCCAAAGTCTGTATTAGTCTTCAGAATATCTAATAAATTTAGACAAATTAGTAAATAAACCAGACTTAGGATTAAGAGCCAAAGGATCTAGTCTGTGCTTAGGCACTAAAACATCGCCTCTTATAATCATCTGAAATATGAAGTATTTGTTGTGCTTATTTTTGTATTGCCTAAATAGTCTTCTATATGTGCATCATGAGTGTATACTTTGTCTACTTAGATAATTAACATACTTCATTTCATAATTCACTATCTCCTAATTATTGTATACCTTGAAGTATCTACCCTAATGAGGTGCACAAAACTGGCAATGATTTATTAATAAACGATTAATAAAACAGATGAACAATGGCCTATGAGACAAGAAATATGACTTCTAGTTCATTCTGTTCCTAACTGTGATTTGGGCAAGTCATTGGACCTTTCTGAACTTCAGCTTCCTTAGCTGCAAAAATGAGGAGGCTAAGTCAAAAACAATTACTAAAGTTCTTTCCAACTCTGAAATCTATATTTCTCCATTTATAAGTACCTGAAATCATATTTAATAGGGAGACTACTAGTTTATATTTGTTTTAAATTTATAAAAGCAATGTAACTTTAAAGTTATAAATTATTTTAATGTATCAAAATAATTTAATATGGAAAGAAAATGCATGTTAAAAAAGATCACCACCACATAATTTTTTAATGAAATGAAATTTAAATAGATTACCCAAGTGATAATAGTTTTTAAATGGCTTGTTTGCATGCATGCTTATTTAAACACAACTATAGTAAAAAAATGTGTAGGTATAAAATCAAATTTTAATGAGGAAGTTTTGTGTTAAGAATTTTAACCATTAAAATTATTTAAGACAATATTACTTAAATTATAATTTGTACTTCTTCCTCCTCATCACATTTTTTTACTTTTAAAAAAGTAAAATACACAGCCTTATATGTAAGCTAAGATTTAAATGATTTTATATTGTTAGCCACTAGAGGGGGCCAATTTCATTTATTTATTATAATTTGTGTAAAAACAAATATAAGCATGCGTTACGCTTCAGAATAATTATGATTTTCAATTAGCAGATAAGTTCTTAAATCTGTTTCTTGACTATGCCAAGTTGCTTAGAAGAAAATATATGACTTTACTAAAATTCTACACTTTAAATGTTATACATACTTGCTCAGTAAGTGACCATCCTGATGTCTGGCAATGTGCTCTTAGAAGAAGAGATTTAGAGTTTTTAGGCTTAAACATTTTCTCTATTAAGTGAGCCCAGAGTCTTCTCCCAGCTCTCATTTTTGCTATTTCCATATAAAAGTTCATCCCAATTCCCCAGAAGAAAGACAACCTAAAATAGTAAAGTCCAGAATTTGATTATAAAATGGAAATTAATTGTATCACACACACACACACACATACACACAAAAAGCTCAGATTTTAATTTCAAGCAACTTAGTTTGAATTAAAATCAAAGCATATGTACTTCAGTAACCTTAAACCTGTAATAATAGATGACTTCTGTATTTTAAAATGGAAATATTAAAAGAACAAAAGCAAATCTGTCTTGAAAACCATATTTACATTTTAATATTATTTGTCAAATGTGCCGGTTAATTGTGTTCTCTGAACAGCAGAGGCCAAAATTCCTCTAATTTACCAAGAAGTACAGTCAAATTTAATTCTGAATTTTAATTATAAACAGTATTGGCTTATTCCCTCTTTATCACTCAGATAAAACATAAAAAAAAATCTGGTATATTTATATATACAAATTCATTTTTATCAATATATTTTGCTATACACTCATAAAATGGTCCTGTGAACTTTCTTAATGTTGAGGCAATATTGGAGTTTAATTTACTCACCTTGGTGCAAATTCATCAATTGTCAGGCCAGCTTGGAGTCCAGTTCTACAGTACTCCAACCCATCTGCTACAGTATAGGCCAGTTCCAGAATGGCATCAGCCCCTGCTTCCTGCATATGGTATCCACTAATTGAAATTGAATTAAATTTTGGCATGTGCTATATAAAATAATTAAAAAATACAACTGTAAATAAAAGTATAAGAAAGGTTCTATTAGACCTATCTTCTAAAAGACAATATTATTTTAAAATGATATTCGATTCAGATATACTAATTAGTTCATAATATTAACTGAAAATATTTAATGTTTAGTTACATTCAATTCACTTTCCAATTAAAATGGCTGATCCAATGAAACACTGTAAGGACTGTACCTGTTTTATTTTTCTAGTGAAAAAGAATCACCAACCATCATTTAGCACCAAAAGTTAAACTCTGAAATTAGCTGGCTGAGGTTAGGAATGTAACCTTTGGCCCAAGAACTGAATGATGACATCTTTAATTCCAAACTCATGACTTCGACCTCATAAGAGGTCCTAAGACCTCAAACTTTTGGGAGAATCTGTTGAAGATGTATAAATTTAATTATTATTAACTAGTTATTAATTATCTTATTTGAATGAACTCATTGAATATGCATAAGTACACAGTGGGTAAAAAAAGAAAATGATTCAGTGCTAGTACTATATATCAAAACAGGAAAAAAATGCATGGCTTAAAAATCAAAGATTTCAGTTTGATTTACTGTGACATTTAATGCTAAGGATAATTCAGACAGGTTCCTTCTACCACAACCACTAATCCACTATCCCCCTAAAATGTCACGTTAGGTGGGGTACATATCACACAGAACCTGCAGAACCAAAAAACTATTATCCTTCCAAGAATTAACCAAAGATAAAATAATAAAAACTAAATCAGACACTCATTACAGTTGGTTCAGAACATGGACTCAAGTCAGAGTGCTCAAATTCTAGTCATGTCACTTAACTAGCCAGAAGACTGTAGGCAAGTTTCTCAACCTTGTTATCCCTTGGTTTCCTAAACTATAAAATAGATAATAACTCTACCTTCCTCATGGAATTGTTGTAGGATTAAAAGAAACGATTCATCTAAACAACTTAGTACAGTATTATGCCAGTATACAATAAGTATTCAAAAAAAGTTAGCTGTTGTTAGTGTATGGTATGGATTATCTATATTTTACATTTGCAAATATTTTATTTATAACTAACCAAGAGTTCTTGAAAAATGTTCATCACAAAAGCAATAAGGGGATTGAATTACATGGAATTGAGAGACTACTTGAATATATTTGGAGTTACAAACGAGAAGGAAACAAACATGTGCTTCTCTACTGAGAGGAGTTTAATAGCAGAATTTTTTTTAAGAATAGTAGAAACACTGGGAACATTGGAATATTATTCAGCCTTTAAAAGGAAGTAAATTCTGGGCTTCCCTGGTGGTGCAGTGGTTAAGAATCCGCCTGCCAATGCAGGGGACATGGGTTCAAGCCCTGGTCCGGGAAGATCCCACTTGCTGCGGAGCAACTAAGCCCATGAGCCACAACTACCGAGCCTGCACTCTAGAGCCCACGAGCCACAACTACTGAGCCCACGAGCCACAACTACTGAAGCCTGCGTGCCTAGAGCCCGTGCTCAGCAACAAGAGAAGCCACTGCAATGAGAAGCCTGCGCACCCCAACGTAGAGTAGCCCCCGTTCACCGCAACTAGAGAAAGCCCGCGTACAGCAACGAAGACCCAACGCAGCCAAAAATAAATAAATAAAATAAATAAATTAAAAAAAAAAAGTAAGTAAATTCTGAAACAGGCTATAAAATGGATGCAATTTAAGGGCATTACGTTAAGTGAAATAAGCCAGACACAAAAAGACAAATACTGTATGATTCCACTTATATGAGGTACTTAGAGTAGTCATATTCATAGAAACACAAGGTAGAATGGTGGTTGCCAGGGGCTGAAGGAAGGGGAGAATGGAAAGTTATTATTTAATAGGTACAGAGTTTCAGTTTTGCAAGATGTAAAGAATTCTGGAGATGGATGGTGGTGATGGTTGCACAACAATGTGAATGTACTTAAAGCCACTGAACTGTATACTTAGATGGTAATTTTTATGCTATGTGTATTTTGTCACAATTAAGTATTTTTTAGAGGAACAATATAAAAGTTTAGTTACTTCAAATAACATACTTGATCAATATCTGAAACTGGCACTTTTATCACTTATACGAAAGATTATATAAAGCAATTTTGAACTTGCAGATGACATTAGTGTTTCACAAGGTTAAATGCCCAAGTACGTAACAGCAGACTGGTACTATCCACTCCAATAGCCATTCTCCACTCTCCTCTTGTACCTGAACCATACATTCAGTGCCAAAGTGTTCTACATTTCCAATCTTCTCTCTTTGTGTCCACTGAGATATAAGTGGAAGTTTGGTTTGTTCCTTCTGGAAGTTCACCTTTAATCAGAGGGGCTAGGTCCCTCTCCCGACACAAACACAGTCGGCCCACCTACTTCCTTAATCATGAGCTGGCACACAAACAACAGAGAAGCCAAATGAAAGGAGGCTGGAATCCTCAGGACTGCAGTGTTTCCATACAACCAAGACTCTGAGTCTACCTTCCAACTTTTTCTAGTTGAAACAGAATTGACTCCTATTTAGTTAAAGCTACTGCTATTTGTGTGTGTGTGTGTGTATTTGTCATATACTGCTCAAATCCATCCTCCTGTGCATGTGTTCTTGAAATTGAAAAAGGTGATAGGCGTGTATTCTATACAATTCATGTGAGCAGATGGAATCTATGAAAAGCAATAAAATTTAAAAGTATAAAGTTTATCAAATGAGGAGAGCAGGCAATGCTAGCAAGAGTTCTGAGATAACAGCAATTACAAGAGGTAAAGAGATTAAAAAAAAGGTTTGATGATGGAGAAGAGATTTGCCCTTTGCTATGAAATAATAGTCTAATTTTAAGGTAGGTAAGAAGAGAGAATTGCCAGCAAAAAGTAAAATGGGAATGATGGGGGAAAATATAAATGAATTACTCAGAGGAAATGAAGAAGCTTTATGTTTCCCTGTAGAAGGATTGCTGCTAATATAGGAATACTACAAGAACCTTATTTTCCCACCAATCTTGGGAAAATGAACCTAGTTCAGGGGTGAAATATTAGGGACCTCACTGTGGTTGCAGATATAAGCGTTATCTTCTAATCCAGTTTTTTGCAGAAATAAAGCTAATATTTTGATCCCTGTCTGACACCAGTGTCTATTCACAACTGAATCTGAACTTTGGAGAGAAATAAAAGAAGTGTAAATTATAAGCCCTCCCTGATTCTAACAAATATCAGAGAATAAAAATTTTAACAATAAAGAAAATACAATAAATGTCTACTGCCCAGAGTCCCATAGGTAATGACAGACCATAAAACTAGTACATTAAAGACCAAAAACTAAAAACTAACAATACACACACATAAACACAAAACCCACACCCTAACTCTATACTACAACTATTACTCTGACTCAATTACCAAATTCAAATTAGGCTATGGCATTTTATAAAAATTCCTACATTCAAAGAACTATAGCAAAATCTATAAGAACCACAAAGGATACCTTTGCTGTATATTGGAAGATGTCAGCAATAATTTTCATGGATGGTTCTGGAGGAAAAATGTAAGTATTTCTGACCATAAACTCCTTTAGTATATCATTTTGGATTGTACCAGTAAGTTTCTCTTTAGGTACACCTTGTTCTTCCCCAGTTACTATAAAAGTTGCAAGAACTGGAATAACTGCTCCATTCATGGTCATGGAAACTGACATTTTTTCTAAAGGAATTCCATTGAAAAGAATTTTGGTATCTTCCACAGTGTCAATAGCAACTCCAGCCATTCCAACATCACCACGAACTCGAGGGTTGTCTGAATCATAGCCACGATGAGTTGCCAGATCAAAGGCAACTGATAATCCCTGCTGACCAGCTAAATATATAAAGAAAAATAATGTAGGATTAGAGTCTGGCATCAAAGTAAACTGATTTTCTTTAACACTACTTAGTGTTGATTCATCTCATCACATTATACTTTTATAATAAACATTTTTTATGCTCAAAACAAACTTAAATAAAATACTTTATTTCCTACTAAAAGTCTGCTGTTTCCCATGTGCTAAAATGCACAAAGTGAATTCCAGACTTCACTATAATAAAGGATAGATGGAACCAAACATGTCATATATCTCATGTCCATCTCAAGATTTTATCTTAACGATTTTTTTTTATTTTTAATTTATTTTTGGCTGCGTTGGGTCTTCATTGCTGCCCGCGGGCTTTCTCTAGTTGCCGCGAGCAGGGGCTACTCTTTGTTGCGGCGCGCGGGCTTCTCATTGCGGTGGCTTCTCTTGTTGTGGAGCACAGGCTCTAGGCACATGGGCTTCAGCAGTTGTGGCACGCAGGCTTAGCAGTTGTGGCTCGCAGGCTCTAGAGCACAGGCTCAGTAGTTGTGGGGCACGGGCCTAGTTGTGCTCCGCGTGGTATGTGGGATATTCCCAGACCAGGGCTCGAACTCATGTCCCCTGCAATGGCAGGTGGATTCTTAACCACTGTGCTACCAGTGAAGCCCTATCTTAACAATTTTTGATAGAAATATATTTAAGATTCACAAAAACATATGGCTGTTTGTATATAGTTAACATAATTTAGTATTTGTATGCTCGCTTATTTATTTTTGTTCTTGTCTTGACCATTCAAATATTATGGGAAATAGAATTATGAAAACCATGCAAAAAACTGAAATTTGTACATGGTCATTTGTTTATTCCTTTCTTTGGCCATCACTTAAACCATTTTCCCCTCCAATTCCTATCCTGATGGTTTTAAGTAAAAGCTTCTCAAAGGCAAAGCCAAGGTCTCTTTTCTTCATACAACTTCACTTCACCTAATTCCTTTTACACAATGTGCATATAAGTATTGTTTACTCTCAAGAATTTAGCACTTTATTCTGGGTCATCTATCTTTTTGACCATGGAAGTTGAAAAATATTTTTTTCAGAGTATAGCCTTAACTACAAAATTATAAAGTGACTATTACCTTTATAGAGATTAACCAGCCTCCCTTCAAAAAAACCAAGATGAGGAAGTGTATGTTTGATCATAAATATTACGTCTCACTAAAATCTCACCCTTAATATTGTCCTTATAGAACTTATTGCTCTCTTCCACAGTACTAAAACCAGCATACTGGCGGATGGTCCAGGGCCTGAAGGTGTACATGGTGGGATACGGCCCACGTGTGAATGGCTTTACTCCTGGAAGTTCTTCAGGTAAGTCCTTGGTATCCCTGCTGGAATATAGAGGCTTTATGGAGATCCCCTCTGGGGTGTGCCATATTAGTTCTTCCGGGTTTTTGCCTTTCAGCTGCTTTTTAGCCAGGGCAGCCCATTCTGGGTGAAGGGGTTGTTGCTGATGCAGAAGTCGCTGCCATATAAGCCTGGAGCCTGATGACTCTTTCAGCTGCTTCAGGTGATGAGGTGAAAGCAAAAAAAGCCGACTCTTAGCCCTCAACATGATGGAGCATGGAAAACACCCAACAGGAACAAGAACTGACCTAGAAAAAGAAACACAGTGCATATGTATTTATAAGAGAGCAGTAAAATAGGAGTTTTTGGTGAAAAGGGAAAAGAAAAAGAAAGGCTGTATTAGTATGATTTCATCTCTTCTCCTCTGCTGCTCCCTCCACCTGATATTTTTTAACTCTGGTCCCTCTTTTCCATAACTGCTATCATTGTTCTAGTTCTAGTCCTCTTCCTCAAGAGACTCTTCGTTGGTTTTACCGACCAACCTTACCACCTCTCATCCACTCCACACACTGACACCAATGAAAACATGATCATGTATCATACTTCTCTTAAAATTTTTCAAAGGCTCTGCATCACATAGAGGATTGAGCATAGCCTCCTAACTAACTTTTTCATTCAAAAGGTTTTTATTTAACACCTACTTTATGACAGGCAGCATTGGACGCTGGAGAAAAAAGTGGTGAACGAAACAGGTATTCAAGGCCCCCATGACCTGATCCCCGCTTATCTCTCAGAATCACCTCTGTCTTTGACCTCTACACATTTTGTGTTCTAGAAATACTGGATTATCTACAGTTCCCTGCATACGTCAAAGTTCCGTGACATGCTCTTGCTCTTCCATCGACCTAGATGCTCTTCTTTGGCTAAGGCATCACCTCCAGTATGCGGGGCTTTCTATGTGACAGGCGCTCCTTAAGGACTTTATGTAGAGCAGCAATTTTAATCCTCGTAACAGCACCAAGAAATAGGTACTAATATTATCCCCATTTTACAGATGAGGAAACTGAGGCACGGAAGAGCTAGCATTTAAACCTAGGAAGCATTTAACTAATATACTCACAGCCTGTCCCTGAAACTACAAGCTCAGCTAAATGGCCTCTTCAGTAATCCATACCACAGAGCTCTGTTTTCCTCTTTATACATCTATCATCTCCCACACTACAATATATTAGAACGTTGTTTTTTTTTATGTTCATATATTTCTTTATATATGTTTTACGTTTACGCAAAACACACGTATATAAAATATCATATACTGTATATATTCTCCTCTATTCTATAAACTGATCCAGCATCAGAGCTGTATATTCCTGATAATTAGCAGAGTCTTTTTCATCATTTTAGGTAACTAAGTCCGATTTCATCATTTTACAGATGTAGAAATTAAAGTCCAGAGAAATATAGAAATAAAGTGGCTTGATCAAAATTCCACACAGAAAAGCAGTAACTGTTCACCTGAATTACTAAATCCTTGTCAGAGTCATATAGTCTCAATATGTAGAGCCTAGTATTTTAAAAGATTTTGAGTTGCAAATTTTATCAATATAGTCATCATGCCATATAGTAGATAAGGCAACAGCAAAGTGAGCCTAAAATTCTATTTTCCATACTATTTCTTACCTATCAATTTAGTGGAGCTTAAAAGAAAATAAGAATACTCAACATTTGTTAGGGAGTTGTGAAACAAAAGACAATCCACTGGTGGGAGCAAAGTGAGCCTAAAATTCTATTTTCCATACTATTTCTTACCTATCAATTTAGTGGAGCTTAAAAGAAAATAAGAATACTCAACATTTGTTAGGGAGTTGTTAAACAAAAGACAATCCACTGATTTAACTATTTCCAAAAGCAAACTGGCAATACGCACAAAAAGTCTCTGAAATGATTATGCCATTCCACTGAGGGCCATCAGTCCTGGGAAAGTTACTAGATAAAATACATGGTCCCTATAGTTTTACTTGTAGTAAAGAAAACTTAGAATCATCAATGTCTAACAATGAAGAAATAAGTGAATTACAGTATATACAAATTACAGAATTTTATATAGCTATTAAAATATGTTTAGGACTTTAGCAAAACTAATCTTTGATGTCAGAAGTCAGAAGAGTGGTTACGTATGGTGACTAGGAGAGAAAGGGAGCAAGAAAGGAGCTTTGGGGTGATGGTCTTGATCTGAATTCCTATTACAAAGATGTGTTCAGTTTGTGGAAATTCCTCAAATTTTACAATTATGATATGTGCACTTATCTGCAAGTATATTATACGTAAGTTAAAGTTTAAAATATGTTATGCACGGTTTCTTAAAAAAGGAGATAGGCTCAAAAAGTATTAAGTGAAAGATAAAAAACTGTACATGCAATGTGTTCAACTAGTTAAAAAGTGCATAGAACAAAGTCGAAACAGAAATACAACAAAAACAATTCCTTTTTTTTTTTAACTATAATGATTTTTATTCTATTAAATCCATGGGGTCCTTGTCATCCAAGTTCTTGTGAGCCATAAACTACAGGTACCAGCTTAAAAGGTGGGTGAGAAAAATAATTAATTTATAACTGAACCATTAGGGTAGTAATGATATAAAAAGTAATCTGAAAACTGCCTGAGACTAGATTGCAGACAGATAATATCAAACTCATTTCACACAAAATACAGGTAGGGCTTTTCTAAACCTGGATAAATGATAGGAAAGAGCCCTATATAAGTGACTTCCTAAAATCGCATGGCAAATTGGTAACGGTTGGAAATAGACATCACTTTTAGATAAGAACACAACTTCTGCTGATGGCAACAGGATTTCTGCATTCTTCTCATATCAATCAAAAGAGGCTTCAGCATCCAAAGAAGCAACATGCAAAGCAAATATAATAAGTTATTGATGGTTAGAATGTATTAAAGAGCAACGATGAAGCAAGCCTGACCCCACACCCTCAAAAAATATGGGTAAAACACCTACATACAGCTCTGAATCAAGTAACTTCCAAGTTTGTTTACATGTGGTTCCGCACTAATACTTCAAAAAAAGCTAGCTTGGAGAGGACAGCATACAGCATGCCAATTAAATGTACTATTAGCATAAATAAATCATTAACCATAAGAAAATACTGGGAGAAAATCATCAAATGATTTTAAATGCGACACAAATTCACAAACAGATTATTGAGTTTCGAGCTTATGAAGGATTGCACTTTCAAGATAAAAATGAGAACAAGTTAGTAATTTACACTTTCATGTCAACTTAGACCTGTCTTTCCCCCTCTCAACCTTACCTTCATCTGTACACAGAAAGACACTTCCACTCCCGCCACCTCTTACAAAAAACCCTCACAATCACCGCGGCCTAGACGGGAGGCAGCTGTGAAGCCAGCACATCCCTGTGAAATCTACAATCGCCCTCGGCCTAGAGAAACTTCGGGGTGCCTGGGGGGCCAAGGAAGATGGCGACATGGCCTCTGGGACATTAAAGGCACCTTCTATCCTGCAGTACCTCCGGACTCCCCCTCGCTGAAAGAGAGCGGTCGGTGGAGAATCTAAACCTAAGAAGCAAGTAGAGGAGAGTGGGATCCCTTCCCGGTCGTAAAGTCAAGAAGGAGAAAGTTGGGAGGTTGGGAGGAGGGAAAGGACCGAGGCTCAGAGGACAGGTAAGGGGGGAGAGAGGAGTCTGAAAAATGGAGGGATTTGAAAGGCTGACGTGCCTCAAGGTGCACGGTCTTACTCACGGGTCGGCCTATCTCGGACCGCGGATGCGGGAGAGGACGGCTGCACCTCGGCGCCCGCAGCCCTACAAGTAAAAGGTCCCCAAAGCTGGGCCTGCGACCAAGCAAACGCAAAGGCCAGCGGGACGGGACGGGGGCGTAGGCCGACACCACCCTCTTTCCAGCCAATCTCATTGCGCTCTCGCGGGAGCGCTCCCGATGACGTTAGGGGCGTGGCTAGATTCCCGCCTCTCTCCACAAGTGTTTCCGGTTTCTACTGGTTCACTTCCGGGTCTCCGCGGCTTTGGAAGGTTTGGGCGCGAATTGCTCTGAGCGCGGCACCTGGAAGGATTCAAGAGGCGTCTTTGGTGAGTAGTGAAAGCGTTTTCCCTGACGCTGGCTCCAGTTTGGGGATGAGTTTTGTGTGCGGCGCGTTGGTGGCAAACTCGGCGACTCGTGTTTGAGGAGCTTGAGGTGGTTTTCAAAGAGCAGGGAGATCCGAACAGGTGTGCCCTTCGGAGCCAGTGATTGAAAAAGTGGTATTTGATTCGCAAGGAGTGAGTGAAGCCACGCATGGTTCCTTCCTCGTTTCCCCGAATCATCGTAGTCCTTGTTCTCCCTCCTTAACCTCTCCCGCAGTCAGTCGTGGGGCTAAGTGTGGCCTTAGTGATGAGTGCCTTTGAGCCTTAAGGAAGCTGCGGTCGGCAGCGTCGCTACACCTAGGCCTCATTTGTCAAGAGGTAAACATTGTGTATTTGCAGTTTTGCCAGACGTCGTGCTCACCTGTTGTGCCCATACAGAGGTCTAGCTTGGTGGCTTCCACGAGTTTCAGCACGCTGGCAAAGAAAACAAGACAACCTAGAATACTTCCCTGTTTCCTACAGAGTAAAGAATACATTCCTTACTGCAGTATATAGTCTGGCTGCAAACTACAGTCCCAGTCTTTTTTTCTGTCCATTCCTCCCGTACACGTCAAAGCCTCTCTGAATTTTTTCTGCCCCTGAACAGACCAGTTTCTTTTGAAGTGTCTTGCCAACGGGCTTTTTTTCTCTCAAATGCTTTACTCCCCTTCCTTCTGGCTAAATATTGCAAAATGTAATTCAAATATTACTTTTTTCTCTGAATTCTGTATGTCCCCCCCCATACCCACACCAATTTGAGATATTCACTCATTTGTCTCGTAACATTTGTCGCATTGTGTATAACTGAATATACATAGGAATTGTTTTCACGTGTCTGTAGCTACTACCACTAGCCTGTGCTTTCCTGCGGATCCAAAACAGGCCAAAGTTTACTCTTCCTTTTTGTATCTGCTACAACTAGCCCAACAGTAACAGTAGATTATTTTATTTATTGAGTTCTTACTATGTCCCAAGTTCTAGGCACTTTATGTATTCTGTACAAAATTTTAGCTTTACAAAAGCCTTTGATGTTGATACTTTTAGCCATGGGGAAAGTGAGCAAATTTAGTTCCCCAAGGCTATACAGTTGGTTAAATGACAGCTGGGATTTGGAACCTGGGCAATTTGTCCTCATCCCTGGCTGGCTCTTGGCAGTGGTTCTCAACCTCGGGCAGTTTTGCACCAGCGGATATTTGTCTGGAGACAATTTTGGTCTATCCCATGCAAAATGTTAATAGTGCTGAGGTGGAGGAACTTTCTGCACTATGGCTAATTGCCTCAAGTAGGTATCAATGAAAACAGAGCTTTTCAGACTGTCTGTGGTAAAGGACCAATTTGGGGTTTTTTTAAAATTTTTAATCAGTCACAACTGATACTTTTGTAAAATACAATTTAAAAAAAACTGAATACTAGCCAAACCCATGGAACGTACAACACCAAGAATGAGCCCTAATGTAAACCATAGACTTTGGGTGATAGGATGTGTCAATGTCGGTTCATGGACTGTGGCAAATGCACTGCTCTGGTATGGGATGTTGATAGTAGGGAAGGGGGGGTATGCTCGAATTTTGTACTTTCTGCTGAATTTTTCTGTAACGATAAAACTTCTCTAAAAAAGAAAGTCTTTTTTAATGAATTATTAGAAAAATTAAACTTAAAAAGAAAAAACGAAGCCAGTTATTTTTTGGCCAGATCTAACATACATAAAATTGTTGTCAAATTGCCATAAAAGTTTCTAAATGAATACTTTTAATGTCTATACTTTAAAAGACTGTAACAAACAGTTTGTAAATCAAATTTGGAGTAGCACTGAATTACATGTTACTGAATAAAGAATATCAAGAAAAACGATGAACAAAACCAAACTATAAATAAGTGCCAAATGAAAGAGACCGTAAGAGCCCACAGACTTCTGTAGAGCGTTGAGGTGGAGTGGTTAGGAAGGCTTTCAGAAGCAGGTGGCTCATGATCTGAGAGGAGGTTGCGCACAGACAGGAGAGAGCAGCTCTGGTAGAGTATGTGCACTACTCAAAGTGTGTTCCGGGAATCCAGTCTATCTGGAGAGGGAAATACAGTTGAGGAGTAGTGGGAGAGAAGTATGGAAAGCTTGGCAGGTCTAGATTGTTAAGGACTATAAATGTCATGGTAAAGAGTTGGGATGTTATAAGGTAGGTATTACGGAAGGATTTTTCTTTTTTAATTAAAAAAAAATACCTATCTTGTTCCAAAATTTGGGATTGGAAACAGCTTGGTAGGGTTGACTTATAACTTTTCCACGCAGCGTCAGCTGCAGTGTATTGGCTCAGGTACATGCGTGAGGCTGGCAGTCGTTGGTGTTAGCTATTGGTTGGGAGTTCAGCTGGGGCTTTTGCCTGGGTCTTTAGTCCCTCTCCATGTTGGCCTTCCTCATAGAGTGCTAGCTGGGTTTCAAGAGCAAATATTCCAAGCAAGGGGAAGTTGCAGCTGCTAGTCTCTTCATATTTGGGCCAGGAAACTGGTACAGAATCATTTCCACCATATTCTACTGCTCAAACCGATGCACAGTCTGTAAGATTTAAGACAAGGGGACATATACTTCACCTCTCAATAACAAGAGTGAGAAGGAATTTGCACCATTTTTAGTCTCCTAAATGGAATGAGGACTAAATCTCAGCCTTCAATTGTTCTCTCACCTGGATGCTCTTCTTCAGTGAACAACTGTACTGTACATGGCAGTCCTTCCAGGAGAGGTCCACAGGCAAAACTCTCATATGGATTGGTTTTTAAGTAGGGGAAATATATGGCATGGATGTCAAGTTGAGAGAATTTGACATTTCAGGAATGCAACAGAGGAGACTGTGTGTAGAATAAGGTGCCACATTGTTCAAAAGCAGGGTAAAGTGTATTTTAGCTTCCACTGCTTTTTGTAACTGATCTGACATGTAGTCTCCAAGTATGGTTTGTGATCTTTCAGTTAATTCTTTCTTTCCCACTATTTTTGTCTTACGGGAAAAAGAAAAGCTTGAACTTTTCCTTTTAAAATTTGAGAGAATAGATTTATCCAGAGTACCCACTTTATTGTCTGTCTCTAAATCTGCATGTATATTTAAATTGTAATGTGATAAACTCTGAATTTTTAGAAAAGGAATGGTGACTGGTTTATCTATATATCTAACTATACATGTCTAGAAAAATATGTATATATAATGTACACACCACACATACTTGTGTGTGTGTGTGTGTGTGTATGTGGGTTTGTGTTCACGTGTACTGTACCAAACGTGTATGTAACTTCTTAGCTATCTGCTCTTTATGATCTAATGCAGGAATATATATTTTATCCCTCTCTTTCTTTTAGCAGAAATGAGTTTGGTGATAAAGAACTATTAAATGGGGAAAAGGAATTATTCTAAATTTTGTCATTGACATTCTCATCCCCACTCCGGTGCCTGTTTTGTAATGTGTGAGAAGACAGAGTAATCAGTATACTTCTGTGCTTTTGTTAAAATACACATAACCCAGAAAAAGTTAAAGCTTAACTTTTTAACTTTTTAATTCTTAATTCCTTATGAGTGAATTTACCACATGAATGTCTACAGCGTAGATTCATGGTATAATCCTAAAAATTATCGTCTCCTATCTTTGACGTTAAGTTGAATGATAAATCCATTAAGCCTAAAATAAGAAGGCCTGAATGTTATTCTTTGAGTTGACATTATCTGTGACTAGAGTAAAACAATTTAGCAGTATATATTTCCATCTTCTTGGGTTTAAATATAGAGATAACGTTATTGTCTGGGGGAGTATAAAGTAAGAGGTGTAAAAGTGTTTTTATATAAGATTTTTTAACGCCATACAAATGGAAGAAATTTTTAGGAATGAAATTGAATTAGATATCTTTACTCTAATGAGAACCAATGTTATTTGTTTTAAAATATATTTAAATGTTTTAAAAACACACAATACTATGCCAAAGCTTTCTTTATGATTTTTTTTTAAAGGCAAATTTGGAACATTTATAGGTAGTCTTTTTAACAAAATGTTTTTAATAAAACAAGTCTTTAGTGTTCTTTTCATCTTTACAGACATTTTGAAACACTGTTATAGTTGTTCTGTTTACATCAAGATGTCTAGCAAAGCAAATCCTTCTAAGAAAAGGTCTCAACATTTAAAAAGAAATCCAAAAAGAAAAATTGATAATGAAGAAGCGGAGTTATCAGAGAAAGAGGTAATGAAATATCAAGTTTATCATTCAGGACTCTGATTAGAAATATCATCTGTTCTATGTAAAGCAGTATGTGAAGACTAAAGGTCAGCTTTACTACAAATTATAGTAATTCTTATTCCACATATATTGTTATATGGGAGCTGTTGCAACATGGTTTGTAAAAGTTCTCACATAAAAATTGTTTACCTCAATTTCTAAAGATATTGATCTGAGAATTCTTTAGGGAAGAAGTGCTATGGGGCATTGCTAAGGTGTTTAAATAGGAAGACTGGGAATATAGTATACAGATTCTATGGCATTCATATGTTAAAAGACAAGAGAATCTGTCAATTGGTGGAGGAGATTTTTATTAACATAGAGAAAAATTAGTTTGGGAGGAATTAACTTCTTCCTACCATAAAAGAAATAATCAACAATTTTTCTCTATTTACCCTGTATTAGACAATGCCTATATTTGTTTTTCAGGAAAAGTATATAACACTATTTCACAGACAAGATGAGTATGATTTCTTTAAAACATTCTTTGACACCATATGAAATTCTATTATACTTCATCACCATTGTTCAGGAGTAGCTTTAGTATATCCTCTGCTTGTGATAAATACACATCCTTTTTCTGTAGAAGTAGCAATATACTTTTTTTCTGTCTTGCCAGAAGGTATATGAATTCTCTCCAACATACATGACAAATCTATTGCAATAGCAGTATCTTTTTATCTAATGTTTAATTCTTTGTGCATACACATGTGTTTTTCCCTCTAGGTTAGAAACACAACGAAAAAAAATAAAAGTCATCCAAAACATCTGTCTTCTGAAGGTATTCCTTTTCTATGTCTTGTTTAACCTATCTTTCCCAAGCTATCTATATTTATGAAAAAATTCTCAGTATCTTGTTTATGAGTTCTGCATAAGCAAAAGACAGTAATAAACAGTTACATTCTTATTTTTGCAAGAATAAGTAGCACTGGTTGGTCAGTTCTTTTGGTCAACTGAAATTTTACTTACCACCTGTAGCAAAATACTGTGTAGGGTCCTAAGTTGAAAGGAGCAAGAGAAATTCAAAGTGTACCACAGTCTGTATTATTACTGATTTGTGATATACAGACACACCTACTGATTTCTCTTTGAGACAAATATGCTTCTGTTTCGCCACCACTATTTAGATTAGATTGGAACCACTAAGTTTGTCTGGAGTAAATTAGTTTGGAGTAGTCATCTTTACTTAAACATCACTTCAGCATGGAAGAATTTTCTACCTCTCCTCACCCAAGACCAAGTTAGGTCCTCCGGTTTTATACTTCCATAGTGCACTGTACTTTTTCTTTTGTAATGCTTTGCATACCTGAAATGTAATTATTTAATCTCCCTTCTCTCCAAAACTAATCTTCATGTGAGCCAATAGTGTATCTCCTTTGTTTATTTCTTATAAGTAGAATAATATCAACAACCTAGTAGACACTGATTATCTGTTTGTGGTTTGGTTAATCTCCTTTGTTTCAGTTGCCATCCAGCATTTGGCAGAAATCATTTTCTAGTCTTCTCAATGAAGCCCTTTAATTCAGGTCATTTCTGAGAACCAGACTTTTATGTTGAATCCTAAGAGTTGTAGCTTGGTTCTTTATTTAAGATTGTCTTGAGTTTGTATCCGCAATATCACTTAATAGTATTAGTTAATATAACAATAGCATATTCATATTCAATACCTGGCCTGTTATGGCTGTGCAATAAAAAGGAAATTAAATAGTTTATACAGCTTCATAATATTGGTTCTCAGAATTCCATTAGCTCTTTTAGATAAATTTATATTTGAATCACTTTTTAAGTAAAAACATAAAAACTTCTAGAAAAACTAGAGTCTCTTCTTTCACCGGTGACAGGACAAGCAAAGCATACTAATCTAAAACAGGTAAAGATCGCAACCCACAAGAGAAAAACCTGGCAACCTCTTTCGAAGAATAGCAGAGAACATTTGCAAACTATGATGGAATCAGTAATAATGTGAGTATGAAATTTTTTTCTATTTCACTCTTTTCATTTCTGCTTATATGTTTCCGCTTATATGTTTCCTATAGACAGTATCCTTTTAAATGTTATTATGTACTTTATGGTGATAGGGTGTTTTTCTCTTTTGCAAGATTTATTTAATGTCTTTTGATGGCCTTAGCATTCAGCAAAAATGTCTTTATTAATTTCAGAAACTTGGAATTTCATCAGTGGAATAAAATTGAAATCTTTGCTTGATCTGCTATCTACAACTTTTTCTGGTGAGGGATACTTTAGGAAGAAGTTAGCTCAAATTGACACTTTATGTGGAAGCTAACATGCTAAAAGGAATACAGAGACAGGATTCTGCCATCAAGGAGCTGAAATCTATCAGAGGAGTCAGGCCTATAAATTAATTACAACAATATAATGTGATAAAAAAGAACTTAGATTATTCCTCTGCTTTAAATGTATTTAACATAAAAGAAAAAGTGATTGATTCTGCCTGGCTAGTAAAAAGGGGTACTTGAAAGAAATCAGAGAGAAAAAGTAAACAGATTATACTAGTTATGTTTCAAACTAATATTTATTCAATCCCTATTTTTTCTCTTCTAGAGCAATTTTGAGTAACAGTGTTAGAGAAAAGGAAAAAATTCAATATCATCTGAACTTCCTAAAGAAAAGGTAATACAGTTATGCAATTAAAAAATGATTGAAATATAATTGAAAGGTTAAATGATGATTTGTCAGGGATTTGGGGGGGCGACTTATTGCTAAGATTAGCCACTGTTAATAAAAGAACATTACAGGGCTTCCCTGGTGGCGCAGTGGTTAAGAATCCGCCTGCCCATGCAGGGGACACGGGTTCAATCCCTGGTCCGGGAAGATCCCACATGCTGCGGAGCAACTAAGCCTGTGCGCCACAACTACTGAGCCTGTGCTCTAGAGCCCACGTGCCGCAACTACTGAAGCCTGCGTGCCTAGAACCCGTGCTCCACAACAAAAGAAGCCCCTGCTCACCACAACTAGAGAAAGCTGGCGTGCAGCAACGAAGACCCAACGCAGCCAAAAATAAATAAATAAAATAAATAAATTTATTTAAAATAAAAGAATATTACAGCCCTTGGGAGTATGAGGGAAGAAAAAAGAGGATGACAGTATTTCAAAACAAGAAACAAAAATGATACTAATGGTACTCAAAAATAAAGTTATGTTTTTATTCTATCCATAAGATTGCTGCAACTGTGTGAAACCCTGAAAGTCCCTCCCAAAAAGCAGCAAGATTTAACTCATGTGTCAAGTCTACTGAAAATGGAAAGGGCACAGCACAGAGCTAATGAAGAGGGTCTGGCATTATTGCAGGTATGAAGTT
Source organism: Eschrichtius robustus (assembly GCF_028021215.1). Taxonomy (NCBI): domain Eukaryota; kingdom Metazoa; phylum Chordata; class Mammalia; order Artiodactyla; family Eschrichtiidae; genus Eschrichtius; species Eschrichtius robustus. Next base: position 80,984,509 of record NC_090835.1, read on the forward strand.
TGAACAGGGAGTTCATCTTTAGAGGGGAAGGGGGAAAAGACCAAAAAGTTTTTAAAATTGTCATGATATTCTTCTAATAACAAATACTAGATCTTGGACCAGGTTTTTCATTAACTTTTTTTTTTAACAAAGCAAAAACTTTGCCTGAACTTTGGGCCTCTAAAGTTAAGACTATTTCTAATATATTTGTAATTAAGTAGCAGTCTTATTTTTTTCATCGGACTTTAAATATCAGATTATAGGAATTCATCACTAAATGCTGTAGCATTTCAAAACCCATTATATTAGTTTTTCTGTCCTGTATATGCTACTTTATTGGCAAGAAGAACACAATCATCATCATTACTGTTGTTATAGTCATTATAGATAACATGTAATGAGGGCCTTCTGTGTTCTAGTCACTGTTCTAAGCACTTTACAGTTATAGCCCTTAATGATTTAAAGAGACCTGTGCTATATTTCACATTTTACAAGTGTGAAAAAGAGACATATGGGCATTTCTAGCTGAAACTTAGACAGACTGCTCACAGTTATGATGCAAACCTATTAGTCCGATTTCAGGGCAAGTGATTCTTAATCATTATTCTGTAGAAGACAGTGGGAGATAATATTAGCTGTCATGATAAACTGCAGGCTTTTAATTAGTGGATACTTGAACAATTAAGAAAAGCAACCTCAGGGGGCTTATTAAATAATTATTAAAACTAAAACAGATTGGACCATATATCCGTTTGCCATTTTGAAGTAGTTTGTAGATACGGTCTTTGTTAGCAATTCAACTTTGTAAATCAATAAGTTTGTTAACCTTTGTTAGTAAATACGAGGTGGTGGTAGTTTAAGCAAGGAATGCATCCCTAACGATTTCTAATAACTCACCATTCACAAATAGGTCATTCCAGATTTTCCATATGATTGAGAATAACAATGGAAGGATTTATTTGTGAGCAACAGCTCTACATATATTGTAAATTTATAGAGTGGTATTTTTTAGTGGTTGCCTCACTTTCTTCATTGTATGAGATTGTATTTAACTTTCATCCCAATGTTATTACTTTGCAAGAGTATATTCTCAGTACTGACACTAGCTCCCCCACTTAATGAACAGTTGGATAACATTAATATAGGTTAATTTTTAAATTTCAGCTTTATCTGAGATATAATTGACAAAAATGTAAGATATTTAAAGTGTACATCATGGTTATTTAATATAACTATACATTGTGAAAAGATTCCCCCCATCTAGTTAATTTCCCTTGTCATCTCACTTTTTTTTTTTTTTGGTAAGACCATTTAAGTTCTACTCTCTTTCAATTATATAATACAGATTTCAATTATGTAATATCAGTTATAGTTACCATGTTTTACATTAGATCCGCAAACCTTATTCATTTTAGCTGCAAGTTTGTATCCTTTACCAACTTCTCCCTATTTCCCCCACCCGCCCCAGCACCTGGCAACCACTTTTGTACTCTCTGATTCTATGAGTTTGACTTTTTTTAAAGGTTATTTTAAAAGGTTTTAAAGTATAATAATGGTAAATGTTATTTTAACATTTAATATTTGCATAAAGTACTAAATCAGAGATAGCAAATAGTCTTTGATCAGAGACAGTAAATGATACTGTGATTTTTGTAACACTGGGAGGCATTTCTCTTTTACACCTAAAACTGGATCTCCGTGTGCCAAAAGCATAAATAGAATTAAATGGAAAAAACTGTTTTTCTATACTCGCAACACTTCTGACACCAAATTTGTGGGGTTTTCATACCAAGCAATTCTCCACTTCTCTGTGGAAACCAACTGGGTGTCCTACAATTTAATTCAATTCTAACACTAACTACCTGGAGTTAGCACAGACCCCACAGGGTAAGGGCTTAGTCCCACAGAACTGCCCCGCACTTCAGATGCCAATGCAAGGCCAAGCCTCCGGTACTTCTGACCAACCAAGTATCAATCGGGGCTTCCCATGACCTCCTCCTCCGGTTTGATAATTTGCTAGAACAGCTCGCAGAATTCAGGAAAGCACTTTATTTACTATTACAGGTTTATTAACAAGGATACAACTCAGGAACAGCCAGAGGGAAGAGATGCATAGGGCAAGGTATATGGGAAGGGGCACGGAAGTCCCATGCCTGTTCAAGTACCTCCATGTGTTCACCAACCTAGAAGCTGTCTGAATCCAGTAATTTAGAGTTTTTATGGAAGCCTCAGCATGTAGGCATATCTATTATTAACTAAATCTCCAGGCCCTCTCCCCTTCTCAGAGATCAAGGATCCAGGCTGAAAGTTCCAACCCTCTGATCACAGGATTTTGGTTGCTCTGGCAACCAGCCTCCATCCTCTATGAGTTATTCATTAGCATAAATTCAGGTATGGTTGAAAGGCGCTGATTATGAATCACAAAAAGTGCTCCTCCCACTTCAATCATTCAGAAAATGCCAAGGATTTGGAAGCTCTGTGCCAAGAATCAGGGATGAAAATCAAATGTATATTTCTTATAACATCACAAGAGCCTAACGTTTGCTTCACAGTCAGTTAGTTACTCAGTTGAAGCACTGTTGGCATTTTGGGCATAAGAGTTCTTCATTGGCATAAGAGTCTTTGAACTAGGAATTTGTAGGTGTTATCTGTGTCTATTAGTTTTCTCCAGTGTGCCTTACTTAGAATGGCTTTTTCCCACTGCAGCCTAGAGTTACTGCTGGTGATGACTTTCCAAAACCTGTATCAGTTACCAGTAAGAGAAGTTGTGTTCATGCAATAAGGACACATTCATTGAACTCTCGCTGCTGCTGCTAGGGAAAGGCAGTGGTGAACAAAGTCTTTCAGAGATACCGAGAAGATGGTATAGGACCTGCTGGGGCATAGTTTTTTTGTTTGTTTTTTCATTCATTTAATTAATTAATTAATTTTTTACTTTTGGCTGCGTTGGGTCTTCGTTGCTGCGTGCCGTCTTTCTCTAGTTGCAGTGAGCGGGGGCTACTCTTCGTTGCGGTGAGCGGGCTTCTCATTGTGGTGGCTTCTTTTGTTGCAGAGCATGGACTCTAGGTGTGCAGGCTTCAGTAGTTGTGGCTCGCAGGCTCTAGAGCACAGGCTCAGTAGTTGTGGCGCACGGGCTTATTTGCTCCACGGCATGTGGGATCTTCCCGGACCAGGGCTGGAACCTGTGTCCCCTGCATTGGCAGGTGGATTCTTAACCACTGCAACACCAGGGAAGCCCTGGGGCATAGTTTTTAATCTCTCTGATCTTACAACCAGAGTTAGCATAAGAAAATATTAGAAGAAGGACAAAAAGTACATTTCTACAGACAACAAAAGCATGCCAAAAATATGTGTTCACAAAACAGATGAATGCTAACCTAATTTCCCAAGCGAGCAGAAAGAAATTTAGAAAAAGAATAGAAGGTATGAAAAAAGTCATAAATATTAGAAATACTAAAAAATGAAGTTATGGAATTCAGGAAAGAATTAGAGCTAAAAGAAAAAAAGCTTTTAGTAATGCAGACTAAGTTAGAAGGAGCAATAAGCAAATGAACAGAACAAATAATACTTAAATAAAAGGTAAAGTAAGGAGAAAATCTTAAGACTCAAAAAGAAAGAATGACATTTTTTTAAGGTATTGAGGAAAAGTGACAAATATAAAAGTTTGGCAAAAAAGATACAGCATGGATATGGTATGAATACCCAAAGAAGATAACCAAAGCAATGAAACAAAATTAATTTTTAAAATTATACTGAAAAATTTTAGTTCTTATTACATTAACCCTTTCCTTCATTCAGTGCTATTATTCATTCCCTTTTGTAGTGTGTTGAATGGTGGCCCACCAAAAGATATGTCTAAGTCCTAATGCCTGGAACCCATGAATGTGACCTTATTTGGTCTAATAAGTGTAGCTCACAGACCCAAAGTCGTGGGTACTCAGGGATTAGCACACTATTCCTATAAGGGCTAGGTGATAAACATTTTACTCTTTGTGAGCCATGTATGGTCTTTGTTGCATAGTCTTGTTTTGTTTTTTAACCATCCTTTAGAAATGTAAAAACCATTCATAGCTCTTGGACTGATCAAAAACAGCCTATGGGCAGTTGCAGACCTCTGCAGGTACCCTTTTTAATGGTTACTAGAAGCCATAATATATTTGTTGAGGAAAATTACTATAGTTGACGGTAAAAATTCAGCTTCCAGTATTTGGAGAATGATGTAGATGTAAGTATCAACCATATCACTCCTCAGGATTTAAGAGTTATTATTTCTGTATGACTTCTGTGTGGCTTCTTTACTTGTTCCCTGATCCCCAGGGGCAGTGCTATCCTTGGCTGTTGCTAGGACTAGATTTGAAAGCAGTACAGTATTAATACCATTTAGAAACCTGGAAGCTGGCTAACTCTATGTGTGGCCTGCAATCAGTACACCCCTGATATCATTATACTCATTTCATTCATTTCTTATTTTCTCTTTGTTTTCCCCCGTAAGTTATATTTTCTTTTTAGGTGGGAAACTGCCACTCATTTTCTATTACTATCTCTGCCCTAATGTTCAGCATTTCTTTCTTTTGGCAAATGAAAATAGCACTCAGATGTTCCTAAATTAAAGTTAGAGTTTCTCTGCTGTTACATACCGCTTAAGGAATGCTCCTGTACCTGCTGCCATCAGTCCTTGGGCTCTGCTAGATTCACACAGGTCTTCCAGGTTATCTGATGCCTGCAGTTTTCGTAAGTTTTTGAGGAAAGCTTCACATACATCTTTGTTCCGTTGGTAAATCAATTTCTAGGGAGTCTGTTTTCTGAAAGAAAAATGAAAATTATCAGTTTCTTCCAGAAGTGTTTCAATATATAAGGTGTTTTTAAAATATGTATGTATATATTAATAGCTGTTTGGGTTTCATTTAATAATATATTTAATTTAAAACATTAGCTTTCTCTCTCTGATGCAGGAAGAAACAGATAAAATAGTGGAGACCATAGAGTCAATGACTGGGGATATTCACAGCTTAAAGAACAAAGTTCATGTTCTGAGAAGTGAGGTAGAAGAAGAGGAAAGGAAGGTAAAACAGGTAATTTTTTTAAAAAAAAGTATCGCTAGAATCTGGATATAATTTTTCATGATTAGATTCTACCCAGACAGCTTTTGAGTGTAATAAGAGAAGTCAGCCTTTTGAAATAATCTAGCTTTATGAAATAATCTGTAGCTTTCTTTTTCTACTTTAGATGTTTCAAATAGATAGTGAGGTACTCTCTCTTCCCGAACTTTCTCAGAAGAGTCTCAAAGCACCCATACTTCAGGTAAGTACCAATTTACCATATTAACTGCATCACCAGTTACGAATTGTATATATGTAAAAACATTATATGCTATTCCTTTTTTTTTTTTAAACAAAATCCATGATATAAACTGTGAGGCAAAATTATTTTTCTCATTTGACAGTATAACTTGAACATCTCATTCTTGTCAATAGCTGTATAGCATTCCATTGTATGGATGTGCCATGATGTAATAATTTGTGAAAATGATGGAAATATATAATTTTTGCTAGTACAGGTAATGCTAGGAACACCCTTGTGCATATATCTTTACACATTTGTGCAGTCATGGCTGTAGGGCGGGTTTCTGGAAGCAAATCCTGACGGCTGCTTTTATTTGTGCTTCTGATAATGGTGTGTGCAGCTTTTCCTAAGACAGTGCTGTGTCCACATTTGTGCAGTCATGGCTGTAGGACGGGTTTCTGGAAGCAGATCCTGACAGCTCCTTTTGTTTGTGCTTCTAATAATGGCGTGTGCAGCTTTTCCTAAGACAGTGCTGTGTCCACATTTGTGCAGTCATGGCTATAGGACGGGTTTCTGGAAGCAGATCCTGACAGCTGCTTTTGTTTGTGCTTCTGATAATGGCGTGTGTAGCTTTTCCTAAGACAGTGCTGTGTCCACATTTGTGCAGTCATGGCTGTAGGACGGGTTTCTGGAAGCAGATCCTGACAGCTGCTTTTGTTTGTGCTTCTGATAATGGCGTGTGTAGCTTTTCCTAAGACAGTGCTGTGTCCACATTTGTGCAGTCATGGCTGTAGGAGGGGTTTCTGGAAGCAAATCCTGACAGCTGCTTTTGTTTGTGCTTCTGATAATGGCACGTGCAACTTTTCCTAAGACAGTACTGTGTCCCATTTGGGCGTACACAGCACACTGCTAACTTACCTTTGCAAAGGACCCCCATAGGTATTATAGTGTAAGTGTTCACAGTGGTAGAAAGCCTTTACGTTTCCCCAGAAAGTAAAAAAATTTTCCTGTCTCAAATCTACCTAGGGTGAGAGGAATGGGAATGGGCAGAGGGAAAACAGAGTACCATAGATTTAAAAGCAGAATGGCAGTGAGTTGATGATAATTGAAGCTGAGTGAAGATTATATGAGGTTTATTATACCATTCTCTCTAAATAACATACATATAACATTTTTCATAATGAAAGATTAAAAACTAATTATATGGGTAAAGGTGGTCAAAAGGTACACACTTCCAGTTATTTATAAATAAGTCATGGGGATGTAATGGACAGAATGGTGACTAGAGTTAATACTGTATTGTATATTTGGAAGTTGCTAAGAGAGTACATCTAAAAGTTCTCATCACAAGGAAGAAAAAGTTTGTAACTGTGTTTGGTGATGGATGTTAACTAGACTTACTGTGGTGATCATTTTGCAGTGTATACAAATGTCAAATCCTTATGCCGTGTGCCTGAAGCTAATATAATGTTAATGTCAATTATATATCAAAAAATAAAAATAAAATTTAAAAAAGAATTATTGTCATGCCCACAGAAAGAAATTTTGATGCTAATTCCAAACCAGAACGCTCTTCTGAAAGACTTAGATGTTCTCCATAATTCACCCCAGATGAAGAACATGTTAACTTTCATTGAAGAAGTCTATAAAAGACTGGATGCCTCTTAAAGAGTTTATCGTTTTGTTTTGTTTGTAGATTGTTCCATATGAGTTTAATGTTTATGAATTTGTAGAAATGTTATTCTACGTGATATTGCCGGGGCTGAGGCTTCTTCAGGATTCTCCTAATATGCGCTTTAAAATTAACCTCTATAAATCTACCATTAACCTCTATACATCTAACGTAGGCCTTGAAAACTGTTTTTATCAATTCCCACATGTAGGAACTCACATTTATGTTGCTGTATTTCCAGTTATTTGCCTAAAACCGTAAAATGAGAACAGCCACAATCTGATGGTTTATAATGGCTGAATAGAGTTCATTTATTGGTTAGTGCAGAGGAAATATGATACTGTGACTTAACATACATAAAGTGTTTATAGTGCCTAGCACATAAAAATGTGTTTGGTATCAGTATTGTTTTTTTGGCTGATGACTTGCATTTTCTGTCCGGTCATGTGGAACTCTAGAAGTCCCCAAATGCCTTTGCTCTTTTACATAACTCCCTAGACTTTTTGTGGCATAATTAAGATTTGCCAGGTGTCTTTAACTTTAGAGGTAGCATGAACATTTTATTTCTTTGGTTAGGTTAGTGAATAGATGTTGAATATTTATTTTCTACTCTCATCTGAGCATACCTTTATTTCATAAAATTGTTAAAAACGAACCCAAGTTCATTTATTCCCTTAAAATAAACACCAAACCAAAAAAAAATCCCTTTCTAAATCTTTTCTCATTGCGATAATAAGCATATACACGTGAAGAAATTATCACTTAAATATATTAAAAATCATTTTTAACCAACCACAGTATATTGTCTGGGTTGCTTTTATCTGTTTATAAAATAAAATAATTACTTTTCTGTCTAACCTAGAATGTTCTGTCAGTTAATTTAGAGGGTGCTATAATTCTGTTAATGCCCTCCAGGCTGAGACCACCAGGAAGACAGCTTCGGTTAAATAAGTTGGGTTTAGTGCTCACTGCAGTGAGGGAGACCACACGTCATGGGGAACCCTGGGCAGCTCAGCAAAAGGGTCAAAAAAAAGGTCTCAGGAAATAATGGTCAAAAAGGACATTAATGGATCTTAAGGGAAAGAAAGTCTTCGAGAAAGGAAACCTATAGTGCAACATTTAAAGAGAACATTACAGTATATACTTTGGACTGTCTGCTACATGCCAGGCAAAGCAACTAAAGGAAAAAGCTTTCACAAAATGTCTTAAAACTTAAAAACCCTTGTGTTTTTCTTTCTTTTAATTTTATTTATTTATTTATTTATGTATGTATGTATGTATGTATGTATGTATGTATGGCTGTGTTGGGTCTTTGTTTCTGTGCAAGGGCTTTCTCTAGTTGCGGCAAGTGAGGACCACTCTTCATTGCGGTGCGCGGGCCTCTCACTATCACGTTCTCTCTTGTTGCGGAGCACAGGCTTCAGACGCGCAGGCTCAGTAGTTGTGGCTCACGGGCCTAGTCGCTCTGCGGCATGTGGGATCTTCCCAGACCAGGGCTCGAACCCATGTCTCCTGCATTGGCGGGCAGATTCTCAACCACTGCGCCACCAGGGAAGCCCAACCCTTGTGTTTTTAGAGTGGCAAGTAGAGCCCCAGATCACTTTTATCATTAACCATGATGTTTATAATCGCTTTTGGTGGGGATGAAGGAGTTACATTAAGTCTGCTGTTTCTCTCAGAACATCTGTTTAACAGATGATTGAAAGTCAACAGGAATTTTGACTTACCATTGTTGCTGAGGGGTAGTTCTCTACCACGCATAAACTGGTCATACTACCCTCTTGTAGCTTTGTAAAGTACATGATCTAATTTTGAGAGACGTACAGTATCTTCTGGCAGGTAGCAGGCAACATACACAATATTTTCTTCAAAGGTTGAATTGTGGTATACTCTTTGTGAAGAATTTAAGAGTTAATTACAGACCCAAATAAAATTGAAATTCAATTGCACAAGGTCCTAGTAATTCAGATGGTCATCTTATGTAGTATCCTCATCTGTCTAAATTCTCACATACACAGGCCATGCCAACTATCATACACCTTCTCTCCGGTGACTGATAAGTGCCCATGCCAGAAACTTTAAATTCTAAAAGATAAATATTTTGGAATGGAGCCTATATGGTGTAAAAATGTAGCCTGTTGATAAAGATAGAATATCAAATAAAATGTAGAGAAAATAAATTATTCAATAAATGGTCTTGAGAAAGCTAGCGAACCATCCACACTGGGGATGTTGGTGGAGGGTGGTGGTAAATATTCCTACTTTATGACAGAATATATTCAAAATAAATAAAATTAAATAGAAAAATATAAACTGAACAGAATTTATGAATAAATAACTGATGTCAGTGTAGATAAAGCCCAACAGACATACTTGTTTTGTAGTACTTCACTTTATTGCATTTCACAGATGCTGTGTTTTTTACGTATTGAAGGTTTGTGGCCACCCTGTTTTGAGCAAGTCTATTGATGCCATTTTTCCAACACCATTATTTTTTAATTAAGGTATATACATTTTTTAAGATATAATACTGTTGTACACTTAGTAGACTACAGTGTGACTGTAGTAGTAGTCATACACTAAACTTTCATATTCACTGTGAAGCCAAAAAATTGTTGCGAGATTTGCTTTATTGTGGTGGTCTGGAACTGAACCTGCAGTATCTCTGAGGTATGCCTGTATTATTCATATAAACAGAGACACACATGGTTTTGTCTCATATAAATAGAGATAAAACCATAAAGAAAAAAAATTAATAGATCATTACATAAAACTGAACTTTTTAAAATAAAAATTAAAAAACCAGGCCAAAGACACAGCACAGACTGAAAAATATCTATAGCATATATAAAACAAAAATAATATCTTTATTCATAAAGAGCTCTTAAATACCAGTAAAAAATAGATTAAATACCAATAGGAAAATGGGCAATTCTCAGAAGAAAATACATAAATGGCCAGTAAGTACTTGAAAGATTTTCAACCTTAAAATAATCATGTAAATGCAAATTAAAACAGCAAAACTTTTTCACCTATCAGATTGGAAAAGATTGAAAAAGGCTGAAAGGGAAAGTTGCTGAACATACATGAAAATGGGTCCCCAGTAATGCTGCTGAAGGAAGGAGGGAAAATGGTGTAATTTGTGGGGGGAAGGCAGCCTGTACAGATGTTACAGAAACACAGTTTACTGTCAGTCATTTAAAATCATTATTTTATATGGGTTCTACCATTCTCCAACTTTCAGTTGGGCATATGTTTAACAAACAGGTTTTGCTTAAATATGAGACACCTGCCCGGCAACCTAAAATTAAGGGATTTACTTTCTTTCATTTGGACAGAATTTCTTGGCATTCTCTATTTACCAGAAATAAATGTAGGTGCACCTGTCAGCATTAATATTTGAATCATTTAGGTTGGCTTAGTTTCCAAACATAAGTATCCTAAATCCTCTCAGGTTTCATTCATTGTCAAGAAATATTCAGCTTTAAGGAAGAGAGAGGAAAGAAGGAAAGCAAAAGCAGAGAGAAATTCAAATTTCCCATTTGTGCTTTATTCTGTCCAAAGTGACTGATACATTTTCCTGTTCTAACTAGTTTTCTCGTTAAGAGTTGCCACCCTTGAATGTATTTCTCACTACTTCACCACCACACAACCACTTTCTCTTGCCTTGGGTGTTTGTCTCCTCATTAAAGTGACAGCTGTTTATAACCATATCCAAAGACTGGTTATACTGGTTAAAATTGGACAAAGAGGAAGATGAAGGAGGGACGTTTTCCAAATACAATAAAACTACCATAGAGTACTTTTTTTACATGGACGTTTTTCCTTTTTTAACTAATAGAAACAAATGTGCCCTAGCCAGTTTTACCCATTTCCACCTCCAAGGAGGTCCTTAAAATTAAGGTAAGTTTTCAAATGGAACGACAGTGCTGTATAACAGAAATAATAATGGTTAAAATGGCTGATATTTATTGATATGTGCTATATGCCAGGCACTATTCTAAGCCCATTACATGTATACATGCATTTATACCAATGTTTAATCCTAGTAACAACCCTATGGGGATTAAACTTCATAGCAATCACTGTTATTCCCATCCTGCATAATCAGAGACAAAGGAAGCTAAGTAACTTTGTTTTAAGATCACTCAAATAGTAAGTGGTGATAGAGCTAGGAAGTAGAAAAGATCAGGCTATTTGTCCTTTAGAGTTTTAGAGTTTCCCACAGTCTGTTTACTGTCCTATCCCTGAGGTGTTGTTTTAAATTTTCCTCGATCCCCAGTCAGGCTTTTTAAAATCAGATTTATTTCTGCATAGGAAGTTAGACAGTTTGTCTGTTTTTTTTTTTTATTAATTTATTTTATTTTTATTTATTTTTGGCTGCGTTGGGTCTTTGTTGCTGCATGCGGGCTTTCTCTAGTTGCGGCGAGCGGGGGCTACTTTTCGTTGTGGTGCGCGGGCTTCTCATTGTGGTGGCTTCTCGTTGTGGAGCACGGGCTCTAGGCACAGGGGCTTCAGTAGTTGCAGCACGTGGGCTGCAGTAGTTGTGGCACGTGGGCTCAGTAGTTGTGGCTCGCGGGCTCTAGAGCGCAGGCTCAGTAGCTGTGGCGCATGGGCTTAGTTGCTCCGCGGCATGTGGGATCTTCCCGGACCAGGGCTCGAACCCGCACTGGCAGGCGGATTCTTTTTTTTTTTTTTTTTTAATTAATTAATTTATTTTTATTTTTGGCTGTGTTGGGTCTTCGTTTCTGTGCGAGGGCTTTCTCTAGTTGTGGCAAGCGGGCGCCACTCTTCATCGCGGTGGGCAGGCTTCTCACCGTCGCGGCCTCTCTTGTGGAGCACAGGCTCCAGACGCGCAGGCTCAGCAATCGTGGCTCACGGGCCCAGTTGCTCCGCGGCATGTGGGATCTTCCCAGACCAGGGCTCGAACCCGTGTGCCCAGCATTGGCAGGCAGATTCTCAACCACTGCGCCACCAGGGAAGCCCCAAAGCAGGCGGATTCTTATTCACTGCGCCACCAGGGAAGTCTGACAGTTTGTCTTTAACACCTACATCATTACCCAAATTTGGATACCTTATTTTGGATATCTGCCCTTCACATACAAGGTCATAGTCTCCACTGTCACTCCTGAAACACATGTGTTAGTGTTTTTATTTGCAGTGACATTTCTGCCTGAGGCTTCTTTGACTTTGTTTTGAAGTTTATTTTCAAGAATTAAATGAGAAAGCCTATTGAGCCCGTTATTGCTTGTATTTATTTATTCTTTCCCCCTGCTTAGTTGTTAGATGAGTGACCCAGTGTCAGAGTCCACGGAATGCCTGGAATGTGAGCTAACACTGCAGAACCGCTAATAAAAAGAAAACACAAACGTGTTCTTTATAAAGAAGGACATAGTGAGAATGACATTACCAATCTTTTAAGTGGGGATGGTCTTAGGATACTGATAATTTCAAGAATGAAAGCAAATTCGGAAGCACAACCAGCCCCAGAGACTTGCAACTAAGTAATCCATCTCAGTTCTCAGAAATTGCACCAATTTCTATCTTTCCTTTTTTTTTTTTTTTTTTTTAATCTTAATTTCATGGGTTTTTAAACCTTTTTCCAGACCTTTTAGGGAAAGGTCTGGAAGAGCTAGCATTTCTTGAGCATCTACGTATGCCTAGAATATTAAGAAATTTGTATTTCTTTTTCTGGTCACAGATGCATAAAGATAGAAATTCTATCCTAAAACGTTTATTTTTACCAAGGAAACGATTAGGGGCCCAAGAATCTGGACTTGTTTAAGGCCCTCAGAGAGGGTGTCAGCAGTTTCAGGAGTTAATAAGATCAAGTCTGAGATCTGTTTTACAGAAAAATGAAATACTTACCTTCATCTATTCTGAGGACAATAACAAAGGGGCATTAAATTCGAAGGAAAGACTTAAATCTAATATAATGAGTGTTGTGTCTTATCAGAAATGAAACCCTAAAAGATATTTATAAGCGGTGAGTGACTGATTCTAATTCATTGAAAATATTCTGGTATTTGCAAGGCACTATCTCGAGGATGATTTCTCAGTTTGAGTTGGTATAAAAAGAGAAGTAGTTGTTTGTGGTCCCGTGATACCGAGTTCATATTTCTTCTCATGTCATTTTCTTCGAGAATGAGTTCTTCCCCACGACTAACCTACCTGAGAGTTGCTGATGCTTATCTACTCAACCGGACTTGGTCTTGGGGCGGCAATGAACAGTGTCGTTCATTGGTTGGTATATTGCCAACCTCCTCTCCTGCTTCCCGAGTGTGTGTCAATGATGACAAGGGGAACCCCGTGTCTTGGTCTGTCACAGACCAGTTTGCCACCATGTGCCATGGCTACACCCTGCCAGAGCTTCGCAGGAAAGGTTACAGCTGGCTGGTGGCCCTCACGCTGGATTCCCCTCTCAGGGCAATGTCCTGGATGACAACGTGTTCTCCATTAGCCTCCTAAACAGCATCCAAGCCGAGTTCTTGCCTTGTCGATTCTATAGGCTTATTCTCACCCCTGCAGCTTTCTCTGGGCAAGTTCACCCCTAGCCCATTAGAACTCCAGGAATTTTCTTCCTTTTTCTGAACATAACACATGCTCCTTAGCTGTCAATGAGGGGAAAAATTAAAACTAGAATCAGGAGAACCTTAAATTTTTGAAAAGGACCAGAAGACAAGCAGGGTTAGGCTGGGAATGCCTAACTCTCCCTGTCTCAAGTTTCTACAGTAATGACTATAGGGGTCAGAGACAGCTATGGCTAAAAACAAGATAATTATCCTCCTTTGCGATCCACTGTAGGAAGAAGGTTCTAAAGTCAGCGGGTCTTCGCAAAGGAGCAGAAATGACTGCATGAGAACAAGTGATTTAACATGGGAGCATGTGGCTACTGCTTCCTTATTGCTGCTTGGGCTTCTGCTCGGTTTTCCCACTACCACGCCAGTTCCCTACGACCCAAAATAATGCTCCCCTGTGCCTGCCACTGCTGTTTCCCCAAACTCTTCCTACCACCTGTGACTCAAGTTCTCTGTAGAATATCCTGCTTTTTTCCCTTTAATTACTGTCTCTCCACTTCTGCCTAGGACTCTAGCCTATAGTTCTTCCCTGGGAATGTTTGAATGCAGTGGTTCTCACCTTTTAGTGCCCTTCAGAATCACCCGGAGGGCAGGTTGCAACACAGATGGCTGAGCCTCTCCCCACAGCCCCTGATTCAGTAAGTCCGAGGTCAGGCCTGAGAATTTGTACTGCTAACAAGTTTCTATTTCTCAGTAGCCTTGGATGGAGGAATGAAGATATGGGCATTTTAAAAGCTAGAAACAAACAAAAAAACAACAAAAACAAATAAATCAATAAAAATTTTTTTAAAAAAGCTCAAAACAGATGATGTTGGCATAGGATTGGACATTGCCTATCACCTATTCCAGCCCCCTTGTTTATAATCTGCTTTCTCATGGGAAACTAAGATGCATATGTAGGTGTGAATCTGGATATGCAAATGCACGTGTAAACATACATACACATATATTTACATTTATTTCATATTTCTGTATGCATATGTACATACTCAGAGAATTTTGATAAGATAAACTTTAATTCTCTCATTACATATGAAGATTTACGGGCCAAAGAAAATAAATGACTTCTTCGAGATCATATAGATAATCAGTGCTAGAGGCCGAGCCAGAACAGTGTTATTTTGATTTCAACCTATTTTTTTCTAAGTCACGTATCTTTTTCGTAAAGGAAATTTAAATGATTAAATTGATTAAATGATTAAAATCAATACTCTTATTAGTCTTTTATCCTTGTCAGAATTTTTGTTTTAATTTGGGTTCCAATTGATTGTGTATGCATATCTTTCAAGGACAATAAAGGAAGAGATAAACATCACAAGCTATTTTCTTCTATCTGCAATAAAAGCAGACACAAACACAATGGTTGGATTTATCTAGTCTGGATAAAGTTGACTTAGCCATATAGAAAATACTGGTTTCTTACCCCATGGAGGTCACAAAAATCCCAACTACAAAGATTAGAGGAAATCTAAATTTTAGGTATTTATTCTTAGAAAAGTAAACAAACTGGCTGAAGGAGAGCTTTGTTTTAATAAAAAAGTATGATTCCTTGGGAGTGACAGTATGTTTAGGTCACCATGAGCCAGTTGTTACCTAGAGACTTATCCTTGGTGCCAGAGGGAAGAGGTCTAAGTAACTGGAGTCCATAAATCTCTGGGGAGAATGTGGTCTAGTTTCTGCCCCAGGGATTCTCATTATCTTTAGCATTGATAACTGAGGGTTACTCCCAGGTGGTACATGGCATCATTATTATAGCCCTGTGCCTTATTGTCTTACTAATAATAATGTGCCTACTGTTTACTTAACATTTAACTACATGCTGATAATTGTGCCAAATTTTTTTTTTAAGACTTTATTCTTAGATTCATTTTTGTTTGTTTGTTTGTTGTTTATTTTTATTTATGGCTGTGTTGGGTCTTCGTTTCTGTGCGAGGGCTTTCTCCAGTTGTGGCAAGCGGGGGCCACTCCTCATCGCGGTGCGCGGGCCTCTCACCACCGCGGCCTCTCCCGCTGCGGAGCACAGGCTCCAGACGCGCAGGCTCAGCAATTGTGGCTCATGGGCCCATTTGCTCCGCGGCATGCGGGATCTTCCCAGACCAGGGCTCGAACCCGTGTCCCCTGCACTGGCAGGCAGACTCTCAACCACTGTGCCGAATTTTATATATACTTTTGTGTACGTGTGCGTGCGTGTGTGTGTGTGTGTGTGTGTGTGTGTGAGATTTATCTTATTGTCGGAGTTCTGGCTCGGGGGTTTTATGACGCATCAAAGGTTATGCAGATTTTAAGTCATGATCAGAGCCTGAGTTTGTCAGATTCTGAAGCCTGTACTTTGAATTATTATGCTAATTGGCCTCTCAGGCAGCTAGGAACTCTCTGAGGACTCAGTACAGGCAACATGCTCAACTCTCCAGAGACATGTACTTGTCGGCTCTGGGTGGATGCGAACTGGGTTTTGCAATTGTCTGTATTTAGTGAGGATGAATGTTCACTCTGCCTAAGACTCACTGAGGGGAAATACAGAGGAAGAATGGAGATTTCAGTCTGCTCAAACTTTGGGAGCAGGACAAGGCAGGGCAGTTTCGGAGGACATTTAGACATCCTCTAGAATAGAATCTCATTTAATAACACAAGTTTTGTTTCTACTCATTTTGCATTTTTCATCACGAATTTTTGTTGGGTGATTTGAATTTTGAGAAAAAAACAAAGAACTATAAATTAAATTTCTGTAAGTTGTCTGTGATAATACCTAAAGTTTTGTATCCATTTTCCCTAATCCCAGTAAGCACTAGGAACAGGGAAAAAATAAAACTGAAAGTAAAACACAGCCGATGGAATAGCACAGCACCTACTACAAAGATGATTTCTCCCTTCTAACCTGGGATGTTAGCATTAAAATCATTTTAGTTGGGGAAAATAAAAATAGTAAAAAAAAAAATGCAGACGGAGGGATTGTTGTGTCAGTATAGGTAACATTAACAGCCTAATTCTCTTTCCCCAAGTTTCTATTCACCCATGTTTTTCAATCTCTGATAGAAATCTTGGCTCCAGCTATAAAACCCAGTTGCCGACAGCCCTTTGCTTTTTCTGATCTTACTGTACCTGAGCAATGAGGTGAAAGAGGGAAAGAAGCCACTCCCAGCCTCTCCTCTTTTCTTTACCCCCTCCAACCTCAGCAGTGTTGGCGGCATGTGTGTTCCAGCCCTGTTCCAATTTTGTTCACTTCTTTTTAAATTATTTATTTATTATTTTTATTTATTTATTTGGCTGCGTCAGGTCTTCGTTGAGGCACAAGGGATCTTCGTTAAGGAGTGTGGGTTTTCTCTCTCTAGTTGTGGTGCATGGGCTCTGTAGTTTGCAGGCACGTGGGCTCTCGTTGAGGGGCACGGGGCTTAGTTGCCCCGTGGCATGTGGGATCTTAGTTCCTTGACCAGGGATCAAACCCAAGTCCCCTGTATTGTAAGGCGGATTCTTTACCACTGGACCATCAGGGAAGTCCCTGTTCACTTCTTGAGTGAACTTTATTTTCTTGAGTGAACTTTTGTTCACTCCCCCTTATTCTGGCTCTTGTGATTTTAAAAGTTACAAACAAAAATAGCGAACATCCGGGTATTCTTCTTCCTAATTGATGTGCGGCTTTCTCTCCCTCTAACAGATCTGTTTCCAAGGCAAAATATACTCTAGGTTTTAAACACTGTTAAAAGACATTGCTTATAATCCAGTAAGACTGTCAGACTTTAGTTAGTACCATGCAGTTACTGCAGTGAACACTAGATGTCAGATTTTAGTTCTAGATTATTTCCCAAAGCGAGCACTTGATATCTTGATATGTTTCTAGTTGTCCCATTAGAATTTTTGCTTTTTTTTTTTTTTTTTTTGGCTGCGCTGTGCAGCTTATGGTATCTTAGTTCCCGGACCAGGGATTGAACCCAGGCCCCAGCACTGAAAGTGCCGAGTCCTAACCACTGGACCACAAGGGAAGTCTCTCTGCTGCATTTTTGACTATTTCCTTTTATCAGATTCCTGAGACTAAGAACATGGAAAATAAATATGCAAAAATAACAATACAAATTTCAGGAAAAGAAAATAGGTTAAAAGGGGAGATTAACCCCACAAACATTAAAACATACTACAAAACTTATATAAAGTGTAGTAATGGTACATGCTTGTGCAGAACAAAGTCAGGGGAAAAAAAGGTCCAGAAATAACGAGTACACAGGAAAGTTTAAAATAAGATCAAAGTGGCATCTCAAGTCACTGGGGTAAAGATGGAATTTTAAATAAGTGGCAGTGAGACAAATGGATAGCAATCTGAAAAAAAGTAAAATTAAATTAAACTCATATTTCATACCTATACAAGAATAAACTCCAAATTGATCCAAGATATAAATAAATAAATAAATAAAGACTTTACAAAGAAAAGTCATACAAATACTAGAAGAAAACATTGGTTGGTTCCTTTATAATCTGGGTATAAGGAAAGGCTTTCCAAATTCAGAAGTAATAAAAGAAAAATATTAAGTTTGATAAAATACATATGTATGTGTGCACGTGTGTAATTTCTCAGTGGCAAAAGATCTAGCGTCAAAATATAAATTATACACTAGGAGAAGCTATTTGCAATTTATATCACAAATAGAGAACTATTTTCTGTAAAATATAAAGAGCCCTTAACACTGAGAGGAGAAAAAAAATACATACTCAAATCCAATAGAAAAATGGGCAAGAGACATGGTTAGTTCACAGAAAAACAAAATGACTCTTAAACATATGAAAAGATGCTTAACTTCACTCAAAAAAAAGTGTGATTAAACTGTCATGCAATACTATTAAAAAATATTGAGAACCCAAGTTTGAAGCTGTAGAAAATAGGCATACTCATATACTGGTAGTGGGAGTAGGAAAGTTACAACTCCAGTGAGGGAAATTCAGTACCGTCTAACACAATACATATGCATTTACACAAGCAATTCAACTTCCAGAAATTTACCCTGAGGATTCCTCCACAAATATAAAACCAATGTTTGCACTGGGTTATTCACTCCCATATTATGTGTAATATCAAACTTTTAGAAACAACCTAAATTTCCATCCTTCAAAGTCCAGGTGAATGAATTACGACACATCTACACAATGAAGCACTTATAGCAACAAGGAAGTTCTCTGTGATGTAATTTGAGGTAATTTCCATGATACATTTTTAAGTGGAAAAAAAAGCTACATGTACAAGAGTATGTAAGGAAGAATGAGAAAATTAGTGTATATCAAATAGATCTCTGCTAACTTTTCTTACTTTTGCAAACAGAAACACAGGAAGATTAAACGAGAAACTATTTTTTAAGTGACTTATAAGTAGTGGAGTTAGGGATGGGAATAAGACTTCCCCGAATATGTACCTTTTATATTGTTTTGACTTTTGAACAGTGTAGGGACCTGGGATTAAAGATAACATCTATTCTTTGGCTCTGTTGACTGAAAAGGGCTACAAGTAACAACACTCAATGCTCATCCCTGATAGTCAGATCTTCGTAAATACCTTTCAGGGAAAATAGAACTCTTGGAGAAAAGGCTGAAGAACAGGAAAAGGAAAGAAGAAAAGGAAAGAACACCTTGGGCAAGAAAGTAAGGAAATGCTCAAGACTAAATGTGGTCATGTTAGGAATTCCCTGGCAGTCCAGTGCTTAGGACTCCACGCTTTCACTGCCAAGGACCCGGGTTCAATTAAAAAAAAAAAAAACTGGTCAGGTCAAAAGAAAACAGAACTGGTACAACGAACTTCCTACTTGGCAAATTTGATACCATATATAACAGCATCGAAAATAACAATAATGCAGTGGATTATAACACATGAATTTTTTAAAAAAATCCTTGAATCCACAATGATATGAAAACGAGGTGGTCTGGCAAACAAAAGCTCTTCTTTACAGAAGAATACCTACTAAGGAATGTAGAAGGAATGACAAATTAGAAAGTTGACATTTTGCAATCTCCAATTTAAGAATTAAGCAAGAATTATTATTAAATAATATTAAATAAAATTTATTTAATATTATTACTACTTACATATTGTAAAGGGTAAAATGGACCTGTATAATGGAGATGACCGGTGGTCACCATCTTTACCAAGTGGTCAAACTTAGCATGAGCCACAGTGGAAGAACCCAACATTGTGTGCCTTCTGATACAATGCAGTGAGAAGTGCAATATATCACCATGTAGATTTCTGGCCAAAACTGCGTAACCTGAATCTAATCATAAGGGAAGAATCAGAATAATCCAAATTGTGGATGGAACATTCTATCAGATAATTGGCCTGAACTCTTCAAAAAAGTTAATATCAAGGGTGGGAAGAAAAGATGTGAGTGCTTCATTCTAGATTTTAGGAGACTAAGAAACTGAATCACCTGCGACTCATGAACCTTTATTGTATTCTGGATCAGAGGAACAAACTCTAAAACACACATTTTGTAGACCATTGGGAAAAATTTATTATGATACATTAAATGATACTATCGAATTAATGTTAATTTTCTTAAGTACGATATTGGTAATGTGGTGGCATTTATTTTGTTAAGATGCATGCTGAAGTATTTAGCAGTAAAGTACGATATCTGTAACTTAATTTCAAATAATTCCTAGTAAAGGAATGTCTATATAGTGTATGTGTGTGTGTGTGTCTGTAAAGACAGAGAGAGATCAAATATGATAAAATATCAGTGAATCCAGGTGAACAACAGCTGTTTATTACACTCTTCTTTTAAATATTTTTACGTTTGAATCAAAATAAAACTAATGGTAGAAAGTGGCAGATTTTTACAGGCAGCTTATTAACCTATGTATAAATGACAAACACAGGTCACCACAAGTTTCATGTAAAATATTGTATTTAAAGTATTATTTTATTCTCAGTTTTCCTTGACTCAAGAGTTCTTCTTTCTCTTTTCATTGGAAACTCCGTGACTAATAATTACTGATAAATGTTGAATTTGTGATGTTTAACTCTACTCAAAAACCTTAGACCCAGAGCCATAGGAGACAATTTAGGTGAGCAATAGATGATGGAAACCTGAGAGGAGGGAAGAAAGAAGAAGCAGAGCTCCAAAGAAAAACACTGAAAGATAAACACAGTAGAAATAGAAAATTAATTAATTCAACAATGGTATCAGGCACTGGTCTAGGTACTAGAGATACAACAGTGATAGTTACATTGCAGTGAACAAAATTTTTAAAAATCCCTGCCTTCATTCATTCTAGAGGAAATGGCATCTACTATGTGGCAGGCACTGTTCTAGAGGCTTTAAATATATTAAATCATTTGCTCCCAACAACAACCCTATGGGATTGGTACTGTTCTTACCCCCAGTTTTCAGATGGGTAAACTAAGGTAAGAAAAAGGTTAAGTAGGCCGCCTAAAGTCGCTCAGCTAATATATGACAAAGGTAGATATTAAATCCAGGGAGTTTGGCTCCATCACTCACGCTCTCTAATTCTGCACTATATCACAATAGACAGGAAGGAAGGAACTGCATAAAAGACCAGAAAAGAAAAAAAAAAAGGAGGAGAAAGTGCGGAGAAGAGGTAAAAGAGACACAAAGCATGGTCAGAGGAAAGGAGGAAAGGGTACCTATCAGGAGTATTAAACTGAAGGAGGGCTAAATTCCATGCCTTTCTTAATGAATTTATGGCTTTGAAAATAACATAAGATTGTCCTCAGTAAAAGAGTTGAGAAAGAAGGGGGAGTAGAGATAAGCAGTGGGGTTACTAATGATCAGTTTAACCTACTATACCATTCTGTCTAAGCCTTGCCCTGGAGGGATGAATTATGAAGTATGAGTAAGAGGTAACGAGGGATTATTACTAACAGTTTCTTTGAGTTCCTAGACATTCCAGGTCAACTCGTTTGCAGACTTGTTAAATGAGAGACTCAGTATTTTCCAGCCACTCTTTGCTTGTTGATAAAACGTAGCAAATTATAACAGCTAGATATTTGGAGAATGAAATGTAGATGTAAAATATCACTGAGGATTTCTACAGCTGTTATACCCCATACCTGATCACATGCACATTGGTTAATAAAATAACGTAATGGGAAGAAAAATTGCCTTGCCCCATTAAAAATGTTTTATTATAAACTAATCAAGATTGGATATATTAAGATCATGACCTTTATTTTACTAACCTGAGTGATTATTTTATATGAAGTATTTCATAAGTATTAATTCACCCATATTGAGTCAAAGATTGAATTATCTCTGGAATAGTAGTATGGGCTGCTGTTGAACAAGTCAAATTTTGTTTATGCTGAAGATGAATGTAGGATAAAGAACACTGGTTCTTTATTATCATCATAAAATGCCAACTCAATTACTAATGACAAAATTTCCTGTTTAATAAGTTGTTTACTCATACTCAATGAAAGAGCCTGGTCTTAAATCCTAATCTCTGACAGGAGACGATGATGATGAATATACTTTAAAATGTTGGATAATGCAGGCAGCTGACAATGAATTATAGTTTAAAAATCCCCTTTATGCAGCTACTATTCAGAGTGCTGCATGCATCATCTCTTGCAGCTGACTGGCACACCTAGCATTCTTTGTCCTTTCAAAGTGCCTGGCCGACATCTTTTAAGGGTCGCCAACTCTCTGTGGAGTGAAAAGGCAATGTGCTTAAATGTTTCATTCAAAAAATATCATACATATATAGCAAGTTAGTCTCAGGGCCACATGTTAGGTAAACTAAGCCTCTTTTTTCTTCTCCCAGGAACACACCCTTTGGTAATACAAAATTTAAAACAAAGACTCCTTTTTAAAAAATTTGCCTCAGTTTCCATTTTATCTCAGACCACTGGGCTAAGCTGCTTGATATCCCCAGAACTGCCACGTTCCCTCTCTTCCTCTTTTTTCTCCAATTTATAGCTAGTAACATTAGCTTCTCTATTCTAAGATTATGGGTCTGGTGCTTATTGTCTAGCTCCAGCCCTTGACTTGTGCATCTTTCCCTAAGGATTTCATTAAAAAGTGTGGTTTGGGTTCCCAGTTCTAAAAAAACAATAATGAACTTAAAAAAAATAAATTTAAAATATTTTGCAAGTTTCATAGTTTCAAAGTGTTACCAGAAGAATTGTTTCATTTGACCTCCACAAAAACCCTGGGAAGCACACAGGACAGGTATTATTTATACCTTGCAGATAAGAACATAGATTTGGAGGCATTGGGAGACTTGCCCAAGATAACAAGGCCCATCAAACTCACCTGACTCAGTCCAGTGTAGATTTTCTTTGCAGGGTCTGAGTTCTTCAGGTCCCCAGAACCTTAGTTGTCAAAGGAAATATGATTAGAATCTCTTCTAAAAGGCTCGTAGTTTTCAAGGTCTATCCATAATCAGGCTGGATTTTATTTATACACAATAACCTCACCCTAGTCTCAGACTTGCACTTTGTGTTCATTTAGGTGGCTTGTTTGTTTCTTTTTTCATTTATTCATTAAACTATAAACAGTGATAGGCTGGGGTAGGATTATGAAGATATTTTATGTCATGCCTAAGGGTCTGACTTTATTTTTGTAGCTGTGGGGATTGGAGAGGTAGGGACAGAGAGGAAATACACACATACACACACATCAACACTCGGTTAAATATTAGATATGTGGGGTGGGTCTAGCCGCTGAGGGAAAGGGAAGACAATAGAATTGGTAGTCAAGCTAATCCTTGGGATAAGGAACACTTGAAAGAGGGGACTGATTTAAGAGAATACATAATGAGTTCAGTTTTAGGTATTTTAGGTTTAGAGTGTGTTGACTGAAAAAAGAAAAGCACAACATAAAAGTTGAGAGTTATGTTTTATTCGGCGGACATTCTTAGGACTTCAAGCTTAGGAGACAGCATCTCAAATAACACTGAGAGACTGCTCCGAAGAGGACAGGGGGTGAGAGGGAGGAAGCCAGGATATATAGGAGTTTTTGCAACAAAACCAGGTAGTTGAAATATCAACAGATTATTGTTAATAAAAGAAAATCGGGTATCTCAAGTTAAGTTTAGCGCTTCTCTATGTTTGGGAAGATACAGGAGTCTGGGCTTACTGAAATCATCCCTGTGCTATGCACCCCAGCTATCTGGGTCCAGTTAGCTATCTGGGGCAGTTATCCTATGCTTTCTCATTCTGAGTTTCCTTAGGTGCACCGTCGGGGGCGACTGCTGGGGCTGACGGCTAGATGGGCTTGAAGTGGGCAGCCCCTTTGCCTCTATCCTGAGTTCCCTCAGGGCCCACAGTCTGGACAGCTGTAATGTAATGGCTTGATGGCTGCAACATCCTTTGTTTACTAATATGGCAGGCAACATTTTAGTTCTCAAGTGACATTCAGAAGAGGTGTCCAATAGAAAATTGAACAGAAACATTTTTCACTAGGTTAGACTGTGGTAGGAAGCAACCCTCAAATTTCATTGTTTTACTATAACAAAAGTTTGTTTCTTGCTTAGAATATGTATCAGCTGCTGTAACTTTGTTGGATTCCAGTCAGCTCTGTCCCATGTACTGTCTTCGTTCCCAGATCACAGCAAAGATGGTAGCTCTGATTGGGGCCTGCCCAGGGCCAACCTTGCAATGACTCTTCCTTTTTGCTCAGATGCATCCAACGTCACACCTGTTTAAGCTGAAGCAAGTCACATGGCCAAAGTCAACATCAGTGGGGTAGAGAAGTGTATGGGAATAAGGAGCATTGCAAGTCATGTGGTACACAAGCCAGGAAGTATGATCTTCTTTCAGGATGAGGAAATAAATAATTTGAGACAATAATACAATCTACCACAAGTCTGGAAATAAGCATCATGGTCTATAATAGAGATATAAATTGGAGAATCATCAGAGTACAGGTTGCAGTTGAAGCCACGGGATGGATAAAATCATGGAGAGTGTTTTAGACGTGAGAGAAGAGAAATGTCAAGGACAAAACTATTCTCTACACGTGCCTCCATATTCACCATTGCACCATTGCTCATAATGTGGCCTTATCCAGAATACCCTATCTGTCACTCCCATGTCCACACTCTGTTTATAATAGTTAGTGTGATAGACATTAGTGCAATTTAAAAAAAATTCTTAACAACACCCTGACTTCTTTTTTGGAATGTTACCTTTCCCTATCATGCAGTTTTATTAGGTGGTAAGTCCAGCTGTTTGCTTTTCCATTACAGAAGCCAAGGGGATCCCCCAAAGGCTTCTTTGACTGTACCTTTTCTTTTACTGTCCTGTATTGTAAAGGGGTAAGCAGGTTGCATAAACTGAGCCAGGTGGATACTTCTGAGTGGAATTTGACTCCTGAGTAAGTGCCACAGGGACAAGTGAGAGAGTTGAAGTGCATTCTGTCCAGCGGAGAAATCTGTTCCTGTTGTACCAACTCCTTATTCCCTCGGCAACAGCTTTGATTTCTACCTGTTTTAAAGTCTGGTATTCCCACTTTCCCAACAAATCTGTCAGCTCCTAATATCCTTATGACAAAGCCTCTTTTCCTTAAATTAGAGTTGGTAGTAGGCAATTCAGAGGGGAAGTAAATGGGTTCACTTTATCAGCACCCTTTATCAGGCTTTTATGCACTGTGAGATAGTAAAGCATAGCAGACACCACTATCCTGAAGACAAGCTGCCTATTTCTTTGTTTTATGTTCTTTTTAGACTTTATCTCTTTGAAGTTTAATTTATTTGGCATTTCCTCTTAACATTCTTTTATGCATTAATACACAACTTCTTGACATCTAGAAATGCAGGTGCTTTATGGTGGATGAATCAGGCTCACTCCTCAGCAAATAGGTTTTCCCCATTCCCCATGCCTACTCTAATCCCTCACCCAACCCCCACTGGCATGAAAATTTGAAAGCAATAAATCTTGTGGTTTACATTACACTTCCCTCAGAATACAGGCACCTTCATTGGAATTCTCCCAATATTCCTTCAAGGAAGGAAAACACAGTGTTCTTATTGCCACATGAAAGCAGCAAAAAACGGCCTAGAGTTTATCTATGGTCTAGAGTATTATCTTTGGTAATGTTTCTTATAATGTTGTCCATGCACCACTAGCATCAGAATTGCTGAGGGTCTTGCTAAAAATCCACATTCTAAGCCCTCCCCGAAACGTATAAGAGCAGAATCCTTGAGAGTAGTTTAGGGCATTAGCCTGCAGTTGATTTTCATGTGCGTTAAAGTTAGCTTATTATCTCCTACGTTTGTACAGAGGATTTGATGTATGTAACTGATGTAAAGAATGAAAATTCCAACAGGACAAGCAATTCAGCTTCTTTCCTCCATCACCTAGAACAGTAGCTGACATTTAGCACACACTCAGTGATTCCTGGTTAAGTAAATGAAGAGAAAAGAACATGAAGTCATAGGTTTAAAAATAGGAAGGTTGGGCTTCCCTGGTGGCGCAGTGGTTGAGAATCTGCCTGCCAATGCAGGGGACACGGGTTCGAGCCCTGGTCTGGGAAGATCCCACATGCCGCGGGGCAACTGGGCCCGTGAGCCACAACTACTGAGCCTGCGCGTCTGGAGCCTGTGCTCCGCAACAGGAGAGGCCGCGATAATGAGAGGCCCGCGCACCGCGATGAAGAGTGGCCCCCACTTGCCGCAACTAGAGAAAGCCCTCGCACAGAAACTAAGACCCAACACAGCCATAAATAAATAAATAAATAAATAAAAAAAGCTGCATGTAACATATGTCAAAAAAAACAAAAACAAAAAAAATAGGAAGGTCATTTAAAATAGGACCAAACATTTAAACTTGTGAGAATCCTGGCTCCACTGTTTATTGGTATTTGATCTTAACCTCCCTGTTCTACAGAGTTCTCAAGGAGACTATAGAGCTACTTCCTTAGTTTGTTGTGAAGAATAAATGAGTTTGGGCTTCCCTGGTGGCGCAGTGGTTAAGAATCCTCCTGCCAATGCAGGGGACACAGGTTCGAGCCCTGGTCGGGGAAGATCCCACATGCCTTGGAGCAACTAAGCCCGTGTGCCACAACTATTGAGCCTGCGCTCTAGAGCCCGAGAGCCACAACTACTGAAGCCCGCATGCCTAGAGCCCGTGCTCCACAACAAGAGAAGCCACTGCAATGAGAAGCCCTCGCACCGCAACAAAGAGTAGTCCCCACTCACCGCAGCTAAAGAAAGCTTGTGCGCAGCAATGAAGACCCAACGCAGCCAAAAAGAAATACAGAAATTTATTTTTTAAAAAAAGAATAAATGAGTTTAAATATATAGAATGCTTAGAGCAATTCTTGCCTAATACACTCGAAAAATTTAGTTAATTGTAATTTAGCAGTAACTGGCCCAAGGTCAGGCATCCAGTCAGCCAGGTATGACCCAGGTTTTCTCACCCCTTGTACACTTTTTTTTTTTTTTTAGTGACTTGTCAGACATCAGAAGGTCCTCTCTTTCCAAAATATCTTTCACCATACTACTTGGTCCTTCAAAATACGGGCAGAAATTTCCACCATTGCAGTCATTTTTTTCTGAAGTAGACAGGAAAAGTGAACACTTTCTAATAAAGCAAGGACCTGTAACCGAGGACAAACTGGAAATCACAAACTAAGCTCCCTTTTTTCTGTTAGCTAGCTTTCCGCATTACCCTCAGGCAAAGTTAAGTGTGTCAGAGGGCCTGGCAACGAGAGATTCTGAAAGCCTACCCAGAGATCCATATATATATATTTTTTTAACTTCTGGGGTTAAAGAGGTGTGTGTGTGTGTGTGTAGGGGAGGGGGTGAGGGAGGTAGGGGAGTAGTGAAAGGGGAAATTTTAAAAACGAACACAAAATTTTAAATCCTTAAGTTCTTTTTTTTAAAAAATAAATTTATTTATTTATTGGCTACGTTGGGTCTTCGTTGCTCCGCGTGGGCTTTCTCTAGTTGCGGGAGCAGGGGCTACTCTTCGTTGCGGTGCACGGGCTTCTCATTGTCGTGGCTTCTCGTTGTGGAGCACGGGCTCTAGGCGTGCAAGCTTCAGTAGTTGTGGCACGTGGGCTCAGTAGTTGTGGCTCGTGGGCTCTAGAGCTCAGGCTCAGTAGTTGTGGCGCACGGACTTAGTTGCTCCGCGGCATGTGGGATCTTCCTGGGCCAGGGCTCGAACCCGTGTCCCCCTGCACTGGCAGGCAAATTCTTTAACCACTGTGCCATCAGGGAAGCCCTCCTTAAGTTCTTGTAGCGGTTTGGTTTTGTTTATTTCCGTTTGATCAAGGGCACTAATGCCCCTTTGGACAAGCATGGCCAAAACCAAAATGAAGACCGGTGTGACCATTGTCTTACTGATTCCCGCATTCCAAGGAAGAACAACAAACAATACACAGGCGTTTTCTCAAAGGACTCAACTTTCCCAATCAGATGCTTTTGATGTACATTCGATAATCTTGGTAGGATGGTGAGGGTGGATTCGGAGTGGACACGGAAACTTTTATCAGAAGAACTTGATTAAATCAGACTTTTTTTTTTTTTTTTAACCTCCTTGTTCCTTCACTCCAAGGAGAGTCCTTGGAAAGAAGGCATACACTGTGTTGGGCATTTCGTGGGGCAGTGCGGGTGTGTGTGCAGTGCAAGGGTGTCTCCTGTTGTTTAGAGACAAACGGTGGTGGGCTGGAAACTAGGATAGAACTGAGAAGAGAAAGGGGAGCGACTCAGAAATGAGACCACGGCCGCAGGTCTAGGATCGCAGGTAAGAAGAGGAGGGGCGATCGTGGGGTTGCGGGGGAAGTGAGGTTTTTCGCCTTTAAAAGGCCCGAAAGCCGCGAGAGAGGGAGGGAGGTGCGGACGGGAGGGAGCGGGGACAGTCCCAGGCCCGGGGGGCGGGGCGCGAGGAGGCCACGCCCACGGCCGACTGGCTGTCCCGCGCTTTCCAGAGCTCCGCTGGCGTTCGCTGCGAGAACCGGCGGAAGACCCACCGGATGAATGGCCCTCCTCCCGGGATGGGGGCCCCGGGTCCCCGCGGGGCTCCGAATCTCACGGCCTCGCCCCACAGCGTGCGGCGCGCCCGGCCGTTTGTGCGCGAGGCGGGGCGCGGGGCTCCCCTGGCCCTGGGCGCGCCGAACCCCTCGGCGGCGGGGGCGAGCAGCAGCCGGGGCGGCGCCCCCGAGCACCGCGAGGCCGGAGAGAATGTGCACTGTGACTCTTGGGTCCGAGAGAAAGTGCTCTTTCTTCTGCACCCGGAGAGGTGGTTGGGGACTCAGGGGGACTCCGCACGGGAAGAAGTGGCCGATGAGGAGGACCTTTTCAAAGCGGGCGGACAGGGCCGGAAACCCGACTGCCCTTCGCCTCTCTTTCCACGGGAAAAGCGAATTTCTGGCAGCCGTGCAGACGCTCCCTCCCGAGCTCCGGGGGACCCACCCAGACCCCTCCTCGTGCGGGTCGTGGATTATGAGGTAACACAAGAAGTCCTGCAGGTCGCGTGGGCGAAGGGCTGCATGACCACGCTGACCGAGGAGCGCTCCATGACCGCGGTCACTTTCCCCGCCAACACGGAGTGAGACCGGTTGCGGGGCGCCGGGACCCCTGGAGAACCCCGAGCTCTCGGCACAGAGAGAGAGACCCCCGTGTCCACGCCGCGGAGGGACAGTTTCACGGTCCCTCAGGACCTGACTCCCCGAGGAGATTCAGTGGGGAAGAGGAGCCCGAGGAACGTTCAAGAGTTGGTGAAGGAGCGCTCATCCTTAAGAAAAGAAAATGCCCTTCCGGAAACTCCAGCCTGAAATTAACCGACAGCAAGAACCTTTTAAGAGGCTTCAGGGAGGCACAGGGCACCCAGTGCAGACTGAAGAACTGTAAACAACACGATACCTCCTTTATACCGTGGCTTAAATACTCTGACGGTCTGGGAACCTTAGAAGAGGGGAGGAAAGGTATTTTCAAATTGGCAGAACGTGGGGATTTTGAAATAAGAAAATCTGTTGTTAATTTTTATTTTGAGATAACTCTCAGTTGGTCACTTTTTTGCCTCCCTGCCCTCCCCTTCTCTTTAAGACCTGAAAGCAGAAGTGAAGTTTGAAGTCTGCTCTCTGCAAAAGGGTGGGGGTGGGAATATATGTGGAGAGAGGCTTGTTTTGAAACTGAAAAAGAAAGTAAAAAATGGGAAAATAAAATGTAAAACAAAACAGCCAGTAAACAAAATCTTTTTTTGTTACTGTCTTCTGGTGTGCACATCTTTTTCTTTCTTTCTTTCTTTTTTTAAAATTTTTTAATTACCTTTAAGTGTTAAGAAAAGAGAGGAGCTAGGAAAAGAAGGGGAGGAAACAGAAGACTGAATTTTGAAGGTGAAATGCTATTTCAAAGGGCTTTACCCCAAGTATCTAATTTAGTTCAGTAAAAAATGCTATTAATATGAAATTTTTAGTTATCTTAATGTTTGAAACACTGCAGATAAATCTGCTCCAAAGGTAGATAGAAATATATAGTTTGCCATAAAATGACTGTATATCTTATTCGAAGTTTCTTACTAATAAGATTTGTAGTCGAGACTGGATTGAAAAAAAAATCTCTCCTGATACAGTTGAAAAAAAAATTTCTTCTGATGCTATTGAAACAACTCATTTTTATTTTGTTAATTTATTTTTTATTAAACACCATCTTTATTAACTCTAGTAGTGGGGCCTGGTTTGGAGGTGTGTTAGGAGCAAAGCACCCCCTCTAGAGATGAACTGATGAACTGAAGGAGTTATCTGGTTACTGCAGGAATTGACAAAACAAATGGGACTCTGGCTTTTGAAGAGTAAACTATTGAACAGGGCCCCCTCCCTTACTCTTCCTCCTTTGCCCCTTATTTTCAGTTTAGAGCTTGACAGGCCCTCAAATATCATCTGATCCACCTCTTGCCTCTTGGCAGACAAGATAGGTAAGATATGTCCCTATTTTACAGTTGAGCCAACCTAGGCCTAGAAGCCATGTGGCTTATGTAGGTCACAAAGCTAGTTACTGCATATGCTTATTAAGTAGATAAGAATATGATCATCTCCCTCCTAAAAGTTTGGGGATGCCTTTAGGACTTACTTCTAGGGAGTCAAAAGATGAGTGAGGGCAGCCTAGGTTTTCTGACTCAGTCAGTTATGAGAAATACTAAGATCACCTTGATGTCCCTGAGTCTGGCCAGACCTGTGGGCTTGAGATTCACCACTAGCAGTTCTCAGGCCAGTGTGATCCTCACTTGAGAGAGGAATTCAGCACCTGAGCTCATCTGTGCTCAAAACTGCTTGGTAGGTAGAAAAGGTAATACAGGCTCCATGAAATGAATGATCTTTTCATCCAACAACGCTGCCTGGCTCCAGTGTGAGGTTAAACTTCTTGGCAGACAAATTTCAGACCTGACTCAATAAGTTCGGTTGTTGTGAGTCAACATATGCCCCATGTGATAGAGCTTTGAATAGAGACAAGAAAAGCCTCTTTAAAGTTGACCAAAAACAGTAGGGGCATTCTGTTGCCCTCCCTATGGAGCAAACTCAGGACTTGAGCTACTTGGGTTCACAAGCACTCCACCTCTTACTACTGTGTGACATTGGGCAAGTGTTTCACCTCTCTGTGCCTCTGTATCCTTATTTGTTAAATAGGGATAATAAATAGTATCAATCTTACAGGGTTTTTCCTAGGATTAAGTTAGATGAAAGATATTTAGATCAGTGCTTGGCATATAATAAATGCTCAAAGTGAGCGATTAGTATTATTAGTATTATCGTTATTGTTTAGTTCACTTTCATCCTAACTAGGCTTTAGGGCTTTATTTAATAAAAAGCAGCAGAAGGCATACAACACAAGAAATCTTATAGAACCCAAACCAGTGGTTTTTATGGACTTTTTTCTGCATTCTTGAAACAAAAGTCTTATTTCTAGCTTTTCCCAACATTTAATGGATCAATAAATTTAAATTCCTTAGATTCCTTAGTAATGACACTGCCCCCCCCCCCCCCCCCAGCTTGTGATAGGATTCATCCTAAGTTTAAGAGGCCTAAGGTACACCATGTTTGACAATCTTTGAAGAGGTTTCTCATACTGCTTTGTTCCCCTTGGCAGGTAGGAGCTTGGAGTACTTTCTTTAGGACCTGTCAGGTTAGTTTGTTTGCCCTCTGGGATTTTAAATCTGATGCCCTTGTCATCTCAGAAAAGCAGAATAGGCACAATTAATTTTCATTTCATCTCCTTTCTGTCAAAAAAGTATTCAAGTCAGCTGGACTCCTTTAATCCAAATACGTTTGGGTTAATTTTCTTTCCTTTAAGTAAAAATTATTTTTAAAGCACTTAACACCCCTGCTAACTGCCTATAATGTGCTTATACATGTTCTATAAACAGATGTCTCCCCGATGCAAAAAGTAATAAGTTGAAGTCTACTGAATTTGCTTCACAAATTTTCCCAATCCAAGCAGAACCCTGCTGTGGGAGGAAGCTGAGGAATCTTTTCCCAATTAACAGTGTCCTGGGGGCTTCCCTGGTGGTGCAGTGGTCAAGAATCCGCCTGCCAGTGCAGGGGACACGGGTTCGAGCCCTGGTCTGGGAAGATCCCACATGCTGCAGAGCAACTAAGCCCATGCACCACAGCTACTGAGCCTGTGCTGTAGAGCCCGCGAGCCACAACTACTGAGCCCGTGTGCCACAACTACTGAAGCTTGCACGCCTAGAACCCGTGCTCTGCAACAAGAGAAGCCACCGCAATGAGAAGCCCACGCACTGCACTGAAGAGTAGCCCCTGCTCACCGCGACTAGAGAAAGCCCATGCATAGCAACGAAGACCCAATGCAGCCAAAATAAATAAATAAATAAATTTAAAAAACAAAAAGAAACCAAACAAACAGTGTCCTGGGAGTGAATCTGAAGGGAAGCCTGGGCATCCTCAATACCAAGAAGTCTCTGAGAATGACTGGGTCTTGGCTCTTTGGTCTTACCTCCACTTCACCAAAAGTGTGATCATCTACAATTGTCTTATGTGGATGAATCACAGCAAGGACTTTGGAAGCCAGCTGACCACTCAAGTGACCATAAGACACATATTATAGTCACATAACTGCCATGGATCAAGCAAGTGTCAACCTCTCTTAACCTTTGTCCACAGCCTCCATCACCTTTGAGAGTCATTACATTTGACTCGCTGACCTTATTCTTGTTGGTCATCACCAGCACTTGATGTGCCTTTCTGCTTAAAAACAAAAAAGAAAGAAAGAAAAAAGGGGAAAGAGAAAAGGCTTTCTGTTAACAGAAAAAGTTATATTCATTGCAAAAAAATTTGAGGAAATGTTATTTTGTGAGGAAAAAGAAAAATGGAATAAAAGAAAACAAAAACTCGCCCATGACCCCAAATCTCTTTTAGTAATTGGTATGTTTCCAGTCTGGCTTTATTTATTTGATTTTTTAATGTGTATATACATACACTTTTCTGATCATAAACTGTATATAAAATCTGAGTATTGTCTTTATGTAAACTAACGTATACTGATGCTATTCAAGGTGGGGTCTGTGAACCAGAAGCTTGGGCATCTCCAAGAATGGTTTTTTAAGAAATGCAGAATTCCAAGCCCCACTCTAAATCTGTTGAATTGGAATTCACATTTTGACCAGATCCCTGGGTGATTCACATTAAAGTTTGAGAAGCATTGACATATATGCTATATTTAGTTCTGTATCCTACTTTGTCACTTACAAAAACTTAAAAGTTTTTCTTTTTCTATATGGAAAACAGTGCCATGGTAATAACACTTTGTAGAATTATGAAAACATTTAGAGATCACAAGAGTGAAACATATATTGATTTGTGAATTGGCAAAGAGATCTCTAAAAAGCTTCGCAGTGTTTTTTTAAAGAGCCTTATTATTCTAAAGTTTTCCTAATGAAAGGTTGATTGGTTATTGGAGTTCAAACTATGTCAGAAATGTGGTTCTTTTATTGTGTAAGAATGTGAAACAATACTTACTTAAAAATCCCCTTAAGGGAAGAGGGCAGGAAGTCAATAAAGAAAGCCCGATTACAACACTTGCCGGCTGAGTCGAGACTCGCCAGCCACTTGTAATGAATTGCCAGGGGTTGGGGAGAAAGGTGAATTTCTGAATTTGAATCAACAGATTCAGATAAGAAAGCAGGCCTTGACTCTTGAACACCCTGACATTCTTATAACTCTGGTCAGTACTTTGCTCTTTCATTAGGGAGGGCAAATCTTTGTAACTTTTTTTCTGTAGATGAAGATAAGAAACAGTCCAATTTACTTTGGAAAGAATAAGGAATTATAATCATTTATTAGGCACAATGTAGCTAATAGTTAACAAAACATACGACTTGGTTAGCTTTAAAGCAAGGAATAAATTTAAATTCAAACTCAGATTTCTAAGTATAAGATAGAATGACTACTTTTAGGAGGCTGCAGGCTTCACAAAAATAGGACAAACAGATGCTGTTTATTCAGAGCTTGGTTATAGAAGGGGAGTCAGCCAGCATCACTTGCACTGGGCAAGGGAGCAAAGGCAGGCAGGGCAGTGGGAAAGTTTTATAGTGACCAAGATGATCTTAACTTTATTCTCAGCTCAACTAAACCTTAGGTTTCTTCCTGACAATAGCTCCTGAGCTCCTTAGAGCATTACTTGAGAAAACTTGCAATTGTAAATTTATTTCTCTATCCCTTTGAGATATAAATCTCCCAACGTCTTGCCAGTTTTACAACCCAGGAACAGGACCTTCTTTCTCAAGGATCTGGAAGCCATCCCTTTGAAATGTAATCTAGAAAGATGGGGGCTCCTGACTCCTAGTCTCTGCAAGGGTGGGACAGAACCCAACTTCATAAGCCTTAGCTAGCAAACACGGATGGCTTAATGGCTTTGACCAACCTCCCCGCTAAGGTCCTCTAGTACTTCTCCACTAGATCACCCCAGTGCTTAAAAGCTGTCCCACCTTTTGTTTCAAAGGAGTTGAGTTCAGTCTCTCTCCCCTATTGCAACAGACTTGAATAAGGTCTTCCTTGCCTCTTTAACTCGGTCTAGTACAATTTTTGTTTGTCAACAGTGAAGAAAGGAGGGGTTTCATGTATGCTCTGATTGGAAGCTACTAGCATGGGAAAGCTAGAGGTGGGCTATCAAGAGGGGCTTCTTATATAATGGTTTAGGGCTGTCTCTGGTAGGTCCTGAGTTGGAAGGTGCAAAAAAAAAAGAAAAAAGAAAAATAGGGAAGCTGGCAGTCATTGACCAAGTAAGTCCTGGTCTTTCTGGGCTGATTGCAGCAGAGGCTGTGGTTTGCCTTCCCAGGCTAGTTGCTCCAGGGGTTGTAGATTCAAGTTTTACAACCTGGTAAATAGTATCAGCCTCAGGATTTTTTTCTAGGAGTAAGTTTAAACTACTTAGAACAGTGCCTGGTATACAATAAATACTCAAAATTATTATTATTGTTACTATTGTTGTTATTGTCTATTTTAATTTTTATCCTAACCAGCTTTAGTTTTGTTTGTTTGTTTGTTTTTAAGAGCAAAAGGCATACAACACAAGAAACCATATCAAACCCAAACCAGTGGTTTTTACTAAGACTTTTTTTCTGTTAGAAACTAGAAGTTAGAAACTAGAAGACCCAGTCACAGAATTCTGGAAGGTCCAGTCACAGAATTCTTTTTTGGAGAAAATCACGTTATAATTATTTCTTAAAAACATTCAGAATGCAGCACTGCAAGTAGTTTCTTCATGGGGTGAAATATGCTTTGGCATAGTTCAGCCCTGACTGTTGGCACCCAAAATGCTATGTAATGGACTAGTGCTACCTTACTGAGAGAAAAGTAAGGGTTCACCTAGGAATTACCCAGTGATCACTGAGGTTGGTTAGTGCACAAGCCTAATCTTAAGGCTGGTTTGTTGGACAACCTGCCCCAGGCTTGGAACCATGAGTGTTAAAGCTGATTTGTGTGCCTGTTGGATCATCCTTAGGCACATGTCTTACTTCTAAAAAATCTTGTGACTTTGAGCTTATTTTGAAAGCCTGCTTTTCCATGGAAAAACGGGTACAATTGAATAACCGGAATTCAACTTACTTGGGAGAGGGACAGGGAGGTATACGGGGCACCAGGTAATTTTTACCAAATCAAAAGAACTTGAAGGGGAGGGCTTGTGAACACAGTCACCTTGTGTAAGGATTCTCTGACCACTGATGTCCATGTTTCAGAGAGAAACCCTGTGCAAGCCTATGGACTTCCCAAGCCAGCCTCAATATTGACCCAGATTTCTGAGGTTATAGGTTCAGGGTTTACAGTCTTTTCATCCCAACATAACTGGATGGGAAAATGTGCAAACTTACAAGTGAAATAATATTAAATCAAAATACGGGAGTAGAAGAAAGGAGGTTCTGTGACCTGTATTCAGTGGCAGGGTTATATTTAGGCAATGGGCAGGGTTTGCCCCAAGAGTGAAAAATAAGCAGTACAACATCTTCAGAGATTAAAAAAAAATGATAATGCTGGACTAAAAGCCTGTCTGCTTTTTATCATCACCATGGACTTAGTAATAAAATAATAAAATAATAAAATACTTGTCTCTGAAAAAAATCTATTGTTGATCTAAATTCTAAAAAATTCCTGTGATTACTGTTTGAACTTTAATAATACAGAGGTAAGCCTCCAATGAGCACATTTTCATTTTCCTTTATTATTTTTTTTCTGTGTGGAAGATAATTTAAAGAACTCTCAGTGTTGCCCCGCAAGCCAATCTCTCTCTCCCTCTCACTCTCTCTCTCTCTCTCTCTCTCTGTCACACACACACACACACACACACACACACACACACACACACAGAATCAGTTACATGCATTCATTTAGAGAGTAAATTCCTAAGAGTTCAGAACCTTTCTTACTCACTTGGAATGCACTTTGTGTCTCCGACCCCTATATATTCCTGCATTTTAAGAGTAGATTCAGGGACTTCCTTGGTGGCGCAGTCGTTAAGACTCTGTGCTCTCAATGCAGGGGGCCTGGGTTCAATCCCTGGTCAGGGAACTAGATCCCACACACAAAGCGCAACTAACAGTTTGCATGTAGCAACTAAGAGGTTTGCATGCCACAACTAAGGAGCCCACCTGCCGCAACTAAGACCCAGCGCAACCAAATAAATTAATTAATTAAAAAAAAAAAGAGTAGACTCAATATAAACTGTAACCCAGTGGTTGTAGTGATTTAGAAAAAGAACTCGAGTTACTTCAATTCTGACATTATATGTGACATGTATAAAATTTTAAATAGGGAAACAGCGAAATGTAATATTTTTTGTTCAATAATTTAGTAACTTACAATTAATATTTATATGACTTAAAATAAGTTCTATGTATCCAGAGTATTTTGCACATTATACCTGTGGTCATAGATATATGTACTTAGAGGTTAGATGAGACATAAAAACAATTTGGCTTTATAGTCAGAGCTATCAATCTAAGTGTTTTGCTTGCAAAATCCCAGGTGATTCCAGGTCAAACTAATCTGGTTCAATGTAGTATACTAAATTTACTACTAACGTTTCCTTGTAGCATCAGAATAATTCTGTTTTAAATTTTTAAAAGGCTGACTGTCCATAGGTCTCACAGAGCAGTACCACTTAAATCCAATATTCCCTGACCATTAAAAAGTTCACTGTGTGCTAAATTTAGTGTGTTTGTCAGTGTATTCATTTTCTGAGAGACACGCTTTATGTTTTTGGTCAGATTCACAAAGGGGTTCCTAACCGACCCCACCCCAGATGACTTAATAAATACCAGAGATAAAAGACCATGCTTAAAATTAGTCATCATAGGGACATCCCTGGTGGCGCAGTGGTTAAGAATCTGCCTGCCAATGGGAGGGACACAGTTTCGAGCCCTGGTCTGGGAAGATCCCACATGCTGTGAAGCAACTAAGCCCCTGCACCACAACTACTGAGCCTGCGCCCTAGAACCCACGAGCCACAATGGCTGAGCCCGCGTGCCACAACTATTGAAGCCCTCGCGCCCAAGAGAAGCCACTGCAATGAGAAGCCTGAGCATCACAATGAAGAGTAGCCCCCGCTCACCGCAACTAGAGAAAGCCCGCGCGCAGCAACGAGGACGCAACGCAGCCAAATAAATTAAAAACAAAATTTTTTAATTAGTCGTCATAGTTGTCCGACCTAGTGTTCTCTAGCACGTGTATTTAGAGTAAACCTGCGGTTTTATGCTAACAGAGTCCAAAGTGAAATAATATGGTC
The DNA here is from genome assembly GCF_028021215.1 of Eschrichtius robustus. Taxonomy (NCBI): domain Eukaryota; kingdom Metazoa; phylum Chordata; class Mammalia; order Artiodactyla; family Eschrichtiidae; genus Eschrichtius; species Eschrichtius robustus. The sequence continues at coordinate 81,022,195 of NC_090835.1, forward strand.
GATTGTCTGTAGTATTATTGAAAAATGGGAATTGACAAGGCTCCTTTTTCTTACATTCTAGAAGATAGCAACTTCACTTGCAAATGTAAAAAATTGAATTGCAGCACTATTGTGCATTGACATGGCTCAGAATAAATACTAAGGTTTTATTTAGTGCTTTATAATTTTTGTGATAACTGACAGTCCTCTTTTGTTAAAATTCAATTTCCTAAGTGGATTCCTCTGAGCACCCCTTGCTCACTCATGGCTTATCCACATTGCGTGCATAACAAGTGGAACAGGTGAAAGATGAGAAAGATGGTAAGAATCTACTAAAGCCATATAATGAACTATTTACTGGTGTGATTCACAATCCCTGCATTGTAAGATACTTGATGCAGTAATCTGTGATGGGAGAATGATCAGATCTCTTAACCAAGCAGACTCGTCACGTCTCTAATACTAAGAATGTTCCAGAAAGTGTACGTTTTTAAAAAAAAGAGTCCTCTTTTTTTTAAAAAAGTCCTCTTTTTTTTAAATTATTTTTTTAATTAATTTATTTTTTGGCTGCCTTGGGTCTTCATTGCTGCATGCGGGCTTTCCCTAGTTGCGGCGATCGGGGGCTACTCTTCGTTGCAGTGCGAGGGCTTCTCATTGTGGTGGCTTCTCTTGTTGTGGAGCATGGGCTCTAGCCGCGCAGGCTCCAGTAGTTGTGGCACTTGGGTTCTAGGGCGAGTGGGCTCAGTAGTTGTGGTACACGGGCTTAGTTGCTCCGCGGCATGTGGGATCTTCCCGGACCAGGGCTCGAACCCGTGTCCCCTGCATTGGCAGGCGGATTCTTAACCACTGTGCCACCAGGGAAGTCCCGGGAGGTAAATTTTAAAGAAGAAAAATGGTAGACAGAGCTTAGGGAGAAGTGGGGAGAACACATTTCATAGGTGAAATTAGCACAGAACAATAGTACAGAGGTGGGAATGAGACAAAAAAATGAATGACTAAGTAGTAAAGAGATTAGGCAGGTTAATATATAAGCAAAGGACAGAAATATTGAGGAAACAAACACACATGATTGGGGCATATGGAATTAGATGAAGGACAGTATTGAAAGAAAGTGTTCTTCTGAGGAATTAACCTTTGTGTTTTGTGACTTTTGAATGTAGGAAAAAAAGCCATAAAGTAGTTTCAGAAGATCAGAAAACTCAAGTCCTGGTTTTTTAGTTATTAAATAAGTCAATCGCTTTGAGTCGCACTTATATGTAAAATTGAGATAAAAATATCATCCCTATTTTCCTCCTAGGGTGGCTGTGAGAAGTAAGTGGAATCCTAGCAGCCCTTTGTAAAATAAAGACTACAATACAAATATGAAATGTTATTATTATTATGTTGCCCATTGAGGTAAAGTACTGGTCTTCTCTTCAGTATATCTCCTGCTAGGCTTTTCAAACTAGGAAGTTATAGAATATAGCAGAACTCAATTTAAAGTATCTGCCCTTTAGAACTTAAAAATTGAAATTTACAGCCAAATCCCAAATATAAATTTCTCCTCCCCCTCCCTCTTCCCTTCTTCCCTTCCTTCCTTCCTTCCATCTTACCCTACAGTCAGGAACTCTAAAATCTTTGAAGTGGAAATTGGAGAAAAATTGGTCTAGTACGTTGTCTACCACTTTCATTTTACAGATAAGAAAACAGAGACCAACTATTTACATAAATTCACACAGCTAATTAATGGCAAGCTCAAAACTAAATTCTGGGTCTCAGTTTCTGGGGCCATGCTATCAGTTGTGACATTTGAACACACTGTTTTGAGTTTAACTAAAAATTTCTAGAGTAAGACTATGATCACAGCTCAGTTCCTTCATAGTCGGGTGTATATGAAATATGTAGATTGAAATAGTTGAGACAAAGTTCGCAAGTCATAAATACGTTAGGATAAAAATACCACTTTAAATAATAGAAATAGATTTACTAGTATTTTATATATACAAATTTTAAAAAGTAAAAATTAAATTTTAAGCAGCTCTATTAATTTTGAATCTTATCTAATTACCTCATTATATATACTGTATATGAAGCAGTTTTAAATACATACATGCTAATAAACCCACTAGGGTAAAAATGATTTAGGAAATTATAAACATGAATTAAATGAAAAGTTATTTATTTGTTTACCTCCAGCATGGTTTGATATGGCCTCTTCAGATTAAGGATGTGCAGATTTCCAATAATTGTTAAAGGTCTGGGTCCTGGAGGAAAATGTCGCTTGGAAGCTTTGGTCATGAAGATTTTTTTTTTTTTTTCCATGAAGATTTTAATATTTAAGATAAAAATAAGAATCAGGCTCAGAATTGGAAGTATGAAAGAAGATTCAGGTCCACTCATTATCTTTAAGTAGAAGTATTATTTAAAAAAATAGAAATCTTTGTGACTGCAACCAGACAAAACCAGCAGTTTTCAATGCAAATCACAAACGTGAAAGTGTTGCTAATAGTATTTGTTCTGTGCTATAGCCAACCACCTATTTTTATAATTAACATGAATTAAGCCCTACACTTTAAGCTTGCCTTATGTGAGCTTCCTTCCCTTTTCTCCCTTTCGCTTATCAGTTCCATCTGTTTTATTCAATAAAGGCTGGAGGGATTTTCTTTTCATGTAAAACAGGGATTAGTCTTAAAATTTCAGAGAAATACAACATGTTTAATCCTCAATGTGAAATCTACACTTTTACAATACAACTACTGGTATTTGGTAAGATACACCATGATCTGTGTCTGGTTGGTCACATAACAGTGTCACACCAAGAATTTCAAGGTTCTTATACAATGATGAGCTCATACTTTTCCACTCTCTTAAAAGAGTTTCAGGGAAAGAGCACTGATTCTTAACTTAATGAGAACTGCGTGCAGATCCTAGCACAGACCTTCAGCATGTTACTCAACCTCTTTGAGCCTTCATTTCTTTATTTTAAACTGAGGAAAATAGTAATAATACATAAATGGTTGACTTGTGACGAGTTAAGAATGAACAGATACACAGCTCCTGAAATATACTTAGAATTATACCTGGCATTTCTCATTTTTTTCCCCTCTTTTGTTCCCTGACGAGCATTTTCATTTGTTTATGTCCCTATCCCCTTCTGTCAGAGCTGACTCTTTCATTTTGCTGTCACTAAATTTTCTACCTTTTTATGCTACTGACTTTTGACCATGCATCTGGGAGATAGCTCATTCTAGCTGACTTGATCAAGAAAGAAATATCTTTCCCTTTTGTGTTAGAATGACTATGAAAAAGGAACTATATTAATAGCCTGGATTGAACAATCTTTTACATATTGCCTTCTTGATAACAATATTTCCTCAAGTTTTTACTGGTTGCCGTTATATTATATATTTACCTTTTAGTGTATCATTCTTTTTCTCCAAGGAATTAAAAATTCTTGAAAGCAAGGACTCTTCCCCTGACCATTCCTACCCGCTGCCCCCAGCTATGGAATCCCCAATGTCTAGAACAGAACAGCTCCTGGCACTTACTGAATTGAAACTGGTCAATAAATGCAGGAGTAAATGAATGATTGAAGTCTTCTGAACATTTTGTTTCTAGAGAGTCATTCCTAGTAACATAGAATTTGCGGAAACTGAGTGACCATGAGTATCAAATTCTGTCATTTCATGGGTAATGCAATTTAGACCCAGAGAGTTCAGGTTTGGTAAGGGTCATGCACTTCTTCCTAATAGAGCTACGATTAGGACTTAGGTCTGCTCCTGCTGCAGTGTTCTTTACAACACGTGGCTTCATGCCATGATACTAAATATACACAACTACTTGACTCCTCTGCTTGGCATGACTTTGGCTTGCTGGAACACAATCCCAGATAATCCTGTCTGGCAGGCACTAACAAAAACCTTCTTGAGCCAAGTCTAAAAGAGGCAGCTGCAGGCACAGAACAAAGGGCTGTATTTCTTTGCATAGAAAATGATATCCTTTCCGTGATATCCACACTTAACAGTGTTCCCATCAACTAAACTCTTTTTCTAAAACAAAGGACGGAGGGAGAGACAAAAAAGAGATTCCAATCAGACCAAATGGAGTGTGTCAGGGATTAAAATGACTTGTATCTGATTCAAATTGTTACATAATAATAGGTAATGCAATATGTAATAGATCCTAGTGATGCTGTTATTATCCCAATATTACAAATGAAAAAAATGAGGCTTTAAGAAGTTAACCAATCTGCCCAAGGTCATGTATTTATTAAGTGAGAGAATTCAAGTTTCCCTGATTCCTGGGCTATTAATTTCTTTAATATATTGCTACTTCCCAGTATTGATTCACACATCTGGCTCTGATTAATATAGCACCTGGAAATGATGATAGCTGACCAGCAATCAAATGTTTCTTGATTGCTCTGATTCTGACTGTATAAAGAAAATTGCTGGATGTACTCAACCTTATCTCCTAAGATCTGAGTGAAGAAAGCTGGGGATTTTCTGTCTATAGCTGTTAACTATTGAGAGAGGAGTAATGATTTTTCTGACCATAATTGTGGATTTACCTATATCTCTTTGCAGTTCTATCCAATTTTGCTTCATGTATTTTGAAGTTTTGTTATTAGGGGCATAAATATTTAGAATTGTTATGTCCTCTTGATTAATTGTTTTATTATTATGAAATTACCTTTTTTATAACTAGTTATATTCTTTTTTCTTAAATCTACTTTGTCCAATATTAATACAGCTCTCCCAGCTTTCTCATGACTAGTGTTAGTATGGAATATCTTTTCCTCATCCTTTTACTTTTAAGCCTATTCTTGTCTTTATATTTAAAGTGTATTTCTTGAAGGCAGCATATATTTGGGTTTTGTATTGTTTATTTAATCTGACAAGGATAAGTCTTTTAATTTGAGCCCTTAGCCCATTTATATTTGTTTGTTTTTTTTTTAAATATCTTTATTGAAGTATAATTGCCTTACAATGGTGTGTTAGCTTCTGCTTTATAACAAAGTGAATCAGTTATACATATATAATATGTTCCCATTTCTCTTCCCTCTTGCATCTCCCTCCCTCCCACCCTCCCCATCCCACCCCTCTAGGTGGTCACAAAGCACCGAGCTGATCTCCCTGTGCTATGCGGCTGCTTCCCACTAGTTATCTATTTTACATTTGGTAGTGTATATATGTCCATGACACTCTCTTACCCTGTCACATCTCACCCCACCCCCTCCCCATATCCTCAAGTCCATTCTCTAGTAGGTCTGTGTCTTTATTCCCGTCTTGCCACTAGGTTCTTCATGGCCTTTTTTTTTTCCCTTAGATTCCGTATATATGTGTTAGCATACTGTATTTGTTTTTCTCTTTCTGACTTACTTCACTCTGTATGACAGACTCTAACTCCATCCACCTCATTACAAATACCTCCATTTCATTTCTTTTTATGGCTGAGTAATATTCCATTGTATATATGTGCCACATCTTCTTTATCCATTCATCTGTCGATGGACATTTAGGTTGCTTCCATGTCCTGGCTATTGTAAATAGAGCTGCAATGAACATTTTGGGACATGACTCTTTTTGAATTATGGTTTTCTCAGGGTATATGCCCAGTAGTGGGATTGCTGGGTCGTATGGTAGTTCTACTCTTAGTTTTTTAAGGAACCTCCATACTGTTCTCCATAGTGGCTGTATCAATTTACATTCCCACCAACAGTGCAAGAGTGTTCCCTTTCCTCCACACCCTCTCCAGCATTTATTATTTCTAGATTTTTTGATGATGGCCATTCTGACTGGTGTGAGATGATATCTCATTGTAGTTTTGATTTGCATTTCTCTAATGATTAATGATGTTGAGCATTCTTTCATGTGTCTGTAGGCCATCTGTACATCTTCTTTGGAGAAATGTCTATTTAGGTCTTCTGCCCATTTTTGGATTGGGTTGTTGGTTTTTTTGTTATTGAGCTGCATGAGCTGCTTGTAAATCTTGGAGATTAATCCTTTGTCAGTTGCTTCATTTGCAAATATTTTCTCCCATTCTGATGGTTGTCTTTTGGTCTTGTTTATGGTTTCCTTTGCTGTGCAAAAGCTTTTAAGTTTTATTAGGTCCCATTTGTTTATTTGTGTTCTTATTTCCATTTCTCTGGGAGCTGGGTCAAAAAGAATCTTGCTGTGATGTATGTCATAGAGTGTTCTGCCTATGTTTTCCTCTAAGAGTTTGATAGTGTCTGCCCTTACACTTAGGTCTTTAATCCATTTTGAGTTTATTTTTGTGCATGGTGTCAGGGAGTGTTCTAATTTCATACTTTTACATGTACCTGTCCAATTTTCCCAGCACCACTTATTGAAGAGGCTGTCTTTTCTCCACTGTATATGCTTGCCTCCTTTATCAAAGATAAGGTGACCATAGGTGCGTGGGTTTATCTCTGGGCTTTCTATCCTGTTCCATTGATCTATATTTCTGTTTTTGTGCCAATACCAAACTGTCTTGATTACTGAAGCTTTGTAATATAGTCTGAAGTCAGGGAGCCTGATTCCCCCAGCTCCATTTTTCATTCTCAAGATTGCTTTGGCTATTTGGGGTCTTTTGTGTTTCCATACAAATTGTGAAATTTTTTGTTCTAGTTCTGTGAAAAATGCCAGTGGTAGTTTGATAGGGATTGCACTGAATCTGTAGATTGCTTTGGGTAGTAGAGTCATTTTCACAATGTTGATTCTTCCAATCCAGGAACATGGTATATCTCTCCATCTATTTGTATCATCTTTAATTTCTTTCATCAGTGTCTTATAATTTTCTGCATACAGGTCTTTTGTCTCCTTAGGCAGGTTTATTCCTAGATATTTTATTCTTTTTGTTGCAATGGTAAATGGGAGTGTTTTCTTAATTTCACTTTCAGATTTTTCGTCATTAGTGTATAGAAATGCAAGAGATTTCTGTGCATTTATTTTGTATCCTGCTACTTTACCAAATTCATTGATTAGCTCTAGGAGTTTTCTGGTAGCATCTTTAGGATTCTCTATGTATAGTATCATGTCATCTGCAAATAGTGACAGCTTTACTTCTTCTTTTCCGATTTGGACTCCTTTTATTTCTTTGTCTTCTCTGATTGCTGTGGCTAACACTTCCAAAACTATCTTGAATAATAGTGGTGAGAGTGGGCAACCTTGTCTTGTTCCTGATCTTAGTGGAAATGGTTTTAGTTTTTCACCATTGAGGACAATGTTGGCTGTGGGTTTGTCATATATGGCCTTTATTATGTTGAGGAAAGTTCCCTCTATGCCTACTTTCTGCAGGGCTTTTATCATAAATGGGTGTTGAATTTTGTCGAAAGCTTTCTCTGCATCTATTGAGATGATCATATGGTTTTTCTCCTTCAATTTGTTAATATGGTGTATCACATTGATTGATTTGCGTATATTGAAGAATCCTTGCATTCCTGGGATAAACCCCACTTGATCATGGTGTATGATCCTTTTAATGTGCTGTTGGATTCTGTTTGCTAGTATTTTGTTGAGGATTTTTGCATCTATGTTCATCAGTGATATTGGCCTGTAGTTTTCTTTCTTTGTGACATCTTTGTCTGGTTTTGGTATCAGGGTGATGGTGGCCTCGTAGAATGAGTTTGGGAGTGTTCCTCCCTCTGCAATATTTTGGAAGAGTTTGAGAAGGATAGGTGTTAGCTCATCTCTAAATGTTTGATAGAATTCACCTGTGAAGCCATCTGGTCCTGGGCTTTTGTTTGTTGGAAGGTTTTTAATCACAGTTTCAATTTCAGTGCTTGTGATTGGTCTGTTCATATTTTCTATTTCTTCCTGGTTCAGTCTCGGCAGTTTGTGCATTTCTAAGAATCTGTCCATTTCTTCCAGGTTGTCCATTTTATTGGCATAGAGTTGCTTGTAGTAATCTCTCATGATCTTTTGTATATCTGCAGTGTCAGTGGTTACTTCTCCTTTTTCATTTCTAATTCTATTGATCTGAGTCTTCTCCCTTTTTCTCTTGATGAGTCTGGCTAATGGTTTATCAATTTTGTTTATCTTCTCAAAGAACCAGCTTTTAGTTTCATTGATTTTTGCTATTGTTTCCTTCATTTCTTTTTCATTTATTTCTGACCTGATCTTTATAATTTCTTTCCTTCTGCTGGCTTTGGGGTTTTTTTGTTCTTCTTTCTCTAATTGCTTCAGGTGCAAGGTTAGGTTGTTTATTCGAGATGTTTCCTGTTTCTTGAGGTAGGCTTGTATTGCTATAAACTTCCCTCTTAGCACTGCTTTTGCTGCGTCCCATAGGTTTTGGGTCGTCGTATCTCCATTGTCATTTGTTTCTAGGTATTTTTTGATTTCCCCTTTGATTTCTTCAGTAATCACTTCGTTATTAAGTAATGTATTGTGTAGCCTCCATGTGTTTGTATTTTTTACAGATCTTTTCCTGTAATTGATATCTAGTCTCATAGCGTTGTGGTCGGAAAAGATACTTGATACGATTTCAATTTTCTTAAATTTACCAAGGCTTGATTTGTGACCCAAGATATGATCTATCCTGGAGAATGTTCCATGAGCACTTGAGAAAAATGTGTATTCTGTTGTTTTTGGGTGGAATGTCCTATAAATATCAATTAAGTCCATCTTGTTTAATGTATCATTTAAAGCTTGTGTTTCCTTATTTATTTTCATTTTGGATGATCTGTCCATTGGTGAAAGTGGGGTGTTAAAGTCCCCTACTATGATTGTGTTGCTGTCGATTTCCCCTTTTATGGCTTTTAGTATTTGCCTTATGTATTGAGGTGCTCCTATGTTGGGTGCATAAATATTTACAATTGTTATACCTTCCTCTTGGATTGACTCCTTGATCATTATGTAGTGTCCTACTTTGTCCCTTGTAATAGTCTTTATTTTAAAGTCTATTTTGTCTGATATGAGAATTGCTACTCCAGCTTTCTTTTGATTTCCATTTGCATGGAATATCTTTTTCCATCCCCTCACTTTCAGTCTGTATGTGTCTCTAGGTCTGAAGTGGGTCTCTTGTAGACAGCATATATATGGGTCTTGTTTTTGTATCCATTCATCCAGCCTGTGTCTTTTGGTGGGAGCATTTAATCCATTTACATTCAAGGTAATTATCGATATGTATGTTCCTATTCCCATTTTCTTAAATGTTTTGGGTTTGTTATTGTAGGTGTTTTCCTTCTCTTGTGTTTCTTGCCTAGAGAAGTTCCTTTAGCATTTGTTGTAAAGCTGGTTTGGTGGTGCTGAACTCTCTCAGCTTTTGCTTGTCTGTAAAGGTTTTAATTTCTCCATCGAATCTGAATGAGATCCTTGCTGGGTAGAGTAATCTTGGTTGTAGGTTTTTCTCCTTCATCACTTTAAGTATATCCTGCCACTCCCTTCTGGCTTGCAGAGTTTCTGCTGAAAGATCAGATGTTAACCTTATGGGGATTCCCTTGTGTGTTATTTGTTTTTTTTCCCTTGCTGCCTTTAATATGTTTTCCTTATATTTAATTTTTGACAGTTTGATTGATATGTGTCTTGGCGTGTTTCTCCTTGGGTTTATCCTGTATGGGACTCTCTGTGCTTCCAGGACTTGATTAACTATTTCCTTTCCCATATTAGGGAAGTTTTCAACTATAATCTCTTCAAATATTTTCAGTCCCTTTCTTTTTCTCTTCTTCTTCTGGGACCCCTATAATTCGAATGTTGGTGCGTTTAATGTTGTCCCAGAGGTCTCTGAGACTGTCCTCAGTTCTTTTCATTCTTTTTTCTTTATCCTGCTCTGTAGTAGTTATTTCCACCATTTTATCTTCCAGGTCACTTATCCTTTCTTCTGCCTCAGTTATTCTGCTATTGATCCCATCTAGAGTATTTTTAATTTCATTTATTGTGTTTTTCATCATTGCTTGGTTCCTCTTTAGTTCTTCTACATCCTTGTTAAATGTTTCTTGCATTTTGTCTATTCTATTTCCAAGATTTTGGATCATCCTTACTATCATTATTCTGAATTCTTTTTCAGGTAGACTACCTATTTCCTCTTCATTTGTTAAGTCTGGTGTGCTTTGACCCTGCTCCTTCATCTGCTGTGTGTTTTTCTGTCGTCTCATTTTGCTTATCTTACTGTGTTTGGGGTCTCCTTTTCACAGACTGCAGGTTTGTAGTTCCCGTTGTTTTTGGTATCTGTCCCCAGTGGCTAAGGTTGGTTCAGTGGGTTGTGTAGGCTTCCTGGTGTAGGGAACTAGTGCCTGAGCTCTGGTGGATGAGGCTGGATCTTGTCTTTCTGGTGGGCACATCCACATCTGGTGGTGTATTTTGGGGTGTCTGTGGCCTTATTATGATTTTAGGCAGCCTCTCTGCTAATGGATGGGGCTGTGTTCCTGTCTTGCTAGTTGTTTGGCATAGGGTGTTCAGCACTGTAGCTTGCTGGTCATTGAGTGATGCTGGGTCTTGATGTTGAGATGGAGATCTCTGAGAGATTTTTGCCGTTTGGTATTACGTGGAGCTGGGAGGTCTCTTGTGGACCAGTGTCCTGAAGTTGGCTCTCCCACCTCAGAGGCACGGCCCTGATGCCTGGCTGGAGCACCAAGAGCCTTTCGTCCACACGGCTCAGAGTAAAAGGGAGAAAAAATAGAAAGAAAGAAAGAAAGAAAGAGGCTATAATATAGTGAAGTAAAATAAAGCTATTGTAAAGCAAAGCTATACAGACAAAATCTCACCCAGAAGCATATACATATACACTCACAAAAAAAAAAGGAACAGGGGAAAAATTAATATATCCTGCTCCCAAAGTCCACCTCCTGAATTTGGGATGATTCGTTGTCTATTCAGGTATTCAACAGATGCAGGCACATCAAGTTGTTTGTGGAGTTTTAATCCGCTGCTTCTGAGGCTGCTGGGAGAGATTTCCCCTTCTCTTCCCTGTTCGCACAGCTCCTGGGGTTCAGCTTTGGATTTGGACCCGCCTCTGCGTGTAGGTTGCCTGAGGGCGTCTATTCCCCGCCCAGACAGAACGGGGTTAAAGGAGCCGCTGCTTCGGGGGCGCTGGCTCACTCAGGCCGCGGGGAGAGAGGGGTACAGAGGAGGCGGGGCGAGCCTGCGGCGTCAGAGGCCGGCGTGATGTTGCACCAGCCTGAGGCGCGCAGTGCGTTCTCCCGGGGAATTTGTCGCTGGATCATGGGACCCTGGCAGTGGCGGGCTGCACCAGCTCCCGGGAGGGGCGGTGTGGAGAGTGACCTGTGCTCACACACAGGCTTTTTGGAGGCGGCAGCAGCAGCCCCAGCGTCTCACGCCCGTCTCTGGGGTCCGCGCTGATCGCCGCGGCTCGCGCCCTTCTCTGGAGTTCGTTTAGGCGGCGCTCTGAATCCCCTCTCCTTGCGCGCAGCGAAACAAAGAGGCAAGAAAGAGTCTCTTGCCTCTTCCGCAGCTGCAGACTTTTTCCCGGTCTCCCTCCCAGCCAGCTGTGGTGCGCTAACCCCTTCAGGCTGTGTTCACGCCGCCAACCCCAGTCCTCTCCCTGCGATCCGACCGAAGCCCGAGCCTCAGCTCCCAGCCCCGCCCGCCCCGGCGGGGGAGCAGACAAGCCTCTCGGGCTGGTGAGTGCTGGTCGGCACCGCTCCTCCGTGCGGGAGCCTCTCCGCTTTGCCCTCCGCACCCCTGTGGCTGCGCTCTCCTCCGTGGCTCCGAAGCTTCCCCCCTCTGCCACCCGCAGTCTCTGCCCGCGAAGGGGCTTCCTAGTGTGTGGAAATCTTTCCTCCTTCACAGCTCCCTTCCACTGTTGCAGATGCCGTCCCTATTCTTTTGTCTCTGTTATTTCTTTTTTCTTTTGCCCTACCCAAGTACGGGAGGAGTTTCTTGACTTTTTGGAGGTCGGACGTTTTCTGCCAGCGTTCAGTGGGTGTTCTGTAGGAGCAGTTCCACGTGTAGATGTATTTCTACTGTATCTGTGGGAAGGAAGGTGATCTCCGCGTCTTACTCTTCCGCCATCTTCTCTCCTCCCCCTAGCCCATTTATATTTGATGTCATATTGTTAAGCTATTTGTTTTCTATTTATGTTACGTGTGTTTTGCTCTTTTTTCCTGTTTTTCTCTGTTCTTTTGGATTATCTTTTTTTTTAATATAAATTGATTTTATTGCCTTTGTTGGCTTATTAGCTATAAAACTGTTTTGTTATTTTAGTAGTTGCTTTAGGGTTTTAGTACACACCTTTAATTTATCATTCTCTATCTTCTAGTGATATTACACCACTCCTTATGGTATAAAAACTTATAATAGTATATGTCCATTCCTTTTTCTCTGGTCTTTATGCTACTGTTCTTACACATTTTACTTTACATATATTATAAATACCAGAGTACATTGTTATTTTGTTGTTGTTGTTTAAGCATTTAATTATCTTTTAAAGCACTTAAATAGTAAGAAAATTTTTAAAAGTTGTATATTTATCCAAATAATCACCATTTCAAGTGCTCTTCATTCCTTTGTGTATTATGTTTCCATCTGGTATAATTTTCTTTCTGCCTGAAAGACTTCCTTTAACATTTTTTGTAGTACGGACCTTCTGGTGATGAACTCTTCTAACTTTTATTCTTTTCAATTTATCTAAACTAAAAATACCAAGAAAAAAAAAAACAAACCAAAAAAACCCACCCAAAAAATAGTTCACCTATTTCTCCTACTCTCTACTCCCTGCTTCTGGCAATCACCAGTCTGTTCTCTGTATCTATGAACATAGTTTTTTGGGGGTTTTTTTTGGTATATATATTTTTAGATTCTACACAAGGAGAGATAATATGTTATTTGTCTTTCTCTATCTATTTTCACTTAGCATAATGCCTTCGAGTTCTGTCTATGTTGTTGCAAATTACAAGATTTCTTCCTTTTTTAAGTCTCAACAATATTCCATTGTATACATATACCACAATTTCTTTAGTCAATAATTAAAAACTAATCTCTCAGATTTAAGACATGAACCAGAAATAGAAAGAATTCCAGAAATAGGCCATCTGAGTAGAGTTTGAGATTTTTAATCAAATTGTCCAATCAATCTAAATGGTGTTATTTACTACTTTAAGTGATTTTGGAATGGATAAGGTGTAAACACACCAAAAGCATTCAGTGCCTCAGAGCTGGGCTATGTTTTAGGGGTGGACCTCAGGGAGAGGGGCTTTGTGCCCTGTGCCCAAGCCTGAGATTAAAAGGGCATGGAAAGCATGAAAGGGGGGCAAGGAAGGGCAGCATTTGGCTGACAACTGGGTAGTGACTCAAAAAAAGCAGTAGAGGGGAGAGAGGCCTTCTAGTCTGTAAAAGAGGAAAAGAAAGAGAAATAAGGAAGAAAATTAGAAAGAAATAAAGAACAGACAGAAGGAAAGAAAGAAAAAATATTTTAGGTTCATAGATAGACATACTATATATATAAAATATATACATATAACATTTTTAGATTTAAGAATATTCACATGACAAAAACATATATTTATATACATATTCAGCTAAAAATCCCCTGAGAATCTTTAAAGCAAATGAGTGGGTCCCTAACTTCATTTTCATATTCACTCTTGAACTTTACCTTATTTTTCTTGCCTCAGTGTGAATTTTAACCTAGTTTCCCTTACATAAATGTAACCTATAATCTATATAGCCCCAACATTTAGTCACATCTGTCAAATAAAAAACCAACTGAGAAAGCGGAGACTTAGTTCAAAAGGATTATTGCAAGGCAGGGAAAGGGACTATTGTAGTAGGGTGAATGCTGCGATCATAATGAAGTCCGCAAGCATCTTAGGAGTACAGAGAGGGGTGAACAAGGCCAGGAAGGACAGGGTGCGTGGAAGCGGGGTGACAGGTGGGATAGTGTCAGAGAATGTTCACACCTCCCACCCTAAGCCAGCCTATTCTGAGCAGGGTTGTCTGCTGGCTCATGCTGGGTGTGGGCCAAAGTTCAGGGCTCTGGAGGAAGGAGAGAAGCTTAACCAGTCTGTCTAACAAGCGTTTTGTTCTGATTGGTCAGTGAAATGAGTAGTTTAGGAAATAAGTTATGAGGCAAAGCATAGGAATTTGTGCCTGGCCTTGTCACAGGTAAACAAGGGGTTTTGTGAGTCTTATCTAATCATATGCGGAAAGGCTTTTTTTTTTTCTTTTTCTTTTTTTCAGTGAACTGTGAGGTTCCTTTAAACTTCCCTGTTCCCAGAAGCACAGGGCTTAGGTAAAATTCAACACTGTCAAATCCCTATTATCTAATGTTTGACATATTATTGAAAAAAATTGCTAAAAACTGAAAAAAAAGGATTAGAGAATAAAGATCCACACACATGCATTCATTCACCAACTTTTTGTGGTAAAGTCAAGGGCTTACCCTCGGGTCTGCTGATTGAAATTTCCTATCTTCTTCCTGGCATAAATTACACAAAAAGTGCATTGTCTAAGATATTCAGCTTCAGATTCTTTAAATAACAGAAAGAAACTAGACAAGCAATCTGAATGAAGAATCTTTCTAGATTTTTGTGTTGTTTACTTCCCAGTCTTGATTGTTGTCTTGTTTATTTTATTTTATATGTTGCTCTTGTCTGATGCAATAGCAATTTCTTTGTTTCTTTTTGTTGTTGTTGTTTTAGCAACTTGTCTTTATAGTCTTTCTAATTTAGCCAATCTAGAAATGACCACTTTCATTCATTGCACTTATAAAACAAGTGAACATTGAGTTGGATGTTTTTGAAAGGTCCTATATAGGCAAGTTACTAAAAATGCGTCATTCAAATAAGGATTAAGTAAACTGATAACATATAATTGTTTGAGGTCTGGCCTTTGCTCTGAGCTTCTGGGTGGTAATCCCTGAACCTTGGAATATCCTGCTTGATAAAGTGTATTTGTTTACCTGGGAACCTTGGGCCACCTGGATGGTCTCTGGTAATAATATGGTTTATGGTGTGGTCTTTGGCTGTGTGGTAATAGCTGGTCTCTGGAGGGTAAACACTAAGGTCAGACACGTGGGTGACCAGCCAAGTGTATGTGACAAAGCCCAAATAAAAACCCTGGGAACCAAGGCTGGGTGATCTTTCTTGTTGCCAGTACTTCATGCACATTGCCACACATCATTGCTGCTAGTAAGCCCAGTCTGCTTGACTCCACTGGGAGCGGACCACTGGAAGACTGTGTCTGGAACTTTCTTAGACCCTGTCTTATGTGCTGCTTCTTTCACCTGATTTTAATCTGTATCCTTTTGCTATTATAAACTGGAACTGCAGGCATAATAGCTTTTCTGAATTGTGTAAATCTTTCTAACAAATTATTGAAACTGAGTGTGGTCTTGGGAACTCCCAAACTTTGCACTTTCTGATAAAGTCAGCATAGAAATTACCACTCACATTAAGTGCACTTGTAAAACATGAATAAGTATTGAACTGGGTGTTTCAGAAAGACTCCATATTGGCAAACTGCTAAAATTGCATCATTCAATTATTAAGTAAACTGGTAACATATACTTGTTTGAATAATATGATTACAGTAATAGAACAGACAGTTTGCTTAATTCCATGAGTTGAGTAAAATGGATGTCAGTAAATAGAACTACTGTATGTTAGTTAAGGAAATGATGGCGGCCACTGGCCTTCCTATTTTTTTATTTATTTTATTTTTTTATTTTTGGCTGCGTTGGGTCTTCGTTGCTGCGCACGGGCTTTTCTCTGGTTGCGGCGAGCAGGGGCTACTCTTCGTTGCGGTGCGTGGGCTTCTCAATGCGGTGGCTTCTCTTGTTGTGGAGCACGGGCTCTAGGTATGTGCTTCAGTAGTTGTGGCCCACGGACTCTAGAGCGCAGGCTCAGTAGTTGTGGCGCACGGGCTTTGTTGCTGCACGGCATGTGGGATCTTCCTGGACCAGGGCTCGAACCCGTGTCCCCTTCATTGGCAGGCGGATTCTTAACCACTACACCACCAGGGAAGCCCCTGACCTTCCTATTTTATTCTACAAAATAACTGGCCTATAATCTTCAAAAGTGTCAAGGTCATAAAAGTCAAAGACAGACTGAGGAACTGTTACAGACTAAGGGACTAGAGAGAAATGACAACTAAAGGCAAAAATGTGATTCTGAACTGGATCCTTTTGCTGTTTAGGGCATCATTGGGACATTTGGTGAAACTTTAATTGGGTCTCAGGATTTGATAGTTGCTATGGACTGAATTGTGTTTCTCAAATTCATGTTGAAGCCCTAACCCCCCAGTGTGACTGTATTTAGAGACAGAGATTTTAGGAAGTAATTAAAGTTAAAGGAAGTCATAAACGTGAGGTCCTAATCTGACAGGATTGGTTTCCTTATAAGAAGGCAAAGAGCTTTCTCTTGTTTCTCTGTGCTCACACAATTAGGAAAGGCCATGTGAGCACACAAAGAGAAGGCAGACATCTACAGCCCAGGAAGAGGGTTCTCACCAGAAACCAAATTGACCAACACCTTGATCTTGGACTTCCAGCTTCCAGAGCTATGGGAAAATAAATTTCTGTTGGTTAAGCTTCCCAAACTATGGTATTTTGTTATGGCAGCCCGAGCTAACAATGGTCATAGTTTAGCAATGTTAATTTCCAGATTTTGATGATTATATTCTGGTTGAGAGAATATTTGTTAATAGGAAATACATACTAACATATTCAGGGATAATGAGGCCAGAAACTTAAAAGGTTCAGGAAACAAACAGTTCCTTGTACTCTACTTCTAACTTTTTCTGAAAGCTTGAGATTGTTTCAAAATAAAAACTTGTGGAAAGTCTAGTTATTTCAAAGAGGCATTGAGCAAAATATCCAAGTATTTTCTGAGGACATTTGGTCATACTTTAATAGGTTTCATTTTAGGAGGATACCAATAAAATATGCAGAAAGCTGACATTTGAATTTATGTTGATGAAACAATTTACAAAAATATCAAGGAGCCGCTTTATTGAAGTATAGTTGATGTACAGTATTATATGTCACAGGTGTACAATATAGTGATTCATAATTTTTAAAGGTTATACTCCATTTTTAGTTATTATAAAATATTGGCTGTATTCCCTGTATTGTACAATATATCCGTGTAGCTTATTTTATACATAATAGTTTGTATCTTTTTTTTAATGTAATTTTTTTTTGGCCACACCACAGAGCTTGTGGGATCTTAGTTCCCCAGCCAGGGATCGAACCCGTGCCCCCTGAAGCATTGGGAGCACGGAGTCTAAACCATAGGACCGCCCAGGAAGCTCCATGCATCTTTTTTTTTTTTTTTTTGTATTTTGGCTCTGCCAGGTCTTAGTTGTGGCACGTGGGATCTTCATTGAGGCATGCAGGATCTTTAGTTGAGGCATGTGGGATCTAGTTCCTTGACCAGGGATCGAACCCGGACCCCCAGCTTTGGGAGCACAGAGTCGTAGCCACTGGACCACCAGGGAAGTGCCCGCCCCCCTTTTTATAAAATAGGGAATGTTTCATGAATTTGAGTGTCATCCTTGTGCAGGGGCCATTGCTAATCTTCACTATATCATTCTAATTTTAGTATACGTGCTGCCCAGTCGAGCATTCAAGTAGCCACTTTAGAATAAATGTTTTTTTTGAAACCTATTGACCTGCATATCCAAATGAACTCTCTGGAGACCCTCTGAATGTTGCCTTATGATCAGAGGAACAAGGAGGACTTGGGACATCCTGGTGTCGAAAATGATTCTTTGTGATGATCAGCAAGAGTGGGGACAGTGGACTTTTATAGGTGAACTTTTTCAAAAAGCCCATTTGAAAGAGAAACTGATGCAGGTTTGAAAGAAGTCACCTATTTATCTAGTAAAATATTTAGGATCTACAAATAAATTACACTATTTTCCCAGAGCAATAACATATTAAATAATTAATTGTTATTATAATTTTTCAGTTCTAGCATCTAGGAATTGAAGTCCTGTTAATTATGGCAGGGCCTCACTGATACTTAAGCGCATCCTGGCAAGAGACCAGGACTCCAGAAATAGAAGAAAAATCTTCAGCATTAACAGAGAGAAAAAAATTTTATGTTATTTCCCTAGAAATGGTTTTGTATGACTATGTCAGTTACCTTTTTCTAAAACTGAGTTCTTCAAAACGTACCCTATAACATGAGACATTAACTTGATTATTTTTGCAGTGAATACATAGTAAAAATTTATTTGAATTGAGTATGGACTAAGTATGAGGAATGTGTGTGTACGTGTGTGTAATGTGTGTGTGTGTGCTTGTTACTAAAATGAATTCTAACCACCAAAGAAAAAAGACAAATGCTTTATTTTATAATAAGATTTAATCCACTGAAATTTTATACAAAACAGACATTGGTCAGATAGCATTTGAGCTCTTGTTGCAAATAGTAAACATGCAAAAGAAGTTAAGCATAAGAATATTCAAACTGTGAATGAAACATGTCGCCTGCCATATCAGTAAACAAAGGATGTTGCAGCCATTAGCCACTACCTGTTCTCTTGAGGGTGAGCCCTGAAGGAGCTCAGGATGCAAACAGCAGGATGCCTACCAGCAAGCCCTCAGGCACTGCAGCCACCCCCAGCGGTGCACCTGAGGGGACTCAGGATGGGGAAGAACAGGCTACTGGCCCCAGATAGCTGAGGTGCACATCAAAGGAATGATTTCAGTGAGCCCAGACTCTTGCATCTTCCCATACATAGAAAAGTGCTAAATTCATTAACTTGAGATGCCTGGTTTTCTTTCATTAACAGAAATCTTTTGATGTTTGCAAAACTCCTGTATATCCTGGTTCCTCCCTTACCTCTTCCAAGCAGTCCCTCAGAACTCTCTGAGAGGCTGTCTCCCGGGCTTATGTCCTCGGAAAGTCTACCAAATAGAACACGATTCTCAACTTTTAGGTTGTGCATTTTTTTTTAGCCGACAAAACAAAGACATAACATTACTAACTAGACCATTTTTAAAATCAAGAGAGCTTAGTCAAAAAACAATCATATTACTGCTTTACATACATACATTTCTTCCTTATTTCTTATATAGATTTCTTACATAAATTATTGTTTCATTGGCTTCGGTTTTATAATCTTTGGGATTGAAGACATAGTACGTACATTAAGACATGATTAGAAAATGTTGGTCTCTTTGTAAATTTTCCTCTATGTGGAAAAAAAAAGATACTAGAAAATACATGGAACGTTCACCCTGTACCTACCCACTGGCAAGAGTAATCTGGGAGTCCTGAATAGAATCCATTTGACCATCTGTTGTATGTCACATTTCTTCAACTAAACGATCATTGATGCCAAGAGACAGCACCAGATTATGTTAAAACATTTTCACACTGGACATTTGGGGCTCAGGATCTATCCATTCTGGTCCGTATTCTCACTGGATGCTGCCATTTTATTTCAAGTCTAGACAATGGGAAAAGAGGCGGAGGCACAGGAATGGTTTTTAGGCTTCAGGTTCTAACTGGTTGTGGTTGCCGTGTTCATGGAAACGACTGAACATGTCCAGTTCTGTCCTCCTAGGGACCTTAAAAAAAAGAAGAGATTAGGGCACTTTTGTTAGTTTCTTTCACTGGGCTTGTCAGAGGTTAGTATTGAAACAAAGATTTTCTGTAATTATTATTCAAGCTTAGAAAAAACTGGAAATAAAAATTGTTTGAGTTGGGAAAAAATAATAAAACAAAAATATTTATCCCACCCACCCTGACTACATTCGCTTTCCCAAACCTGTTCTCTTTGAAAATCCCATGGAACACATCCAAATATCTATCAGTCTTAAGCTTTGCAGGAAATAATTTCGGAGAAAATGTCAATGAAATAAAGAGGTAGAAACCGGAGGATGGAAAGAAGCTGATGTTTTGTTAGTCCTAGAACCTCTTGTGTACTCACTGAAATTCTTCAACCTTGCGTGCTCCACCTGTTTCGTCTACTTTTATATGTGGGGTAAAATCTCACACCACTGCCCAGGATTCTTATAGTTTTATGAGGAGCTTTTTTATTGCTCTCGGAGGAGTGAAAGGGCACTTGCCAACTAAAGTCTGTCTTTTCTTCATCTAGTTTCTGCTTTGGAAAATATCATAGCTTCTGATTTTATCTTTCTGGGCACATTTTCTCAATTTCTCTCTATAAATAGGGAGTTCAACCAATTTCATCATAGGGACGCCACACAGACATCTAGACATGAGGTGAGCAAAACTTTCCCTGGTGTAGTCATCATGTACATCCTTAGAACGCTATATAGTACCTCCCAATAAACAGAATCATCGTAGCAGTCCTGGTCAGCTGGTTGTCCCCAGATAGGTATCTTTAGAATCAGACCTGTGAAAGTGGGGAGAAAATAAGTCATGTTATGATGCTGAAGAGGAAAATCAATTTGCAAAGTAATTAAAATACTGTTGTAAAGTCATCCCCTTGAGCTTACATGATTACTGTCAGAAGTTTAGAAAAATTTTAAATTTACCAATGTTTATTATCATCTATTATGCTGAGAGCATGAGATATAAACATGTTTACTTTTTATGCTCACCTGTGACTAGCCCTCCAACAAGTGCTGTTCCGATGGAAGAACCTAGCGCAGCTGCCTGCATGGCCATGGCAGACCTAGGAGGCCAAAAAAATTCCATTGTTTTTCCAAGCCAGCAAACAAAGCTCATCTCCTGAGGGCATGCATGCCTGCCCCTTTCAGGCCAGAGTGCATCATTACATACCAGCAAACAAACATTTGTTACAATTTTTCTTTTATCTCATATATTTATTTTCTTTGAAACTCTTGATCAACGTTCACAAATTCTTATAAGCACTTAAACAGGAACTACCTTTTTCTTCAGGAATGATGAAAAGATCTTCCTCAGATTCCATATATATGTGTTAGCACACGGTATTTGTTTTTCTCTTTCTGACTTATTTCACTCTGTATGACAGACTCTAGGTCCATCCACCTCACTACAAGTAACTCAATTTCACTTCTTTTTATGGCTGAGTAATATTCCATTGTATATATGTGCCACATCTTCTTTATCCATCCATCTGTCGATGGACACTTAGTTTGCTTCTGTGTCCTGGCTATTGTAAATAGTGCTGCAATGAGCATTGTGGTACATGACTCTTTTTGAATTATGGTTTTCTCAGGGCATATGCCCAGTAGTGGGATTGCTGGGTCATATGATAGTTCTATTTTTAGTTTTTTAAGGAACCTCCATATTATTCTCCATAGTGGCTGTAGAGAATGGACGTGAGGACACAGGGAGGGGGAAGGGTAAGCTGAGACGAAGTGAGAGAGTGGCATGGACATATATACACTACCACATGTAAAATAGATAGCTAGTGGGAAGCAGCCCCATAGCGCAGGGAGATCAGCTCGGTGCTTTGTGACCACCTAGAGGGGCGGGATAGGGAGTGTTGGGAGGGAGACGCAAGAGGGAGGGAATATGGGGATATATGTATACATATAGCTGATTCACTTTGTTATACAGCAGAAACTAGCACAGTGTAAAGCAATTATACTCCAATAAAGATGTTTAAAAAAAAAAAAAGATCTTCCTTAGAGGGTTTAGTATTTTCTAAAAATGTGGTACAAGGTTCTGACTGGCAATCTGATTCATTCAACAACTACTTATTGGGTACTTGCTCTGTGCCAGCTTCCCTTCTAGGCACTGAGGATGGAGCAATATACAAAACAAATGTGAGCAGCCATCTCTCCTTACTTCATCCCCCCAAAAAACAATTGTGATGAAATTAAAAATCAGGAAAGCTAATTTTAACATGTATTGTAGGGACAACTCACTGAAAATATTAAAGTGTATCTATATCTTAGAAGTAGTTACCTTAAAATGAAATGAGTGAAAAATTCCTTATAATTTGGGGAATAGAAGAATGTGATAAAAAGCTATAGAAATGCATAAGGGTATCAAATGAATTAGGAGTGTGGGAATCTCCTTAGCACAGTGCCTCACTCTTAACAGGCAATTAACAAATAGTTGAGTTATTGCAGGAAAGCAAACCATTGAACTAGGAGAATGTGTTGTTTCTTCCTCATCCTTCAGGGAAAAGAATGTACTTAACTCAGATTCCTTTTTTTCTCTTTATTTGAAGGGTTTATGATTTTTTTTCTACTAAAGAAAGAATTGTACGAGTAATATGTGATCATTGTAAAAATTTCAAAATCACTAATTAAGAAAAGAAGGGAAAAAGTTTAATTTCCCTCCAATCTTATCAGTATAAACATGTAAAATATAAGCAAGTATTTTTAT
Source organism: Eschrichtius robustus (assembly GCF_028021215.1). NCBI lineage: Eukaryota > Metazoa > Chordata > Mammalia > Artiodactyla > Eschrichtiidae > Eschrichtius > Eschrichtius robustus. Next base: position 81,044,351 of record NC_090835.1, read on the forward strand.
AAAAATACAATCATGTCATGATACTGATTTTCCCATTAAACCTTAATGTTTTTTCATGTCAGTAAATGGAGATCTGGATCATAATTTTAATTGCTAGAGTATTACACTGTGCAAATATACTGTAATTATAGTTCTATAGGTTGGATATTTAGGTTGCTTCTGATGTTTCATATTTTTAAATATGCTGTGAGAATATATCCTCTTAGGAACATGCTTATGGACTTGTCCAATAATTTCCCTAAAATAAAACCTATCTAGAAATAGGATTATCAGTAAAGGTTTATATTCTTCTTAAGGGCGTTTCCAAATAGGACCTTGTACAATTTATATCCCCATTTTTCCACTTTAGCCACCATTCAATATTATAATTTATTAAATCTTTATCAATTTGATAACTGAAAAATGGATAACTTGTTTTAATTTGCATTTCTTTGATTACTAGCAAGGTTGAATATTTAATATGTATTTACTCATCTGATTTTCTTCTTTTGTAAGCTGCCTGTTAATTTTACTAGAATTTGCCAAGATCTTTTACAAGGTATTAAAAGATGTTTTTGATGAAAGTTATTCCATGATAAAATAGGCTTGGAAAACACTGAGTTAGACAAAATTAACAGCACTATTAGAGTAAAGCTGCCATAACTTGAAAAAATGTCCCTTAAGTATATTAACTTCTCCTTGTTCTATGCGTACCAAGAAACTCGATTTGCATTTTAATATTCTGAATAGACACATGTGAGTAAATAGATTTGGCTCTTGTACAAAGGTATTTTATCTGCTGTGTGAAATATGTGTGAATTTTACCCACACATGTGAATGGGCCTTCCAAGGCTTGCCCCCCTCAACGCCTCCTGAGTAAATTAAGAAGTTGCTAAGCCTGTATACCCAAGGACTAGACTCTTAACCATGAAACCTACCCCGAATCTGGCCACCCAGCAAGACCCAGCCTTTGAGAGCCAGACAGACTAGTTTTATTGCATCTATGGAACTGATCCAGGCATGATGCTCAAGAATTCCTCTATTTCTAATCCTGAGACACCTCTTAAGTGTGTGTGCAGAACATTTACACACTATAATACTTAGGAGTTGAACTCTTTAACTCAAACTTTTGTCACGCTTGATTTGCATTAAAATACATTAGTGTTTGGTCTCAACACTCTGTTGGGTCCTGGAAAGAACTAAAAGAAGATGTGATATCTCTAGGGTTGTCCTCCAAATTTACAAAAGTAGTAAAAAACAAAAAAAATACAGAAGAAATGGGTCACCTATACACATGAAGAGGAAGCAAATTTTCTATTCAGTAGAAAATACGATGAAGCAGGTTTTTCAAATATTTATCATTACTGGTCTTAAAATGGTAATACTTTAATCTGCTAAAATGGAAGAGAAACACTTTCTTTTCATATTATATAACTCCAGCCAGTGGTTTGTTGAGACATCATCAAACACATTCACCTTTTCCTCATGTTTTCAATCAAAAATTGAGCATTTTGTTTCCTCCTTTCTTACTCCCTGAGTGATCTGAACTCTACAATTTTCCTAGCGGTTTTGCATGGATGACATTCATATCAAATTGTTCCAATCTTGTTGCATAAAATTACGACTGATGGCTTATGGCATCACTTCCATTCTCCTAAATTTGACTGATGGCTGTTCTTTCTCTGGCCACTTGGGGAAGAATCTAGGTCTGTTATAGCCTAGAAGGGATTTCAGAGAATAAATAGTACAAGTCTCTCATTTTACAGATGAGAAGACTTAGAACCAGACATGCTGAGTGACTTGTCAAAAGCTACTTAACTAGGTAGCAAAGTTGGAACCATACGCCAGTCTTTCTGATTCCCCAGATCCAAATGCTCTCCACATTATGCTAACTCATTCTTCTTTGTGTGGATTGGATGCAGAGGTTGCCAGTTCATCACATATGCCCCATATGCTTGATTTTGGTAGGCCTAAGTAAAAGAGTAAGCCTACTGTAATCTGAATGTGATGATCAAATTGTCCTATCTGCAATGAGACAGTTGCCTATGGTAGAGAAATTTGAATTAACACGTTAATTAAACAAAAAAAACCATTAATAATGCTGGTTAAGAAACATCTTCCAATACAATTCTTTTATCTTGGTTGTGTCTCTTTGGCTTCAGTAAGAACAGTACTTACGAACTGTGGTCTGGACTGCTAAAGAAAAAGCTCTCTCATCACTGGGTTTCTCTAAGAGTAAGAGAAAACAGCACTTGACCTTGGGGAACAGGAAAACCCATTCTTTCACTCACCTGTCAGCTGTCTCCAAGGCTATGAACACAATGCTGGCGAGGCCTCCTATCACACCAGGTAAGCCGTGTAGGTTATGGACCCCACATGTATCGTGGATCCTCAGTTTAGTAGTGAAAAATGGCTAAAATTGTAAAAAGAGGAAGCTTTATTATTTTGTTAGCTATAGAGAGCTGTGTGACTGAAGTCAATGACCATGCAGGAAAATTTTTATCTGCAGGCCAGTTCCCCATCTTCATCTGAAACCTGCTTACATCAAAGAATCTGAATACACTGATGGCAAAACTGCTCATTTCAGTCTTAGGTAGATAGATTTGAAGGTGAGTGACTTTAACTCCTACTCATTCTTACCCACTGATGGTATCCTAAATCCCCCGAATAGGGCTCAGAGTCCTTAATTATACAAAACAAACATCAACAACAACAAAACCTTTAATGGAACTGCCCTGAGGAAAGTAATACAAGTATGTTCAGTTCATACTGTTATAAGTAACTGATATAAACAAAAGAAAGCAAGAAAGAGTAGAAACCACTGGAACACTGACATGTTGAATGACCGAAGGAGAGGTGCTTAGGAAAGGACTTTTCATAGCTTTTTTCTGCTGGTGGGATGTGAGAAGATGATGCAGCAGATCCAAAGTTTGACTCAGAGTATCTGTTAATACTTACAGTCAGAAACTTGAACCCAAACACGGAGACCATTCCTGCAATGCTCCCAATGATCATAGCATAGTATGGGGTATTTGCCATGTCTGCACTAGTGCCTATAGCCACTCCTCCAGCAAGGGTTGCATTCTGAATGTGAACCTGTGTAGGGCACAGAAATGTGAGTGAGGTGAGAGGAAGGAGGAGGAGTTCAGAAGGACTGTAGCAGTCGTGGATTCAGTGGATTCCACACACCACACATTCTTCAGTTGGAAGGGTTATGGATTCGTTCTTTATTTTTTTTTAATATTATTGGGGAATGGACTTTTTATTTATTTTTAAAATTTTTATTTATTTATTTATTTGGTTGCACTCAGTCTTAGTTGCAGCAGGCAGGCTCCTTAGTTGCGACTCAAGGGCTCCTTAATTGTGGCATGCGAACTCTTAGTTGTGGCATGCATGTGGGATCTAGTTCCCTGACCAGGGATCGAACCCAGGCCCCCTGCACTGGGATCGTGGCGTCTTAACCACTGTGCCACCAGGGAAGTCCCAGGATTCCTTTTTAAGAAGAAGGTTCTTTGTAATTTCAGAAGGCCTTTCCTCCCAGCAGTTGACACTTGGTATCCTTGTTGTAGGGTTCTTTGGTCGTGCATGAGAGATCAAGTTAGTAAGACCAGTGTGGAGAGGGATGTGAGGAAATCAAAAGAAGTTGTAGTAGGAGGGTGGGAATATACAGCAGTTATTCTGGCAGTGTTCTGCCTCTTTATGCAGCTTTGGAATGCATTTGTGGTTACCGTGAACTGAAAGAGGCCTGTGGCCACTGTGTGCTTTTGCAGAGTCCATGATATTCCGATAATCAAAGAGAGGATTTAGAGACATTGAAATGTACACATTACACATCAAAGACAACAGCTTTTGCAAGTGTCACTCTCCTGAGAACATTTGAGGATGGAGGAAAGAGTAACCAGTTTCCATTTACCAGAATTCCTCAGAAAAATCATATCCTGGCTGTTCTGCCAGAGGAAGACAGGTTATCAATACTTTTGAAAAAAAACCACTGAGCTGTACATGTACGATTGCTTCTTTTTATTGTTTCCAATTTTTTCTCATGAAACAATTTGTAGAGAACTGAAATACATGTCCTTAGCTACGCTTAGAAATATTTTAGTGGGACTTCCCTGGTGGTGCAGTGGTTAAGAATCCACCTGCCAATGCAGGGGACACGGGTTCAAGCCCTGGTCTGGGAAGATCCCACATGCCGTGGAGCAGCTAAGCCCGTGCGCCACAACTACTGAGCCTGTGCTCTAGAGCCTGCGAGCCACAACTACTGAGCCCGTGTGTTACGACTAGTGAAACGTCTAGAGCCTGTGCTCTGCACCAAGAGAAGCCACTGCAATGAGAAGTCCGCGTGCCGCAATGAAGAGTAGCCCCCGCTCGAGGCAACTAGAGAAAGCTCGCACACAGCAACGAACACCCAACGCAGCCAAAATAAATAAATAAATAAATAAAAATTAAAAAAAAGAAAGTAATATCTTGGTACAATATCTTTTTTCTCCCTCAGCTTAGAAAAGAAGAGTGGCTGATCTGAGGATTATTCCTTCACTGATATTTCTTTAAGCTCTTAGGCAAGAAACTCAAAAGACTATTTTGGGGGAGATATAAAAAAAGTTTGATTTTGAAATAATTTTAGACATGTAGCAGTTACAAAAATATTGCAGAGGGTTTCCATATATACCACACCCAGTTTCCCCCAATGTTAACGTCTTACATCACTGTAGAACTAGGAAATTAGCATTGGTGTAATATTATTAAATACCTTTTTGAATTTCACCAGTATTCCCACTAATATTCCTTTTCTTTTCCAGAATCCTATTCAGGATCCCACATTACATTTAGTTGTTATTTCTCTGAGAGAAATATCTGCTGTTAGAAAAATAAAATCAACTTGCATTCTCCCACTCTCTTTTTCTACTCTTGTAGAAATTCCTGTTTCTAAGAAAGATTTTCTAAGAACTTGGGGACAGTTAGCTCTATCATTAAAGAAATATGCTTCAGATCTTTGATTTTTGCATGATTATATTCCCTACTGGACTGTAAATTCCTTGATAACACTTTTAATTTGCCAGAGTACACTTTTGAAGAATAAAGGAATGTTATTTTCAGATTATTCTCCAAGGTCTGCAGTGTTATGATTTGTTCAGGCAGCTCAGCAGTGATGCAGAAATGAACTAGTCATCAGAGCAGCCATCAGGGTCGCTTAGCGAAAGTTCCATGGGGGTTAACATGGCACTTACCATATGGAGCTTGCCTCGGCTCTCAAGAAGGCTGGAGCATGCATAGGCTGTAACCACGCAGGCGGCAAGAGAGAAGTATGTGTTTACGATGGCCATGTACTGGTTCTTTCCAGCATTAGCGATGGCCGAATTAAAGCTGGGCCAAAATATCCATAAAAAAAGAGTCCCTGTAGTAAATCACAAAAAGGGATATTAGTTCTGAGTATGGAAGACAGTCCAGGGGAAGCCGTTTGCCTTGGGCACTGACAAGATGTTTTTACTTTTAGGCTTTGTTATCTAAGAGTTAGGGGAAAATAGGGGTATTCCCTTGCGTCTGACCAAATAGACAAGAATCAGGCAAGTTCATCCCAACTCACCAATCATTGCAAACAAGTCTGAGTGGTACACAGACTCTTCATTGCGATGCCCTTCTTTCAGGCTTGATCGATACAAGACGCCTGCTACAGCCAAACCAAAGTAGGCCCCAAAGGCATGGATGGTCATTGATGCTCCAATATCAGAGGCCTGAGGGTGGCAAAACATTCACGTAAATAGAGGTGAAGCTCACTACAGGAGGGAGGTCAATGAAAGAACTGCTTCATGGGTTAAAGAAAAAAAGATCAAGAGAGAGAAAAAATGTGTCAGAGAAAGGGAATAAAACAGGGTCGTGAAAAACAAAAAAGTGCAAGCATTGGAGCCACACAGAACTGACTTTCAATCCTAGGTCAGGTACTTCTCTGATGTGACTTTAGACAAATTACTCTGCTTCTTTGAATCTCCAGTTCTGTAAAATGGGGAAATGTTACCCAGCTAATACAGTTTGTGGTAAGATTTAGATGGGACCATGTTTTTCAACTGTTAGGTCCTTAGTGGGCACTCAATACATTTTAGGTTACTTTTCCAGGTTAGGGAGATTCTCAGTGAAATATTATGCATTGCACTTGATACAAAACAAACATGATTTTTGCATTCACTTGACATTGCAGTAAAAGCTCACTTCATTGTAACTCAAAGACTTGAAGTTTCAAGAAGCTTCACCCTGCAATGATGATATGAAAACCAGCTGAGGGACTTCCCTGGCAGTCCAGTGGTTAAGACTCTGCGCTTCCACTGCAGGGGGCACGGATTCGATCCCTGGTCTGGGAACTAAGATCCCACGTGCTGCTCAGTGCCGCCACAAAAAAAAAAAAAAAAACCAAAGAAAAAGAAAACCAGCTGAGGTCCAAGATTCATTTGAAGAAGTGCATGTTAGGTCCCTCTTTAGGACACAATGGATTTGATCCAGTTTTCTACATTTCTTGTCTCTAGATGGAAAGTTCAGTGTGCCAAACCCAAGGCATTGCTCTGTACTTATTAAAGTAGGAAAATGATACAAATTTATTTAAATTTTCATGCTTGATAAACTCCTATGTACCTTTCAGGTCCAGCTTAGCTGTCACTTCCTCAGACAAGTCTTCCTTGATTCCACAGTCTAAATTAAGTCTTTTAGGTATACTCCTTCAGAGCCGCTCCATTTATTTTTTCAAAGCATGTGGTGCAATTTATAATAATATTTTTGTGTGTGTGTGCGTGATTCTATAGGTAGATGGTTGAATGTATGATCATTTGTTGGATGTCTATCTCCCCCACTAGATTGTAAACCCTATGAAAACAGAGACCTTAACTATTTGTTTGTCACTGAATCACCAACACATGACACCTAGAAAGTTACCAAAAGTATTTGCTATTGAATTACATGTTCAATAGAGGCATAAATAAAATACTGGAGAGTACCCAGAAATATTCTGTTTATTTTCCTTGGGGGAATCAATGAGATTTTCATGGAGGAGAAGAAATTTCATCTAAGCTTTAATAAAAGGCTTTGAAAGAGCTATTCAATGAGTAGTTGAAATATAAATAGGAATTGATCATTGATAGAAAATGTATTTTAATAAAAAGAGTTGTAGAGCTAGAAAATTCTGGATTTGAATCCAGATTCAGGCAAGTAAGTCGTTTAGCATCTGTGATCATCAGTTTTATCGTGTATAAATAGTAACATCATAATACCTGCTTTACACTGTTGTGGTGATAGTGCAATTAAATAATGTTTATCAAACTCCTGGTTTACAGTAGGCACTCAAATGATTACTATGATTACTATTTGCTGTGGTGTCACTGTCACCAAGGTTTGTCCCTGAATATAGTGGGCATCCAGTACATGTGTTGTGATGTTCAAAGCTAGGTAAGTATCACTAGAACACTTACCCCAAATATCTCGACAACCAGATATTCATTGACAGCAAAGACAGCAATTTCTAAAATTGTCATGGTCAGCATTTGGATTGGGCTTGTTTTTCCCAGGACAGCTCCAAAAGAAATCAGAACTGTGGCTGTACTGAAGTCTGCATTTATCATGCTGAGGGAAGAAGAAAGAAGACACTGAAGAATGATGCACACCCCACATACGTGGGTTGTAATGAACTATAGCACCACCATGTCCAGAGTTCAAGGGCCCTCTCCCCACCTGTCCCCATCAGGTGCTTCTCCCAGGCCTACTTTTATCCTCTCCCACGTCCTTGCCCACCCCCACCTCCAATTACCATACAATCTTTAGTTGCTCTCACATTTCCTTTAACCTACCTGTTCTTTACCTCATTTAGGGTTTTACCTTAATAAGGTAAAGGAATAATAATTATTATTATTACCTTAATAAGGAAGGAATAATAATTATTATTATTACCTTAATAAGGAAGGAATAATAATTTTGTGGAAGGAGATTTCTCATACCCTTAAGGTCAAATCATAGTGGATATAGACATGAATGTATGGTCCAGCTCAGTTGAGCAAGGCATTGATTTAGATCCTTGGATCCCAACGATCTTCTATCATGGAAAGGAAACAATTTGCATGCTAGTTCAGAGGCTGACTGTCAAGAGACTAAGCAGAGAAACAATTGCTCTGAAAACACAATGGTTGGAAAATAAGGGGTGCTCACTTTTTGATTTCAATGTGGAATTTCTCTCCATGGCTCTGCAGGATCCCCTGTGCAATAGTGCCCCACTGGAGGCCCAAAGCAGCAATGAGTAGGTTGATGCCCACACTACTGAAGCCATATTTTCTCAAGAAGGTCATGAGGAAGCCAAACCCAGCAAATACCATAACATGCACATCTTGGAAGACTGCAAAAGAACAGAGGGAAAAAAATCTGCATAAGGGGACCACTGAGAAAGTGTTACATCATAGCATATTCCATTTACTAAGTGCTACATCCTTTTCAGAAAACACTACAAAGGGAACGTTAACTGGGCTGCCAAGGGCTGGGTTCAAGTGCCTGCTTGGTTACTTACCAGCCAGGAGACCTTGGGCAAATTATTCAGTGTTTGAGCCTTTTCTTGGAAGACTATGCACTATCATACCAGTGTGTCTTTCATCCTCTCCCTGAAGAGTTTTCCATTACTTTCCACCTGAGGAAAACTTTGCAAAACACAGTGCGAGTATCACCCGCTCTTGCAGACTTTCCCAATATTTCCAGGGAAAATTAATATTTCCTCTTGTCTTTCCCAAACCTCAGCTTTAGCATTTGTCACATTGCATTACCATTTATTTAGCACGTATCACACTGTAATAGTTATTTTGTGAGGTGCCCATTGCCTGCACTAGATTGTGAGTTTCCTGATTGAAGGGATTAGGGCATACCCATCCTTTGCTTCCCTGAATCTGTCATAAAAGCGTGTGTAGAGGAAAAGAGGCAACATTGACTAAATGAATGAGCTGCTGTCTTTATCTATCAAATGTGTATAGTAGGACCAGCGCTGGAAATCTTACTAGGTCATTATTCAAGTCATATGGAATAACGTCTTTGTTAACACTTTCTAAGCCAATGGAAGGAAGGCTGTATCCTCTTGAGGAACAGATACTTGACTTGGTTCTGAAGATGTAGGCTGATATCCCCCAATTGCATCACGTGACCGTGAGACCTTGGGCAAGTCACTTATTCTCTGGGAGCTTCCGTGTTCTCATCTGCAATACTGCAAAAGCTATATTTCACATTTCCTGGGGCTGTAGGGAGTGCTGCCAGGTGACAGCTCTCCCTTCCCTCTGGGAAACACTCTTGTCTTATACAGGTCACAGGCCTTCCCTCGGGAAGCCTGAGCCCAATGACTGGTTCACATGAGCGTCCCCTTGCCTCGGGAGAGGGCCACCTGAAGCTAGGCAATCCCAGTCTCAGAGTTTCTGGTGGGGTCAGCTGAGGCTTCTGTCTCTGCCCAAACACTTCTGCTGCAGGTGTTGATCATAAGACACTCCCCAATAACCTTCTTTCAGGCTAATGTCACTCTTAGAGTCTGTAGCACCTTCCCTTTGGGCTCCCCTCGTCTCTGTAGAACTGTCCTGACTCTCTCCCCAACACAGCTTGCATACTACATTTTTTTTCAAACTTTTCCAATTAAATCCGATCAACTAATCTGTGGCAGTGATCACAAACCCGGAAGTGGATGAAGGTGCTGTCTTTCCAAAGATTCCCAGTATTTGAAAAGGGCTGGTTGGAGCCGTGGGGACTTACCCTACCATCTTACTCTATGACAAACACCAGGACAGACAGAAGTTGGCATCATAGACTGAATTATGAGGGTCCTTTGGTGGTCTAGAAGCTAGTCTCACTTGTATATGAGTGCTGCAAATGTAATAAAGAGAATGAGAAAACCAGAACAAACTTGCTGATTCAGGCACACACAGGGTCATCATTCTTTCGACCCCATCCATGCAGTGAGCCTTTTGGTCATTTTATTGTTTGTTGGTGCAAGCTCCCAAGACAGTCAGTCTGAGGAGGGTGAAAAAGGAAAAAATAGATTTCTGAAGATTCCCTCTCCTTAGCAGCTTTGAGGGAGGTCTCAGAGAGGAGAATGCTGCAGTCTTTTTGTTTTCCTAGTGAGATAATGCCTATTGGCAATAATCTGACTTATACCCATTCTGGCATTCTGGATGCCCACCCTCATCTCATATCTTCCCAGAGAACTTCAGAATTGGGATTTTACCTGACCTGCCAATGGGCAACTGTCAACTAACATCAACCTGTTTGATTTTGGAAATATAGGTGACCACATACATTCATCTATTTTTACAGATTGTTTTACCACCATTTAAATTTTTTACGTAAACATCTGATTTAGATTGTAGACTAAGTTGGAGTGGAGCTCAGAGAGTATGCGTGACGTACTGTTTATGATTTTCCTAGACCTTTCTGCAACTCAGTTTTCTCCTCTTTAAAGAACAGTTTGGATTAGATGAAGCCCAAAGTCTCTCCTAGCTCTATAAGTTGTTTCATTTATTTTATTTTGTTTTTAGGTCAGGACTCTAAGATCCAGAGAAGTTAGGTGAGTTGTTTATAATCACAAAACTAAAATAAAAATAAGAACCCAGTCTTACTGTCTTCACTGTGTTTTTTTTTTTCTTCATTACGCCAAGTTATTTTTCTAAACATTCTTTTCTTTTTTCCGAGAGTACTCTTGTTCCTCCTGTCATCAGCTGATTTTAAAGTGTGCAGTAACCAACTAATTTAAAAATTGTTTTAACTAATTTTGTAATGTCTCACACTGGGAGTAATAATTATTCAGATTCTATCCCTCTCTCCCTTTGTTGGAAAACCAGACATTATACAGAGGGAGGAATTTCTTGTATTAACAGTGCTCCACTGTTTCCCACCGCTCCCCCAAATCTAATTCTTGTTACTGCTTTTCGCCACAAGGGGGCGTAAAGAACCTCACTTAAGAGAGCTTACAAAGTTGAGAAGGCTCTTGACAAATAATGATTCTGTATGAAAGGTATGGATAAAAAGGTTTGTAAACAGTTAGGATTATGTATTGTCTTTCATCCTGCACTAGGAATTTTTTTTTGCAGGTGGGGTCAAAGGAGAGGGTCATGAGTTTAGTTTTATGGTGCAAGACTCTGCCATTAAAGGAATTAAGTATCCTCTTCATAGAAGGAAAAAGGGATTTCTTTAGTGATTGGTACTTTTGTGAAGTCTTCTGACGGGTTTTAAGGGCTGCCAAGACTTGTCTAAATCAGATATTCTCAGTAGCAGGCAATTTTTAAAAATTGAAGTATAGTAGATTTACAATACTGTGTTAGTTTCAGGTATAAGGCATAGTGATTTGCCTTTTTTTTTTTTTTTTTTCAGATTATGTCCCATTATAGGCTATTACAAGATATTGGGTAAAATTCCCTGTGCTATATAGTAAATCCTTGTTGCTTATTTACTTTATGTATAGTAGTTTATATCTGTTAATCCCATACCCCTAATTTGTCCATCCCTGTTCCCTTTCCCCTCTGGTAACCATAAGTTTGTTTTCTATGTCTGTGAGTCTGTATTCAAGCATTGTATCACTTAGGATAGCAGAAAACAATTTCCTAGGAATCATTTACCCTGCACTTTTAGTAACCTTTTGCCTGTCACGTATATCTAGATTTGCTGAATCTTTTGTAGTAAATGAACTGAATGAGGAACTCTGTGGTGGTCCAGTGGTTAGAACTCGGTGCTTTCACTGCCCTGGCCTGGGTTCAGTCCCTGGTCAGAGAACTAAGATCCTGCAAGCTGCGTGGCACAGCCAAAATAAATAAATAAATAAATAAATAAACGAACCGAATGATATCTGAATAAATATAGGAGCATATTCTTAAATTGAGATTTAAAAAATAAATCATCATACTAATCTGTTGCTGGTATTGAAATTCATAAAATAATTTCTAGTGCTGTGTACATTCGTTGCCAGTTTACCTATATCTTCAGTAATTCTTCAAGTGTGATCTGCAGACATCTTGGGCATCTTGGAAACACTTTCAGGGAATATGAGGTTAAAATTATTTTTATGATAATTCTAATTCAAGATGTTATTTGACTTTTTCACTGTGTTGATATTTCCGCAGATGATGAAAAACAATGGTATAGAAAACTACTTGTACTTTAACATGAATGAAAGCAGTGGTACCAAACTGAACTAGTAGTCTGGTATTCTTCATGACCACACACTTGCAGTAAAAAAAACCAGTTTTACTTACAAATTCCTTGATGAATCAGTAAAAATTATTAATTGTAACTATTGACCCTCTCATACATGTCTTTTCACATAAAACACTACTGGAACATGATGGTCGTCTCAGAAAAGAAAAAGCACGTTTGTTATTGTTTGAGTTATGAACTGAGTGAGCAACTTTTCCACAGAACTCCATTTTTTTTTTTTTTTTGGAAAACAGATAGATATAAACTATGGTTTTTCAAATGGGTATAAACTTTTTCTGAAAAATGAACGAAGTGATGTTGTGATTTCAATGAAAAGAACTCACAGTATTTGTTGCCAGTAATACATTTTGAGTTTAAAAAAAACTTAGAATTCCACCAGAAACTAACACAACATTGTGAATCAACTATACTTAATTAAGTAAGAAGTAAATTAAAAAATTAGAAGTAAATTAAAAAATTGGAATTTCAGAAAATTTATGTCTGCCACTACAAGCTTGTCAGCTTTCTGAAACTTCTTGGGGTTTCTGGTGAGATTGTTGGTGATATTAACAAGTATCCTTTTTTGATATTATATAATGAAATATGTCAACATTTGGAGTGTCTGCATAACTGTGAATCAGTATTTTTCAAATGATCAATGTGCAATGTAACAAGATCACACATGGGATCCACTCAAAGTTCAAGATAGACTAATGTATTCTAATGTTTAACAGAGGTCATAAAGTTCATTGATGTGGTTTTAATGTCCTGTAGGCATTAAAGACCTTGTGTTTGTAGAATCTCTGATAACATGTTAACAGCCTTCAAGGAGCCTTCTCCTTAAACTCTACTTTTCTCTAGTCTTGCTACGTGTTAGCAAGGATTAGTTGACAGTCACAGCCAAACGTCATTCCTTTTCAAATTATTTGCCTCAACAAAGTGGCCAACACTTTGCTGGGTGCCATGAAGGCCAAAATCCGTAGAGTGTATCTAGTTCCTCAAATGAGTTTTCTCTGGGGTCCGTCATGACATGCAATGTGATATTCAGGTGTGTTGCCCACTTCCGTAGTTGTGCCCTGGGATGGGAGCAGATGCCAGGATTGTGTGATATCATCCCTTTCTCTGCATTGCGTAATGAGGAATGCAAGTGAGGAGAGAGATGAATAAACTTATATCCTATTGAATTTATTTTAAATATAAATTAAGGTCCTACTTTATTTATTTGTGGAAAATTTCATAGCTTTCACCACACTGCAACTGAGAACTGGTGAAACTCCCTGTGGGCTTCTTAGGCAGGAAATGAGCCTCTTCTGTGCTTGAACCCCTGAACCTGGCACAGTCCATGACACTAGGTAGGTGCCCCCAAATGGTTGTTGACTTGACTTGAACTTTGCTTCTTAGTGAGTGAATATTTAATAATCTTCTCTCCAGTGACTTACGCTGTTGCATAAGTTTGATGTACATCAATTGTTTGAAATGTAGGAAAAAATATATAGGTATAATTAGTATAATTGTGTGGTTTCTAGGGCTGTTCTACAAAATATTTTAACCAGTGATAACATAGCTGAACTGGAAGATTAGTACTAACCAGAATTTTAGATCTTGGGAGCCACCTTACAGAAGAGAGAACTTTTAATTGTGTATAGACTTGAGTTATGGGGAGCATTTTGAATGAGTGAAGACTGCCTTCCATGTAAAATTTCACTTTGTGTTCTGCTTAATGTCCTTCTTCTGGGCCCCCAGGGGCCTCTATTGCTTAAATTCTTCTTCCCTTATCCTGCCCCCTGCCTATGTTCTGGCTTCACTGCTCTTATAGTGAGGAAGATGCTGTGGTTTGTGTGTGTGTGTGTGTGTGTCTGTGTGTGTGTGTGTCTGTGTGTTGGCTGTTGATTGTTAATCATTATTATTATTGGCAACTGTGATTTGATGTTTCCTTAAAGAAGTGAAAAAGAATCCTGCCCTAGATATCATCTTTTGATCCCTCTCTTGTTTTCATGTTTGATACAGCTGGTATAACAGAAAATCCTTTTAGCGATACTTTCAAGTTATAGCCAGAATTTGACCATTTCTCGGAACTTCCTCCATTATGACCTTGGCCCAGCCTACTTTCATATCTCTTCAGGATTACTGGATGGTTCTCGTATATGACTTCCTAGTTGTTCCCCTGACCCCCTACAAACTCTTTTCTACTTAACATCCAGAAGAATGTCTTTAAAACTTAAGTCATATCATACTCCTCCTCTCAAAGTCCTCCAATTGTTTCTCAACTCAAAATAAAAACAATTTGCTTACCATGGTCTACAAGGCTCTGTAGCACTCGAACTCTCACACTTCTGACTTTGTTTTCCCTGCTTGCTCACTGCATATACTAAATACCCCAGGGCCTTTGCGCTTGCTGTTTCTTCCATATAAAATGTCCTTGTTCCGTTTCCATATAGTTTATTCTCTTGCCTCTTTTCGTTCTGTTTAATGTCACTTCATATCAAAAAGACCTATCCAGACTCTACATTAACTGCCTTTCTCAATCAGATTTCTCATTTAAACCATGGAACAAGACAATGATTTAAGTAACTATTTTCTAGTTCTCTCAGAGATGGTACAGGATTGGTACCACTGTAGAAGTACAGAAGAGAAGTTAATTAATTGTATGCAGTGGATGCCTTGGGCTAGTAAGACTTAATTCATTCACATAACCCTGGTTGAGAAAGGCTGAAAGGATATCCCCCTTGTCCAGGTGCATCTATTTTTTAAATATTGCTTTGTTTATTGGTGTGGCATTTTATTACCATGTGAGTGTGTGTGTGTGAGTGTATGGCTGTGTGCTGTGTGTATGTATAACATACAGGCAAATATATACATGTATATATTTGCTTGTATTACACACAGATATGCATATGTATATGTGTATATATATATACACATATATACATATATGTATATATGTGTAAATGCTTTTCCCCTCCCGGCACAGTATACATGTGAATATGAATATATATATACGTATTGAATATATATCTATTCATATATATATATGTGTATATATATATATGGTCTGGGTTTTCCCATTGGAATGTAAACTTCATAATGAAATAGAGCAGGACCCTATGGTCCTCCCCCTGTCCATGCCCTCCACCTGCCTTTTGTGTGTGGAAAAACTCTAGCCAAAGAATAGGTTTAATAGAAGTGAGAAAATGCAGAAGCAAAGAATAGCAGTCCAAAAAGACTAAATAATAATAGTTTAGTCATTAACCAAAGTCAAGGACCTGTAGTTCCTCCTCATGGGCTGTAGGTAATATCCTGAGGCACACCCTGTGAGCTGCCTTATAGACACTGAAACCCCCGCCAGGTGGAAGAAGTGAACTACATGATGACCAGACTGTAGCCATGACATAAGCTGCCACAATTCTGAGAATTGGCCTCAAAGAAATGGGAACAAACCAACCCTGGAACTAAAGACTAACTGTACTTAAAACAGTCAATATGACACTGATCAGACCACTGATGACCAATATCGAGAGGACTGTCAGAGCTGACTGTGCTCTTTCTGCATGTAGCCCCCTCCCTCCGTCTATAAAAGCTCTTGCGCCCTGATTGTCGGGGGGCGGGGGGGAGTCGGCCTTTGGACAGGAGTCCGCCCTCCCCCTCAGTTGCAGCATCTATAATAAAGCAAACTTTCCTTTCCATCAAACTTGCTTCTTTATTGGCTTTTGAGCGGCGAGCAGCCAGACTCCACTTTCGGTAATAGTAAGGGCGTGGACTTTGCTTGTTTTGTTTGCTTTGCTTTATTCACTGCCTAGAGCCTAGGACCTTGAAGACTGCTTGGCGAGAATTGGGAGCTAAATAGATATTTTCTTAATGCATCATAAAATGAATGAATTTCTATGTTCCTTGCAAGCAGAGTATAAAGGTCATGTGATTGCTAGGCGCTTGAAAAAAATGACCATGTTTAGTAACTCTTCTCTCCAACTTGGCTTTTATCTCAAATTCTGAATTGAAGTTTTACCTACGAGTGTTGACACTGGAACTGAGAGAATTCAGCTTGAATTATGCAAATTATGAAGCTTTTGATCTCTTAAGATAACTTTATTTGAATAACACTAATCTTAGATTATATTTTTGGCATTTTGTTTCTATGCCATACTGCAGCTCTTCGTTTACATGTGCACCGAACAGTGGAGTCTTACAATAAAGAGATCTTACTTGTTTTATCTTTGAGTAAGTTTGCTGTAGCACATGCTTGGTGCATAGTAAAAATGTTTACTGGATGAAGAAACGAAATGTACAAAAGCATACAGAGTTGAACAGAATTCTTTTCTGTTTTGGTGTTCTTGAACTTGCAAATTATAAAATTCTTTAATCAAGAACTCTTTTGGATATCTATGTAAAGAGAACTAGATTTGGACCCTGAGTCTCTGACTTATGGTCCTAACTCTGCCCTTAACTTGTGAATGTGCATTTTGGCTGAGTCGCTTGGCAACTCTAGGTCACCTTTTCTACATGAGAATACTCCCCATTATATAAACTCCCTCAAAAATGTGTAGGAATGAGAGAACAAATGTCATATTTTTTTAAAAAAGCTTAGACATATGCTGTAGAACTATAATAAATATCGCTACAAAAATAATTTAATAAATTAATAAAATTTAACATTTAATAAATAATAAATACTAAAATTATTTGTGCCTCACTGAAAAAACAGTCTATATGACAGGATTATATTACAACCTCCCTCCCTGGTTAACAAGGTGATGAATATGCCTGGCTCATAGTAAGCAGTCAGTAAGTGGTAGTTATTATTTTTACACTAAGTGTTTCATAGCCTTCCTATCCAAACTTGAAACTAAATCCCTTCTTTCCTCCAGTCGCCATTCCCAGGGAAGGGTCCTGCTTTTAAAATATGTCAGGTGCTCACACGTTTCTTCTCATCTCAGAGGAACAAACGGTCTTCCTTTCAGAATATTATAAAACCTTAAGTACATAATTTACATCCTATATCATCCTTAATACCCCTTCTTATGCCTTAAGGCCCTTACATGAATTCCTTCTCAATATTCCATTTTGTTTCTACTCTTTCTCCTCCAAAGTTAACTTTGAGTCTTTTTTTTTGGGGGGAGGAGGCGGATATTTTTATACCTTGCAGAACTAGTGATGAAGGGAAAAATAAGGTCATTTAGCAGCATGTAGGCAACACAAAACATTGATCAATTATTTACATTTTCAGCTTCTTGTTCTGATATTTTAATAAACACATATTCTACCCAAACACATTAACTACAGAGACCAGATGCCCCAGCATAAACTTATAACAACCTTAGCGCTCAGAACTATCACATAATTCTATAAGGATCTCCCATGTAGAGTGCTAGGGGTTACAGTATTTACAGACCTCACATTCTGAGAACCTAAAATGGGTCCACATTCTGAGAACCCAAAAATGTACAATAAGAAGCAGATTGCTTACTCACGAGGATACAAGTCAAGGTATCTGTCCACATCCACGGTAGGTGACTTGGTGCTGTTGGGCTGCTGGGAAAAGTTCTGATCCGTTTCATACTGAACAAATAATCCAAATAAAACAATCATGGCAACTTCCAGGCCAATGGCCATGAGAGGGAATGTGAACCTCATGTTTGTGGCAAAGGACAGAGGCACACTGAGGGCTTCGCGGTCTGTGGGAGGTTGATAAGGACAGAGGGGCTGCTCTGTGTGTAGAATTAAGCTGCATGCTCAAGGCACTCCAGTGACATTGCAAGAAAAAAAATGGGCAAGACTGGTGAAAACGCCCCATCCACTGGAGTGAATTATGCTCTGTAATCAAACTGTTGTAAATGCTGGTTTGAAGAAAATACAACATAGATTGAAAGAAGCCAGCTGATGGAAATGATCTATTGCACACAAGTGTCTAGACTCTTTTTTCCCCCTTTT
The DNA here is from genome assembly GCF_028021215.1 of Eschrichtius robustus. Lineage (NCBI taxonomy): Eukaryota > Metazoa > Chordata > Mammalia > Artiodactyla > Eschrichtiidae > Eschrichtius > Eschrichtius robustus. The sequence goes on from NC_090835.1 coordinate 81,062,435, forward strand.
TATTACATTTTTAAATTAAAAAATTTTTAATTATTTTAAAGAATTTTTATTGGAATATAGTTGATTTGCAATGTTGTGCTGTACAACAAAGTGAATCAGCTATACATATATATATATCCACTTTTTTTTTTTTTTAAATGAAAGCTTCTTTATTTATTTATTTTTGGCTGTGTTGGGTCTTCGTTTCTGTGCGAGGGCTTTCTCTAGTTGCGGCGAGCGGGGTCCACTCTTCATCACGGTGCGCAGGCCTCTCACTATCGCGGCCTCTCCCGTTGCGGAGCACAGGCTCCAGACGCGCAGGCTCAGTAGTTGTGGCTCACGGGCCCAGTTGCTCCGCGGCATTTGGGATCCTCCCAGACCAGGGCTCGAACCCGTGTGCCCTGCGTTGGCAGGCAGACTCTCAACCACTGTGCCACCAGGGAAACCCTCCACTCTTTTTAAGATTCTATTCCTGTGTAGGTTATCACAGAGTACTGAGTAGAGTTCCCTGTGCTATACAGTAGGTTCTTATTAGTTATCTATTTTATATATAGTAGATTGTATATGTCAATCCCAATCTCCCAATTTATCCCTCCCCCCACTTTTCCCCTTGGTAACTGTAAGTTTGTTTTCTACATCTGTGACTCTATTTCAGTTTTGTAAATAGGTTCATTTGTACCATTTTTTAGATTCCACATATAAGCGATATCATATGATACTTGTATTTCTCTGTCTGACTTACTTCACTCAGTATGACAATCTCTAGGTCCGTCCATGTCGCTGCAAGTGGCATTATTCCTAGTGTCTAGACTCTAATGTAACTTTAATTCAGCAGAAACTTGGTGCTAATTGTATGACAGGCACTGAGCTGGGCTCTCTAGGAGACACAAAAGTAAGCAAAGTATAGAATGGGTCTATTAACTTCCTTGAGGAAGTTAATCTAGTTGGGAAGACAGAAATGTAAGCAAGTGATCATATAAAAACAGATAAGTAATATAACAGTGTTTGTAAAAGTATTGGGGAACATAAATAAGGCAGCAATTCATTTTGTCTTGGCCCAAGAACACTACTAGCACATGAAATGCTATGGATGGAGGCATTAAAAAAATAAATAGGCTTTACCAGTAAAACAGAAAGAGGGACTAGCATAAGGCTTGGAAGAACATGGCATATTTGAGGAATAGCAGTTTGTTAAGTAAAGCTGGGAGAAATGGGGAGGGACCAGGTGTGGGGTAGCTGGTGATAAAGTTGTAATGGTAGCTGGGCTGGATTATAAAGGGTCTTGCATTCAGTATTAAGAATGCTAAATAGGCTTCCCTGGTGGCGCAGTGGTTGAGAGTCAGCTTGCCAATGCAGGGGGCGCGGGTTCGAGCCCTGGCCTGGGAAGATCCCACATGCCGTGGAGCAACCGGGCCCATGAGCCACAGTTACTGAGCCTGCGCGTCTGGAGCCTGTGCTCTGCAACAAGAGAGGCCGCGATAGTGAGAGGCTCGCGCACCGCGATGAAAAGTGGCCCCCGCTTGCCACAACTAGAGAAAGCCCTCGCACAGAAACGAAGACCCAACACAGCCATAAAAATAAAATTAATTAATTAATTAATTTAAAAAAAAAGCATGCTGCATATATACAATGGAATATTACTCAGCCATAAAAAAGAACAAAATAATGCCATTTGCAGTGACACGGAAGGACCTAGAAATTATCATACTGAGTGAAAGATGGCACCACAGGAGTGGGTTCAGATGGTTAACTTCGGGGACACACGTGTACGTCCCCCACTTTGATTTCTGGTTTTGCAGTGGCCCAAAGGGTGCTTGTGATAACTCCAACAGATCATAAAGGCAAAGTACTTACGCTGATAAACTCTACACAAGGTTGTAAAAAACCAAGTAACAGGGAATTCCCTGGCAGTCCAGTGGTTAGGACTCTGAGCTTCCACTGCAGAGGGCCTGAATTCCAAGTTTGATCCTTGGTCGGGGAACTAGGATCCCATATGTATCTAGTGAAGAAAAGAAAAAGTTTTCCTGTCCCCAAAAAGGCTCTTTCCACCTCTCAGGGCTATAGCTGGGGGGCCCTGTGTTTCCTCATCATCCTACATGGCTGTGGAATTATTTCCCAGAATATTACCACCGAGCTGGGTTACAGGACCAGAGTGAGCACCAGCACACCCAAAGCAGCTGTCTGAGGTGTAGGCTCTTGTCTTAAGCCAAGGGTTCTTAACATTTCTGTGCTATGGACACTTTTGGCAGTTTGTTGAAGCCTATGAATTTCTTCTCGAAATATTTCTTAAATGTACAAAATAACATGCATAGAATTATCAAGGTAACCAGTTGCATTGAAATTCATTGATCAAAATACAATAAAATCCAAAAGTCTGATGTAGATGCTTCTTCATAATATAGAAAATAACAAGATCTAGTGGCATTTCTAATAACTAGCATAACTTCAAAGTAGGAGTAGGAGTATAAACAATTATTACTCATTATTTTAAGATATTTGGAACAAGAATAATATGAGAGAAAATTATTTGGGATGTCTATTGGTGACAAAGTCATAAAACTACTAATGGAAATACTGAATTTCAATTAAATGCACTTTTTTCTCTGCTCAAGTACATGGACCACCTGCACTCTATCCATGGAACCCTGGTTAAAAATGTCTGTTTTGGGGACTTCCCTGGTGGCACAGTGGTTAAGAATCTGCCTGCCAATGCTGGAGGACACAGGTTCGAGCCCTGGTCCGGGAAGATCCCACATGCCATGGAGCAACTAAGCCCGTGCATCACAACTACTGAGCCTGCGCTCTAGAGCCCACGAACCACAACTACTGAGCCCGCATGCCACAACTACTGAAGCACGCGCCTAGAGCCCATGCTCTGTAACAAGAGAAGCCACCGCAATGAGAAGCCCGTGCACCACAATGAAGAGCAACTCCTGCTCGCCACATCTAGAGAAAGCCCGCGCGCCGCAACAAAGACCCAAAGCAGCCAAAAAAAAAAAAAGTCCGTTTTAAATTTGGCCTTACTTCCCCTTTGTTTCAATGTAATTTTACCTCAGGAATCTCCTCATCATTTCTTGTCCTTGGTAATTCTCATGGACACCTTAGTTTATAGCAATAAATCTCCTTAACTCTACATCCCAGGGACAATTAGAGGAATATTAGTCAAAATCTTCCTAGGAGATACTGTGCACCTTAGAAAAGTTAATTCAACATCCCTCATATGATCGGTGTTGCATAAGAAGAGCTAGAGGACCTGTGAAGTGATCCTTAACAAAGACAGTAAAACTAACTTTGCCAAGTAGAAGAGAACTCTATAGATAGATAATAAACTTGAGGCTCAGAGAGTTTAAGCAACTTGCTCAAGGTTGCACAGCAGGTAGAAGGCAGAGCTTGGCCAGACATGTCTGTCCAATTTCCTAAATTTAACTTCTTTCAGCTATACCATTTCATTTTCTATGTAAGATAATTTAGGTTCCTGCTGATCTCAAGGTACTGAAAAATGTCAAAGAATCTTCTGAAATATTAAAGGAAGACATTTCCAGTTTTAGCTCTGTCTTCTGTTTATTATATTTTATTTTACTTTAATTTGGAAGGTACTATCAAATTAAGATAGATGTCAACTTTCTTACTTGGGGCACTCTTTTTCCCAGTGAGGACATCTAGATAATAGAGACTATTTTATGTTTGCATATAGTTATTCGACAGATGTCCCCAAACTTTGTCCCTGATACATAATGGTTTTATTACAGAATACTAAAAATTGCTATGAACTTCAAACTTTGCACTGAGAAAAAAAAATATGCCCTATGTACTTTTCAAATCAAAAGATATGAAAACTACATTTCTATCCTGTTGAGGACTGTTATACACTTATATATTATATATTTAAAATATAATTCTATATTTATTTAAATGTAGTTTTTACTATGGAAAGAGTGGGGATCACTAACATGTATTTACCCCTGCCTGTTAAATGGATGAATCTCATCAACCAATGATCAGGTACAAAGAATCTTCAAATCTGATCATTACTATGGGTTAAGTGTTGAGCCACAGTTGACATTCTATAAAAACATCCCCTTTTTAAGGAGGTCACTCCTTGCTGCCTCAAAAATTTTCAGTCTAGCTTTTGGCTATTATGAGAAATGCTGCAATGAACATTTACATACAAGTTTTTGTTGTAGATATACTTTTTTTTCTTTTGGGGATATATTGAGGAGTGGGATTTCTAGGTCTAAGACTAATCATTTGAAGAACTGCCAGGCAATTTTCCAAAGTGGCTGCACCATTTTATGTTCCCACCAGAAGTGTATGAGGAGTCTGATTTCTCCACATCCTCATCCACAGTTGCTGTTGTCTGATTTTTTGACCCAGCCATTCATTCTAGTGCTATGACCTCGTGGCTTTGATTTGCATTTCCCTGATGACTAATGATGTTGAATATCTTTTCATGTGCTTTGACTATTTGTATATCTTAAAGAAATGTCTATTCATATCCTTTGCTCATAATTTTTTTTAAAGTGTTGTTGAATTGCACCAGTCCAGGTTCTTGACAAAACTCTGTTGCTAACTCATAGACCATAAAGTGAATCTCAAACTGCCTTTGTCACCATTTTGCTCATCTTTAATGTGGCAGTGAGGACTCCTTTCCATCTCAAGAAGTTGTAAAGACTAGATGAGAGAGAATATACTGCAGGTACTTTATCAATCAAAAAGAGATGTGAAATCTAGGTTATTAAACAGCTAACGAAGTGGCAAATGTATGGGGCAGTTTGGGGGAAAAATTTGAAACCTTGGTATAAGGACAATAAATTGGAAAAATGAAGGCATACTATTTAACTAATAAAGCCACTAAAGTGTTTATATCCTATCAACATTAGGAATCAGAAGAGATTTTTAAATTTTTTATTTTGAATAATTTTAGGTTTAGAATAATAACTTAAGATTTATCTCTATTGCAAAGATAACAGAGAGTTCATTATGACCCTCCATTCAGTTTTTTTCTAATGTTGACATCTAACATCATCATAGTACAATGATCAAAACCAGGAAATTAACATTGGTACAATACTATTAGCTCCAGACTTTTTTGCTAGTGTCCTTTTTCTGTTCCAGGGTTCAATCCGCGGTCCCATATTGCATTTAGTCATCGTGCCTTCTTAGACTCTGATGTTTTCGAAGAGTACTGCTCAGATATTTTGCAGAATGTTCCTCAAGTTGGGTTTGCCTGATGTTTTCTCATGATTAGACTGGGGTTATGGATTTTAGGGTTAACTACTCCAGAGGTGAACTGCCCTTCTCCTCCTATCATATCACGGAGTATGAGATATGGATATGTTTTATCACTGGTGATGTTAACCTTGGTTACTTGGTTAAGGTGAAGAAGAGTTTTAATGTTGAAAAATATTCATTCTCCACAGTCTTGCCAAGAAAGGATTAGGTCCCAAACATGTTTCCCTAAATTCACGCATAATAAAATGCAGTAGCTGCAATTCCACTGTACAAAATTAAAATAAAGAACAAAAGAGAAGGAGGTGATAGTAGAGGAGAAGGGTGGGGACAGAAACTTGTATCTGGGTTCCAGGGAGATCCCGCCTGATTAGGGTCCTGGCCGTTAGGCCCAAGGGAGGGTACAGCTAAAATGAAAGGGAAGTCGTGTAAACCAGGCACGGTCTTGAGCAAGCTGCTTTCCAAAGATAAGGTTAGAACTGAAGGGCCTCCCAGAAAGTATGGCAGAACTTTTTTTTTTTCCTCCCGGAACTTGGTTCTTTCCCCATTGCGTTTTATCAAGGTACATCAGCGTACTGGGCTTCAGGCACTAATGTGTCTTTCCAGTAAGCATTTAGTGACCTTTTAAACGTCCACTGGCACCTGATAGCTGCCAGGGTGTTTACACAGGTTAATTATTATCCTTGAAACAGTCCATCAAGGTAGGTTTGTTTCTTATTGTCATTGTACAAATGGGAAAACCAAGAAACTAAATCACTCCTAAAATCTAACAGCACCTAGAAAAGTTCCAGGACTCAATTAAAATGCAAGTCTGTCTGACTCTGACACTGTTGTTCTTTTTCTTCGGCTAATTGTCTTTGGCGCTCTTTTACTAAGTCTTTCAGGTATTACTTACCCTAATGAGAATGATTTTAGAGGCCTAGAGGAGATGAAAGCTGGAATGGAGTGGGTTGAGGAGAAAAATGGGAAAGTCTAAATGAAGGAATTAACAAAGACAACAATGTGAAATTTTCCTGTGAAGAAAAAAAAAAAAAAAAAAAGCTTTTCGTGTGAGCAAAAGAAATTGGGCTCCAGAGCATGGGTGCCATGGTTGGCTTTGGATGGAGCAAGGACAGTTTTCCCATTTGAACAGGAGGGAAAAAGGTAAATATATGTACATATGCCTGATGGATACCATTTTTTCCAGTATTATAAGAAAGAAGGTCTTTAGATAAAGAAAACACGTTTTGTTCTTTTTGGTTTTGCCAAACAATATTTCACATGACTTTTCCTTCTTTGTACATGAATGATTTTTATTGGCCATGGTATCCCATTCTCTAGATCAGAAGTCTGTGCCAATACTATATTAAAGAAAAAAAATGAAGACTATGTGACAGAGATCTTATGTGGCTCACAAATCCTAAAAATTTTACTATCTTGACCTTTACAAAAAGAGTTCGTCAAACAGAGAACAGCCTTGTGGTTGCCAAGGGGGAGGTGGGGGAGGGGAGGATTGGGAGCTTGGGATTAGCAGATGCAAACTATTATATAGAGAATGGACAAACAACAAGATTCTACCTTATAGCGCAGGGAACTATATTCAATATCCTGTGATAAACCAAAATGGTAAAGAATATGAAAAAAGTATATATATATGTATAACTGAGTCACTTTGCTGTACAGCAGAAATTGACACAACATTGTAAATCAGCTAGACTTCAATAAAATTAAAAAAAAATGTGTTGACTCCTCCTGTAGACATCCCATAAGGTCTTTACTCAGTTCCTTCCTGATGTAGATTTAAGCAGGTAGGCTGTTTTCAGCCTTTTTAAAATTTTTTACGATTCCACGCAATACTGCAATCAAATCATTTTGTTTGGACATTTTCACACACATAAAGTAAATATAGTTATTGAAGAATTTCCCAGAAGTGAAGTTGCTGATCAAAGAATATGTGCATTTAAAAAATCGTCAAATTATTCTCAAATTTGCATTAATGTGTACTCCCATAAGAAAGTGATTGCTTTCTTCCCTTACCCTGGGTACTATTAAACTTTAAATTCTCATCAATGTGATACATGAAAAATGTTAAGTTTTCTTTCTCTATATCTATATATAAAGCCAGGCCTCCTTACATATGTTATTGGTGATTGTATTTATTTTTTTATCATCTGATAAGGACTTCTGCCTATCTTTCTATTGGTTTTTCTTATTTATGTTGTTTTGCAGTAAGACTTGGCAAGTTGCAGAAATTATCCCTCTGATGGTCACATAATTTTTTTAGGTATCCCTTGTCTTTTCTCATATTATTTTTTTTATTATTGAGTTATGCAATTAATGTTCCTTCTTCCTTCCTTTCTTCCTTCTTTCCTTCCTTTCTTTTTGTACATTGGTTTGACTTCACCCCACAGATGACTTTCATGTTGCCTTTGAGTTTGTTATCCTCTCCAGCTCTAGTTCGACCTAAAACTTGGCAAGTCAGCATCCTAACTCACAACTCCTAGTTGCCAATAAAAAAGCTGAATCAAATGTGCATCCCTGATAATAATGATGACCTCCTGTCCTGGAGTTCTTTATATTTAGAAAACATTATAAAACCTGCCCACATTGTTTTAAGATGTTGAGGAGATCCATACCTTCCATAAAGTCAGGCTTTCCCAATGCAACTAATCAGTACATATGGGACATAGTAGATCCTCAATATATATTTAATATATTTTTGAATGAAAGACTATCCTTTTTTTTTTTTTTAACCAGAGATATGCATAATGGTGTTGGATATTCAGTTGGATATTCAATTATAAATATAATGATGTATATCAATGCTCAGAGTTGCCTTTTAACTTCAATGTTCTTGTTCCATCAAATAAATATATTGTGGTATGTTCCTTTATGCTACATTTTTAGACACTGTTACTTTCTCTTTCAATTTTATCGGCACCAAACAACCAATATATCAACTTAACATTTTAAAACAATAAACATCGTATTAAGGAGAGAGAGAGGACTTGGGAATCAACTAAACTTTCAGTATTCCTTTATGTATGATTCTTCCTTGTATTTACTATGTTTCAAAGGGAAGCTGGCTCTTATTTCCTCTTCCCCACAGAAACAGTAGTGATGGTCCATGTTTACCAAAAAGGTGGAGCCGACACTATTCTCTTTTTTTTTGTTAAATTAGAGAGCAGGTAGTGTTCTTTCACGTACAATTTTAGCAAGAAGTACATTAAGGAATTCTTTGGCAACACATCCTTCTGGTAAAGAACCCTTTGGATTCTGAAAAAATCTGTGTCAGTCTCACAAAATACATTCCTGTAGCAATTAATGAGTTATTTTTTCATTCATTTACTTATTTGTTCATGTATCCATTTATTAAATTGCTACTCGGTAGCTAATGTTGAGCAGAGTACTGGGTGTGGGTTACTGAACAGAGTTCTAGTTAAACATAGACCAAATTTAACAATGAATAAAGATATACTTGGGGAAATGCCAAAAAATCAAAGCAGATAATCTTTTGAGGGATTGATACTGAATAAGGAAATAGGTAATGAAGGCAAATATGATTATGGTAGAGAGGTAAGCAATGATGATATTTAAGAATAAGTGTAGTTTTAGTGAAACACTTACTGAAATTGGACTCAGGGGACCTGGGTTTAGAATCAATGTTAGACTTGTAACTTGCACTAATTACTTCTGTAACCTCTTTCAGGGTTTCAGTGTTCTCATCTCTAAAAAGAGAGTAGGCCATAGAACCTCTGAAGGTCCTTTTAAGCTCTGGTTCTTCATATTTGCAGGGTTGAATATACCAAAAAATCCATCTGGAATTTAAAAATAAAAATAATAACATAAGAAATAGAAAAGGAGTTTAGAAACAACTCAACACAACAAACATCCCCTGAACATTAAATATTGTTCTACAGGGTGCTGAGTGTTTAGGGGACATAAGAGAAAAGTCGTCCATAACTCCAAGGAGCTTGTATAACCTGATTGGGTTGATAAGTCAAATATTTTAAATATAAGAAGATAAGAAAAATATTTTAAATCATAGGAATTTCCCACAGGTTAATATCAAGCTTTCCAGATTTTCTGGTTCCTTCCATTTGTCATGTCAGTCACCTTATATGGCTCTCCTTCCTCATCATTTTTCAAGATTAACTGATAGCTATCAACTGACAGTAATTTCATGATCATTTTCAAAAGGTTTTCAGTATTCCCCAAGCATCTGGATGATCCATTTTTGTCTCCTTAGAGATTGAATTATTCCTTTCCTCCTTCAGGTAATTGCACAGGCATAGAGAATTTAAAGATTCATTTCTTTGATTGAAAAAAATGATAGGAGTTACACAGTAATCTCTCTCTGACATTCATTTACATTATACTCTTCAGTCCTTTCCACTTCTTCTCCTGTTTTGACACTTTTGGTGAACCTTTATATCTTATTTTCCAAGCTTCAGCATATTCTGGGATTTAGCACATTCCTTCAATCACTTCCTAGGAATCTAATCTAATATCATGACTGTAGGTATCAACTATACAGAGATGATTTCCAAATTTTTATTTCCATTCTAGACTGAATCCTAGACTCATATATTCAACTGCCACTCCATACCTCCACTCATAATATGCACCAAACAAAAACCAGATTTTCTTCCCAAACCTGTGCTCTTTGCCATATCATAGTAACCTATTTTCTTTTATTTTTTTTGCCTTTTCCTTTTTTTTCCTTCCTTCCTTCCTCCCTCCCTCCCTCCCTCCCTGCATCTTTTTTTAAAAAATTGAAGCATAACTAATATACAATAAATGCACAAAATCTTAAGGGTATATAGCCACTTTAATTTTTACATATGTGTATAGCTATGAAACCAGCTATACTAATTCCAGAAGTCTCCTTCATGCTCTCACCCAGCCTAATTAGTTCTCTTCAAGTTTTAATTTATTTCTTGTCACCTTTTTTATAACTATAGAACAGGTTTTTAAGATAATAGAAATGGAAGTCAATAGGCTTGAGTCATGATGTAATTTTATAAAATTCTAAGGAGGTATTCCATGCCTGACTACCATTGAACTATTAATACAAGTCTTAAATGTCACATTGTCCAAAGTAAACACATCTCCATGAATATAGAACAAAGAACCTAAGAACTTTGTATAAAACTTTATTTCATTTCCCATTAAATCCTCCGTCTGAATGCATTTTTCATCCAAACTGTCAATTAATTTCAGTCTAGATCAGGTAACAGCATTGTGTATTCCCTAAAAGCGTGAGGGTTGAGTCTGTGCTCTGATGTTGGGTGGCAGTCCCTATCAGAACAAAATACTTCACCCTACTGTCCCTGTTCACTCACCTGCAAAACGCAGACAAAAGGACTATTGCGAGGATAAAGTGCAAAAAATGAACGTAAAAAAATCAGCATATCACCTGGAATGTAGAATGTTTTCTAATTAACTTTGGTAGCACTAAGGTGAAACAGAGAAGTAAATTAGAATTTACTGAGCACCATTAGTCTCTCTTACTCCTAAATATCTTACATGCGTTATTTCACTTACAAAAGAGAAACATGATCTCAATGTGAAATGGCGAAATCAGTACCTGATGACATTTAAATACTCTATACATAGATCCAGAGTACATTTTATAATCGTATTTCCCAGTACTAGGGGGTTTGGTTTTAAGACAGTTTCCATCAGTTGTTTTCATGTATGTGTGTGCATGTATGTGACAGGGAAGAGAGCTTTCCCTTCTGCCTGCTATTGAAAGAGCCATAAACCCTACACTTTTCACCCAACTGCTACTGGGTGCCCCCAGGGATTTTCTCACGTGTGCTAACAGATCCTGTTACCTCCCCCATAGCATCTGCTCTTTGTCTACTCTTCTACCCCACCTTCTTTCACAGATCTGGGACTCTAAGGATTCTGATGCTTGGGGACTCTCAGTGAACATGTTTCCAATAGCTCCAGATCTCAAAGATGAGTTTGTCTTCTGGACGCCACTGAAGTGACTGCTCGCCAGCTACTACCGTCTTTGTTGCTGGCTGCCAACCTTGCCGGGATAAGGATTAATACCTCATGGGGCCAACGTGAAACCGTTTTTTTCTGGAACTTTTTTTTTAAAATTTCTAATTAGCATCACATCGATTTAAATTTATTTATTTATGTATTTTATATTTTGGCTGCATTGGGTCTCCATTGCTGCACACGGGCTTTCTCTAGTTGCGGCGAGCGGGGGCTGCTCTTCGGTGCGGTGCGTGGGCTTCTCATTGCGGTGGCTTCTCTTGTTGCGGAGCACGGGCTCTAGGTGCGCGGGCTTCAGTAGTTGTGGCACGTGGGCTCAGTAGTTCTGGTTCGCAGGCTCGGTAGTTGTAGCGCCTGGGCTTACCCATGTCCCCTGCATAGGCAGGCGGATTCTTAACCACTGCGCCACCAGGGAAGTCCCTGGAACTTTCTTTAACTCAAAGCCACTATGTGTTTCATTTAAAAGTGGTTAAGACTACATTTTGTTGTTACATTTTACGAATCATTTTTATCATCCCAAAGAATGGTTTGTGTCCCTAGTGACTCTGGGAAACCTTATGTTCTTATCCTCCAGTTTCAAAAATTATCCATGCAGGAGGGCAGGAATTCCTTCTGTTCTGTTCACTATTTCTCTAACACCTCTATGTATATGTGAAAAACTACAAATTCACACTAATACCTCCAATTCCAATGCAACAACACAGGGTTTAATCCTGTATTCCTTCTTTCCATGTATGTAAAGCCTTTCTCCAACAGTGAGAATCCTGGCTCCATTATTTATATTTATTTGTGTGTTTGTAGGATACATAGTAGTTTCAGAATTACTAATCCATGTGTCTATGTTAAAAACAAACAAAACAAAATCTTATTGACTAGAGTTGAACATTTGTTTATATAAATATAGAAGACATACAGTCCAAATATGACATTCAAACAGTTGAATTGATTCTTTTTTCCCACCCTTTATGGTGATTATTTGATCTATGTGCAATACAGTTTATTTTATTCTTGTTTTTATTTCATTTTGGATTTTTCTCCCCACCCTTGTTGATGATATTTTATTTTAAAGAGTATGTGAAACAAAATTCACAAGCTAAAACTATATAAAAGTAAATAGAGAAGTGTCACACCCCACCCATTTTCTCCTAGCCTTCTGACACCCTCCATCCTGCCCAACCCGTTCTCACCCACCCACTCTATATAACCAATCTCATTAGTTTCTGGTATATATTTCCCATGTTTCATGTACATTTTGCATAAATGTGAAATTGCATGTGTATTTCTGTATTTACTATTCTTTTTATACAAAAGGTAGGATATCAAACCAGTGCGGAAGGGAGCAAAATGTCAAAAAGCAAAAAGCAAAATGAGAATACAACTGATTCCTTTTTGTTATTGTTAAAATTTAATTTTTAAATTTTTAAATTTTTTTTTTTTTTGGCCGTACCACACAGTTTGTAGGATCTTAGTTCCCTGACCAGGGATCGAACCCTGGCCCCCTGCAGTGGCAGTGCAGAGTCCTAACCAATGGATTGCCAGGGAATTCCCAAAATTTAATTTTATAGGCAAATGTTTTCGGAAATTTTGCTCTGTCTAATCATATATTGGGCTAGTCTAGCTGGGGTTATATATTAATATCATAAAATATGACTCAAGAATCACATCCATGTGTTTGCTTAGATAAATTCTTTATTTTAAAAGCTGTTTGCTTTTATTTAAAGAGGATGTCATAAGACAAAGGTAGATGTCAATCTTTGAATTCATTCTTTAAACATGTAAAAAGTCTTGGAGTAGGAATGACAATGTTACAGTCTTTTTTTTTTTTTTTGGCATGTTGTTTCAGGAAACATGTAATTCTTTATTTTAATCCAAAGTTCTAGTGACTAAGTCCTGTGGTTGTACAACTTTAAAAATTCTCAACTTTATTCAGTTAATTAAATGTAAGGTGACAAATTTGTATCAGTCCAAAGTTGTTGTCATAAACTAGCTTACTTTTGTAAATCGTTGTATGAAAGACATCTCTGTAAACATCCTGGAGAAAAAGGTTCGTTACTGTTTGGAATCAAATTTGTAACTAACATGCCTACAATTTCCCTCTTGGTATGTGTCAACTAAATGATGCAGATTTTCTCCACTTAGTCCTGCACAATGAAAATTGGGCATTTCAGTAAATTTTGCCTTCACATAGGCAAGTAGCCTTGCACTTTTTTTTTTTTTTTTTTTTTGCCTTGCACTTTTCCTTGAGCAATTCCTGTTCACAGCCAGCTGTTTTCTTCAAGGAATCACAGTTACTAAGGAGATCTTCATACTCTCAAGAATTGGCTGTAACAAAAACAGATGTTACCTCATTATCATTTTTCTCAGTAGCGAAAAAACAATCCACATATTCAAAGTGTATGAGTGGGTAAGATTGGACAAACAAGTCAGCGTCACTTACACCACAAGGGGCCTTTCACTTCTTGAGGAACATATGAGGTGCCTTAGTTGAGCTCACTGATTAATCCATCACTTTTTATTTTGAACTTGGTGACATGTTTCTAAAATGAATTGACCTATTTTTCTCCCTTAGCAAAGAGAGTAAAATGAAAATACCTACAGAATCTAATATGGAAGGAGTTACTAGACACATAGAGCTATTTAAACTTAAATTATTTTAAATTAGGCGAAATTAAAAATTTAGTTCCTTAATCTTACCAGCCACAGTGTTCAATGGCCACGTGTGACTAGTGGCTACTTGTAAGATACATGCTGATAGAGAACATCCTTGTCATTTCATCCTATTGGACACACTACCTCAGACACCAATGCTTTCTTTCAGGAGAAAGTAATTCCAGTGGGAAGATAGAGATGTAAAACAATGATAATATGCCTTCTTTCTTTCTAATGTTTCTTTTTTGGATGTTCTCCAGGGACCCCAAACCCAACAAATCTCAAACTAAACTCATCCTCCTACCCACAATGGATCCAAGGTGACTATTCTCCTCCCACAATCCCAGGGGAATGGCTCCCTGACTACTCAGTCATTCAGGCCAGGAACTGAATCAATCTGAACTCCTTCTTTTCTACTTCTGACCAGCACCAACCAGCACTGGTAACAAACACTGGCTATTTTACTTCTTGTCTCTCAGCCCTGTCCATTGTTCTTCATTCATTTTCCCAGTAATGAGGTTAAGACATTCAATTTCTTTTTAACCCATGTTTTTCAATAGTTTTCTTGCTGACTTCCATCCAATAGTTTCTACATACCATTGCTAGAAAGCTCTTTATCAAACATGATTCTGACCTTGTCACTCTTTTGCTGAAAACCTTTCAGTTGAGTGTTTATTGCTAATAGGATAAATTCCAAGCTCCTTAGCTAATATAGCATTCAGCAGAGGTAGAAATATTCCATGTTTTTTTAGCTGATTTTTTTCCTTTAGTTAATTTATAGTTTTGACATCATCAATAGTCTGAATTATAGTTCTATAATTCAGTAAGAAAGAATGTTGACTAAAGGTGAATGCATTTGAAAGGTAAAAATCTCAGGGAATGAGTCAACTCTATTGTTCATAATAATTTTAATAAAAGTATCCCAACTATTAAAAACCAACAGCTATTTTTACTTCAGATCGTGACAACTTTAGAAATGACACATATGACATTTATTTTATTCCCTCCTTTTGCAACAATATCTTTATGGATTCTATGAACCCATATCATATACAGGTTGGATTTTGTCATTAAAAATGTGCACAAAACCATGATTAATTTATAGGGCAAATGATCATTTATTATGTTAATCACCATGCTTCCAATTATACTATAGAAAAAAATGCAGTAATCAGCATGAGGAACTCATTTGCACAAAAGAAACATTCAGTTTGCCTGTACAGACTGAGACACAATGTGGTCTCACATCCTTAGATTTATACATTTTTATTCTTTCAAAATACTACTTTTGGTGTAATGATACTAACGCTGATGAAATTATTTATCAGAAGCATGAATGTATAGTTATTAATAAGCTCTGTGAGGTCACAGAGACAAATGGATGCTAGATGTTTCATTATCTTATATATGGTAATATAGGCATACCTCATTGTATTGCATTTCACTTTATGGTACTTTGCAGATATTGTGTTTTTTACAATTGAAGGTTTGTGGCAACCCTGCATTGAGCAAGCTTATTGGTGCACTTTTTCCAAAAGCATTATTTTTAATTTAATGTACATTGGTTTTTTTTAGACATAATACTATTGCACACTTCATAGACTACAGTATAGTGTAAACATAGCTTTTATGTGCACTGGGAAACCAAAAAATTTGTGTGACTCGCTTAATAGCCCTATTTTCTTTCTTGCAGTGATCTGGAACAACGTCTCTGAGGTATGCCTGTATTCTTTTCATTACAGAGAATATGTAGGTTATTGAAACGTGTAAAATGTTTACTTAAACACACTCTGTTGGGTAATCTTTTTGTCTTGGCATAAAGATGTTATTTAAATTGGTTACTTTGGGAGATTTCTTTATCCATAAAAAGAAAATTAAACATCAATTCTTGATTATAATAGCAAGTTAATCACTTTAAACTTACTGCATAGTCCACTGTCACAGTTACCAGGGCAACTGGCACAAGGTGTTCCTTGTTGGTAAGGGGTATTCTTTTCACGCACATTATTACCACTGTAATGTAAAATACACACTGTCAAATATTTTTCACTTTACTGTTTAGTTGCCAAGGGCAACATCATCACTAAATATATATAAGTATATAAGTAATGTTTTTAGTTCTGTTGACAAAACTGAGGGGAATTCCCTGGCGGTCCAATGGCTAGGATTCTGCACTTTCACTGCTGTGGTCCCAGGTTCGACCCCGGTCGGGGAACTAAGATCCCACAAGCTGCACCGCCGGGCCAAAAAAAAAAAAAAAAACCAACAAAACCAAACTGAAAAATTACAATTCCCAACATGTAATTTACATAACATCCAAATTAAGAAAATACTTCACACACATCAACCCATCTCCTTGACTCTAATTCTTCAGGCTGGGCAGCTACATTGGCATAACTAGTCTAAAGCATTCAGATAACTTTTTTGCAGCAATACACTTTTCATCTCCCAGTAGACTTGGTCAGATTGGTAAGGCCGTGCCCCGCAAAGAGCTAGCTAGGGATAAATATATCCCTTTGAGAGACAGGGAAAGATCCTGGGGCCAGGAGGTTGCAGTATGAAAAAGAATACTCAATATTGCAATATAATTTTATATTTGAAAAAGGATAAATACCCTAATTCCTCTAATATGAACTGGGGGCAGTAAAGCTCCAATATATATATTTTTAATTTCGAGATGGCATTGTACTATTTAAGTAGTTTGTGGTGTGTGTGTTTGTGGGTCAGGGAGAGCTGGGGAAGGTTTGTGAGTTTCCAGAGGTAGTGCGTGAGAGATTTTTATGTTTACCGAAAAAGGAACGTTAGATTAAAAAGTTTTGATAAATGCCAGTAGCCTGGGTGTAGTCAATTACAGTGACTAACTTGTAACTCATTGATGATGATTATCCTATTGGCTGTTAAATTTATCTAATTCATCGGAAAACACATGGGAATGCAAATCTCAGTAGTGTCAAGGGAGCCAAGGGCCCAAAGTGATGTATTTGAATCTGTCTTCCTGCACAGAACATGGCTGTCCATGTGGTAGCCCTTGGAAAAATTGTGACATAGACACAAAAGTGTTCTGGAGGTTCTCTCACTCCCGCTTTCCTCATTATTCACTTCAGCTCTCACTTCAGATACCTGGTTCCCGATGCCTCCCCTCTCACAGCCAGGCAGTGAGTTTGGATGCATTCTCCAAGGATCTATCAATTTTTTTATTAAGTTATACTTGACACACAATATTCTATTAGTTTCACGTGTACAACATAGTGGTTTGATATTTTTATACATTATGAAATCACCACAATAATTCCAGTTACCATCTGTACATCACATGTGGTTTGATGGATTCCTTTAGTGTTATCTTTGGACTTCTTTTTCATTATTTTTTGTGTTTCCATTGTAGGTTTTTGTTTTGTACTTAACGTGAGGTTCATATATATCAGCCTGTATCTATAGCTGTCTGTTTTAAGCTGATAGTCACTTAAGTTCGAAGGCTTTCTAAAAGCACTAAATTTTTACTACCCCCAACTGTTTTATGATTTTTGTGTCATATTTTACATCTTTTTACCTTGTGTAGCCCTTCGCTACTTGTTGCAGTTACAATTGATAGTAGCACTTTTGTCTTTTAAACTTCATACTAGCTTTTTAAGTGGCTAATCCACTGCCATTACTATATATTTGCCTTTATCAGTGAGATTTTTTCTTTCATATGTATTTTCTGTTTCTAGTTGTGGCCTTTTCTTTTCTGCTTAAAGAAGACCCTATAACATTTCTTGTAAGGCCAGTTTAGTGATGATGAACTTCTTCAGTTTTGCTTGTCTGGGAAACTCTTTATCTATCCTTCAATTCTGAATGATAACCTTGCTGAACAGAATATTCTAGGTTGTAAGCTTTTTTTGTTTTTGTTTTTTCAGAACTTTAAATATATCCTACCACTCCCTTCCAGCCTATAAAGTTTCTCCTGGAAATCAGCTGATAGTCTTATGGGGTTTCTCTTTTGTGTGATTAGTTGTTTTTCTCTTGTTGCCTTAGAAATTTCTGCTTTAACTTTTGCCATTTTAATTATGTCTTGGTGTAACTCTAGGTTCATCTTGTTTGGGACTCTCTTAGCTTCCTGTACCTGGATGTCTGTTTCCTTTTTCAGGCTAGGGAAGATTTCAGGCATTATTTTTTTTAAATGTTTTCTGTTCCTTTCTCTCTTTCTTATCTTTCTGGGACCCCTAGATGTTGGTAGCTTGCTGTTGTCCCAGAGGTACCTTAAACTCTCCTCATTTAAAAAAAAATTCTTTCTTCTTTTTGCTCTTCTGATTGGGTGATTTTTCACTATTCTATCTTCCAGATCGCTTATCTGTTCTTCTGTATCATATAATATGCTATTGATTCTCTCTAGTGTATTTTTTATTTCAGTTCCTATATTCTTCATTTCTGATTGGTTCTTTTATTTTCTAAGTCTTTGCTGAAATTCTTATTGTGTTTTTCCATTATTCTCCCTAGTTCAGTGAACATCCTATAACCATTTCTTTGAACCCTATCAGGTAAATTACTTATCTCCATTTCATTAGAGTTTTTTCCTGGGGTTATATTCTGTTCTTTCATTTGGAACATATTCCTGTCTCCTCATTTTGTTTGAATTTTGTTTTCATTATTATTAAAAAAAATTTTTTATTGGAGTATAGTTGCTAAATTTTGGGTTTTTTTCTATGATTTAGGCTAAACAGCTACTGCTCTTGGTCTTGAAGGAGTGGCCTTGTGTAAGAGCATCCCCTGTGACTGCTTGTGACTGGTGGCTTTAGCAGACCAGCTTGAACTGGAATGGGCCAGGCTAGAGGAAGTCCCTGGGGAGCACTGTGCTTAAGGCTGCCTTGGTGGGATGGCTAGGGCTGCAGCTGGGGAAGGTGTGGACTGGGGGAGTCCCAGGGGGACCAAACAATGGTGCTCACTGGTGTCTCCGACTCTGGAGAGGGCTCCAGCAGTTCCCTGTTCATTTGGAAGAAGCTCTCAGGATAGTAGATGGATTTTCCTTCTGTATAGTCTGAGCGCTTTTTAAATTGCTGGGTTTTTTTTTGCTGTGTCCCAGGGCAGGTGACTCTTTTCTCAAGCCCCTCAGCTATACCCCTCCTATTTCAGATCACTGAAATGGGGGTGGGGTTCCCATGGATACAGTGTCTCCATCTTTCCTACTAATTTCTATGTGGTCCTTCTATCTACAGAAGCTGCTAAATCAGCCTTCAGGTCTTCAGGAGCAATTTCTTTATATGTGTAGGTGTAGATTCAGTGTGTGCATGGGAGGAGGTGAGCTCAGGGTCTTCCTAGGCCCGTGTTGTCCTTCCCCAAATGACCTATCTATTCTTTCTACTAAACTCTAATAGCTGTTTTCAGGAAAATGACTTTGGAGGTCATATTTCTCAAACTGGAGACCCATACCCCTGGGTCATCTATAGTATCAAATAAATCCTGTATGAGGCTTGGTTTGGGGCCTCCCTGCCTGTAGTGGTCAAGAACTTCAAATTTTAAAAGAAATTAAGACTAGCAGATATGTTGAGGTTAGGTCTTCAGTTTATCCATAGGATTTGTTGTGGAGAACTTCAAACATTTTGCTTAATGAAAGAGCATGTTTCCTGTTATAAATAAAGACTGTAAGGAATTGTTCATTATGGAGTTTTTTGTGAAAACTTCTGAGAAACAAAAGCTTAAGATGTTTCCTTTTTCTGGACTCTGAAATATATTAAAGATCTCTTGAAAAACCTTTGAGACCCAGAAGAATGAATCATTTCTAATGATAATAACATATGTGGTTTTCAAGATAAGTAAGAATAGGAACGTTTCAGCAGAAAGGGCTGAAATCACAATTTACTATCCCTTATTTTTCACTCCACTACTGCCTCTTGCTTAATCATCAGGCTTCCACCCACCTAGGGTGTGAAATTAGTGAGAACTGATGACATCAAATCTAGAGAAATGCATACTACACGTGCCCAGAGAATAACCTTGAGCCCTGGGGAAAGGCAATTGAGAGAAAAGACATGACTTCATAATTGAGGAAAGAGAGTTTCAGCTTTTACTCTTGGAAATGAGAACTTGGTCTCTTCTCTGATAAGTTGAATGTATCTTACCTTAAGCGGTATTTCCAAAGGTTTATCCTTTCTCTTTATTAAAATATGCTTTTTTATTTTGGTTGGTTAAATGTAAGAGTATTTTAAAATATTAAATTGCTGATGGAATTATTGGCATTAGACTTTAAAGTATATACTTACGCAGGACAGTATTGGCAAATATAGAAGTATTTTAGACTCTTCTGATTGAGACAGTAGGCAATTCCACATCCAACACGGAAAGATGAGTACCAAACAAGCTACAAATGCATAAGGGAATACATGAGAGTACATTAAAGAAGAGGGGAAAATACTGAGAAAACAAATAATAGCAAATGTAAAACAAAAAAGTGATTCTTGGGACCTCTTGGTGGTGCAGTGGTTAGGAATCCGTCAGCCAATGCAGGGGACACGGGTTCCATCCCTGGTCCGGGAAGATCCCACATGCCTCGGGGCAACTAAGCCCACGTGCCACAACTACTGAGCCCGCATGCTACAACTACTGAAGCCCGCGTGCCTAGAGCCTGTGATCCACAACAAGAGAATCCACTGCAATGAGAAGCCCACGCACCACAACGAAGAGTAGCCCCCGCTCACGGCAACTAGAGAAAGCCTGCGCGCACCAATGAAGACCCAACGCAGCCAAATATTTGAAAAAAAAGTGACTCTTATAGTTTGGAGCCGTACACCTTATGGAAATATTTAAATTACTGAAACAAAGTCACAGACTTTAAAAATATTAAATTTCATGTACATTCACTACTTTATCCATTTATAATGTTGGAAAAGTACAGAGTGTACTTCCTTGCCAAGAATTTTGCAGCCCATGGGAAAAAAAATGACAGTTCTAGATGAAATACCAGCCAAATGCCAGGACTCTATTATACTCAAGCCCTTCCCCCAGATTGAACATTGGAGTTGGTCATCATTAGGAGAAACTTTCTCTGTTAGAGCATTTGTGGCGGAAATTTTTCATTTGTTCTGGTTACCTGGGTATAATGTCCAACAATTGCACTGGAGCTCTTCGGTCCTTCACCATAGACAAAATTGTGGTGCTCTTCAAACCAGTTTTGGATTACATCTGACCAGGCAGTAGGGTTACTTGACATGTAGAGATTCTCACCACAATCTGTACCTAAGTGTGAACAGATCACTCATGAAGAAAACAAAAAAGCATGCCGTGGCAAGAGAAGTCAACTATATGAACACAAGGATGTTGCCCTTCAAACTCAGTGCCTGTATTTGCTAACTGTTAATACATGAAAAAGATGCTTCCATTCCTTTTCAACTGTAAAGCTGAATAGAAGACAGATCTACCTAGCCCACTGAGGCTGGCCACAATATGCAAACTTTGAATAGGTTGAGAAGACTTTATTCTAACAAGGACCTACTGTATAGCACAGGGAACTATACTCAATATCTTGTAATAACCTATAATGGAAGTGAATGTAAAAAAATATATATATATGTATATTTGAATCACTTTGCTGTACACCTGAAACTAACACAACATTGTAAATTAACTATATTTCAATAAAAATTAAAACCAAACCAAACCAAACAAAATCCTTCTCCTTCTGGATTGTCAAAGATGCATTCTTTTTCATGCTAAATTCTTTACAGGTATAATGTGTGTGCTCTCAGCTTTGTATTGTAAGCTTATGAAAGGCAACAACCAAATTTTATTTTTTCTCTCCTCTTACCCACCCTCAGCAGAGATTTTTCACATATAGGACCCAGAATAAATATTTATGATTATGAATCTGCATAAACTCTGAAAAAAAAAGGTTTATGGGCAGTCTTTAAGAGTCCCAATCAAGAGGCAACTGACATCAGGAAGGTGTTCAAAACTTGTAGATCTTTCCTTAATCCGAGAATCATAATGTCACAAGGCCAAATTCCCCTCAGAGAGTTAGGCAGGAAGGACCTTGCAGAGGGTGACATCAGCAGAATGGTGAGGTAGGAAGCCCTGGACTCTTCTTTCCCCAATACACACACTGATTCAGCAACAATTCATGAACAAATTGCCCTTGTCAGAAATCCAAAAACAAAACTAAAGGCTTCCTTACCCTGAGGGATATGAAACCAGACTCACTGAAGCCTCTAGAAGATTGGAAAACCCTCTTGCGAGAATCCCTACCCTCAGCAGAGTGTTATACAATCAGGAAGAGACCCTCTAACTCCCAGCTTCTCCCAGGGGAGGGCAAGAGTTGGCTCATGTGTCCAGCAACCCAACGTTTCCAAGGGGACGCCCCAGAAGGCTGGCTTCTGTCTTGCTAGTCTTGGAGGTCAGACAGTCGGCTAAGAATGGAGATGGTGGTTGGGCTGGTAGACACCATAACTCCTCCCTCTGGCTCAGCACAGAGCAAGCAAATGAAAAAATCCTTTCATTTTTTCCTTTCTTCCCTGGGAGGCAGAGTTGATCAATGTGTCCAGTGCTCCAGTTTCTCTGGGGCTACCCAAAGAACTGGCATCTTTCTTGCCAGTCCTGGAGCACAATCTTGTTCCCTGGGGGAGAACAGAGATGGCAGTTTGGATTGGTAGATGCCATAGCCCTTCTCCCCAGCTCAGCACAGAGCAAGCCGACAAAAACCGCAGCTGCCTGCTTCTCCCTGGGGAGGGAAGAAGCTGGTTTGGTCATCTGATGCCACACATTTTCCAGAGGCTGCCTGAAGGACTGGCTCCTGACTTGCCTGTTTTGGAATACTATCAAGACCTAGCATAAACTCGCTGCCTGCGGCTAGTGAGAACAGAGACAGATACTTGGGCTGGCAGTTGCCATAGCCTCCCTTCCTGGTTCAGCACAGAGTGAACAAACAAAATACTCCAGCTCTTAGCCTCTCCCTGGGGAGGGAGAGAGTTGGATGGACTGTCAGAGATCCATCTTTTCTGGGGGCTGCCTGAGGAAATGACTAAGAATCTTTCTTGAGCAAAATGGACTTGAACAGCATTTCTCCAAAAAAGACGTACAAATGACCAACAGGTATATGAAAAGATGCTCAATGTCACTAATCATCAGAAAAATGCAGATCAAAACCACAATGAGATATAACCTTACACCTGTCAGGATGTCTGTTATCAAAAAACAAAAGAGAGCAAGTGATGGTGAGGACGTGGAGAAATTGGAATTCTTGTATGCTGTTGGTGAGAATAAAACATGGTGTAGCTGTTGTAGGCAACAGTAGGGAGGTTCCTCAAAAAATTAAAAGTAGAGCTACCAAATGATCCAGCAATCCCACTTCTGAGTATTTATCCAAAAGAATTGAAATCAGGATCTTGAAGAGATATTTGCATTCTCATGTTCACTGCAGCACTATTCACGATAGCCAAGATGTGGAAATGGCCTAAATGTCCATCAGCAGATGAATGGATAAACAAAATGTGGTATATACACACAATGGAATATCATTCATCCTTAGAAAAGAAGGAAATTCTGCAACATGCAGCAACATGAATGAACCTTGAGGATATTTTGCTAAGTGAAATAAGCTAGTCACAGAAAGAAAACTAGTGCCTGATTCTATCAATATGAAGTATCTCAAATAGTCAGATTCATAGAATCAAAGAGTGGAATGGTGGTTGCTGGGCTGGGGGGAAGGAGGAATGGGGAGTTACTAATCAATGGGCATAAACTTTCTGGTAAGCAAGATAATTTCTAGATATCTGATGGACAGCATGGCACCTACAATCAACAATATTGTATCATACACTTAAACATTTCTTGAGAGGGTAGATTTCATGTTAAGTGTTCTTAGCAGCATAAAATTTTTTAAAAACTAAAAAAAAAAAAAAAAAAAAGATAGGTGTTCTTACCACAGTAAAATTAATTTAAAGAAGAAAGAAGTGACTTGCAGTCCAGAAACTTTTCTCTACCCTTTTCAGCCCTCTCTTAATATTTGCATTTTGGTGACTTGAAATATAATGTTTATGTGCTGCTTAAAGAGAGTATAAAATATTTTTGGATATCTCCTTTAATAGAGAAAGACAGAAACTAAGAAACTAACAGTAGACTTGGATCTTTAAGACCATTTGTTCCAATGTTCTACTGAACACAGTCGCCTCCTGTTGTAATTTCATCATAATGTTTGCATCAACAATATAAACAAGAATAATTCTACTGAAATAACAGGTAAGTTATTCACTACCTTTAAATTGGGCTTACCTATGTGTATATCATGCTTGATAATGTGAAACATTTTATGTAAGGTTTGTGAATACAAGTTTTTTTTCTCTCATGGCTTTTATGATCATTGGTAAGATACGTCTTAAAGTTTTTTTGAGTCTAGTATATTACTCTATGCATTATAGGCACACAGTCTATACAAAATACTTGACAATTTGTTATCAAAACTTTAAAAAATGAATCAACACACCCAAAATATTCATCCTGATTAAAAAAAGCTTAAATATTTTTAGAGTAAAATTCAGGAACAGTTCAACATATTTTAACACATTTTGTGAATGCAAAATAATCTGATTTCAAAACACCATACAGCTACACAATATCACAAAAAGGGCAAAGGGTGAGAAATAAGGAAGCCTGGTTAACTTTCCAGTATATGATACTCCTTCCAGTTGTGTTCTTGCATAATTCATTCCTTCCTCATCCTTATTTTTTAATCTTTAAAATCGGGAAAATGATTATGCATGACCTGTTCACCATGAGCTGATCAAGAGGAGCAAATGAGATGCTGCTTAAGAAATAATTTGTATAATGTAAATAATCAACTTATAGTTGAAATAGTACTTACCGTATCTCTCTATATACAGATACTTTAATTTTAAAAATACAGCCATATAAGCAACATTTATTCACAAAGTCTTCTGAATACAATGCCCCAGAATGGTCTATTCTATTTTATTTATCTAATATTTTATTTGCTCATTTATTCAACAAACATTGACTCATTTACATACTGGTTTTCCGGTCACCAGGATTACTGTGTTCTAAAGTGCACTTGTTTGCCCACTTCTGGGCATTTGCTGCTGCTTCTCTGCTCCATTCCTAAAGGTCACAAGAAAAACAAAATACACAAAGATTCAACTCCAGTGAAGTATATGCTTTAAAGTCTAATTGGTAGGCTGATTTGCATTACTTTAAAACTTCTGTAGATGTATTATCTAATTATCATTGGTATGAAAGTAACTTTTTGTTTGTGTGTATGTGTGTGTGTGTGTCTTTATCTGTCCCAGTGCCAGTTTCCGCACAAAGACAAGTCCACAGGTATGTCTACCGAGAGAAATACCTAATACAATATTATCTGACTATGATAGCATAGCAGCCACACCTAAGATTTTTAATAATGGTGCTGCTCTAAATACTAATTAACATGTGAGATAGTCTGACTACATTTCAATAGTAATAAGCTGACCTAGTTTATAGCCAATTCCATTTGTAGCCCGCTGTGTCCACATGGGAGATATCTAGCTTTTATGGACTATTCCCTGGGAAATGGGCTGTTATTTACCCTAAATGACATTGATCCTGAAGGATAGGAGATTTCTTATTTTCGACTAGGGAAGATAGTGAACCAAAAATGTAACACCTTCACATTTGATGTCTGAAGATTGGGCTTCCAAATTCTGCCTTCCCAACTTAAGAGCCCTGTAATCTTGACAAGTTCTTTAACCATTATAAAGGAAAATTCATTTCTGCCCTGCCCATGACAGAGCTAAATGAAACAGAAAAATAGAGACAGAACTTTGTAAGCCACAAAAGTCTTAAGAGATGCCAGTTAGCTGCCTGCTCTTACCACTGCTGGTTCACACCACTTTATTTATACTCTTGCTTCTTACCATCTTTAGCATGTTGCTGGCAGGTGGAGAGACTGATTTCCTTAGTTCATTGTGTTTATTTACAATCTCTCTTTGGACTTGCGTTTGAGTGGTTAACAGAGCAGTAAAGGTTGGATCCTACAGGGAAATAAAATTAGGGTTATTTTTTAAACATTTTTGAAAATTGCATTTAAGGGTGAATAAGTTAATTCAAGGGCTCTGAGATGACTTTACAAAGTGCTCAGTTCAAGCCACTATGAGTTGTTAAGCACTGCCAATGAACTGAACCAAGGCAATGACAAATAGGGAAGAAGTAGTTTGAAGTTTTGAGAATGGGAATGGAATTCATGGCATGACAAATTAAAAACTCCTCTGAGGCCGCAAATGCCAATTTCTAGTTTCAAGGGAACCCTCAGTGTGATTTTTCTAGACATACAAGTGATAATGTTTTATAATATTTTATAATATTGTGTACAAAGGTATACAATAAGAACATGAAGACAGATTCATCCACATTCAATCAGGCTGCAGCAGTGGGGTAAGAGTGGACATCAAGACTCATCCTAGACTTTAAGGGGAACTTTGACCTGACATGGTGTCTGTTTTTAGAGAAAGAATATATTTAGAATGTATTTAGAGAAGGAATGTTGAGGTTCAGTCGAAGTGCATTCAGTATTCTAGTAAAATGATTCTACCTGTTTTCTTTTTTTAACATCTTTATTGGAATATAATTGCTTTACATTGTTGTGTTAGTTGCTGCTGTATAACAAAGTGAATCAGCTATATGTATACATATATCCCCATATCCCCTCCCTCTTGCATCTCCCTCCCACCCTCCCTATCCCACCCCTCTAGGTGGTCACAAAGCACCGAGCTGATCTCCCTGTGCTATGCAGCTGCTTCCCACTAGCTATCTATTTCACATTTGGTAGTGTATATATGTCAATGCCACTCTGTCACTTCGTCCCAGCTTACCCTTCCCTTTCCCTGTGTCCTCAAGTCCATTCTCTATGTCTGTGACTTTATTCCTGTCCTGCCCCTAGGTTCTTCAGAACCATTTTTTTTTAGATTCCATATATATATGTGTTAGCATATGGTATTTGTTTTTCTCTTTCTGACTCACTTCACTCTGTATGACAGACTCTAGGTCCATCAACCTCACTACAAATAACTGAATTTTGTTTCTTTTATGGGTGAGTAATATTCCATTGTATATATGTGCCACATCTTCTTTATCCATTCATCTGTTGATGGACACTTAGGTTGCTTCCATGTCCTGGCTATTGTAAATAGAGCTGCAATGAACATTGTGGTACATGACTCTTTTTGAATTATGGTTTTCTTAGGGTATATGCCCACGAGTGGGATTGCTGGGTCATATGGTAGTTGTATTTTTAGTTTTTTAAGGAACCTCCATACTGTTCTCCATAGTGGCTGTATCAATTTACATTCCCACTCCATAGTGGCTGTATCAATTTACATTCCCACCAACAGTGCATAGTGGCTGTATCAATTTACATTCCCACCAACAGTGCAAGAGGGTTCCCTTTTCTCCACACTCTCTCCAGCATTTATTGTTTGTAGATTTTTTGATGATGGCCATTCTGACTGGTGTGAGGTGATACCTCATTGTAGTTTTGATTTGCATTTCTCTAATGATTAGTGATGTTGAGCATCCTTTCAGGTGTTTGTTGGCAATCTGTATATCTTCTTTGGAGAAATGTCTATTTAGGTCTTCTGCCCATTTTTGGATTGGGTTGTTTGTTTTTTTGATATTGAGCTGCATGAGCTTCTTGTAAATTTTGGAGACTAATCCTTTGTTAGTTGCTTCATTTGCAAATATTTCTCCCATTCTGAGGGTTGTCTTTTCGTCTTTTTTATGGTTTCCTTTGCTGTGCAAAAGCTTTTAAGTTTCATTAGGTCCCATTTGTTTATTTTTGTTTTCATTTCCATTTCTCTAGGAGGTGGGTCAAAAAGGATCTTGCTGTGATTTATGTCACAGAGTGTTCTGCCTATGTTTTCCTCTAAGAGTTTTATAGTGCCTGGCCTTACACTTAGGTCTTTAATCCATTTTGAGTTTATTTTTGTGTATGGTGTTAGGGAGTGTTCTAATTTCTTTCTTTTACATGTAGCTGTCCAGTTTTCCCAGCACCACTTATTGAAGAGGCTGTCTTTTCTGCATTGTATATTCTTGCCTCTTTTATCAAAGATAAGGGGACCATATATGTGTGGGTTTATCTCTGGGCTTTCTATTCTGTTCCATTGATCTATATTTCTGTTTTTGTGCCAGTACCATACTGTCTTGATTACTGTAGCTTTGTAGTATAGTCTGAAGTCAGGGGGCTTGATTCCTCCAGCTCTGTTTTTCTTTCTCAAGATTGCTTTGGCTATTTGGGGTCTTTTGTGTTTCCATACAAATTGTGCAATTTTTGTTCTAGTTCTGTGAAAAATGCCATTGGTAGTTTGATAGGGCTTGCATTGAATCTGTAGATTGCTTTGCGTAGTATAGTCATTTTCACAGTGTTGATTCTTCCAATCTAAGAACATGGTATATCTCTCCATTTGTTTGTATCATCTCTAATTTCTTTCATCAGTGTCCTACAGTTTTCTCCATACAGGTCTTTTGTCTCCTTAGGTAGGTTTATTCCTAGATATTTTATTCTTTTTGTTGCAATGGTAAATGGGAGTGTTTCCTTAATTTCTCTCTCAGATTTTTCATCATTAGTGTATAGGAATGCAGGAGATTTCTGTGCATTAATTTTGTATCCTGCTACTTTACCAAATTCATTGATTAGCTCTAGTAGTTTTCTGGTAGCATCTTTAGGATTCTCTATGTATAGTATCATGTCATCTGCAAACAGTGACAGTTTTACTTATTTTCCGATTTGGATTCCTTTTGTTTCTTTTTCTTCTCTGACTGCTATAGCTAAAACTTCCAAAACTATGTTGAATAACAGTGATGAGAGAGGGCAACCTGTCTTGTTCCTGATCTTAGTGGAAATGGTTTCAGTTTTTCACCATTGAGAACGATGTTGACTATGGGTGATTCTACCTGTTATAGGTAGATTTTATAGGGTCACTCAAAAGACCCCATTAAAAAAATCTCCAAGGCCATTTGGAGGGAGCAAAGCCATCCAGTAAATGGACTATTGCTGACTTTGTTCCTTTTAGAAACAGCAATATAACTGATAAGGTATTAAATCAGGTGCTGATATTTTTGGTGTATCTTTGTGTGTGTGTGTGTGTGTGTGTGTGTGTGTGTTGGAGGGGATGGGTCCTAAACCTGGTGGTGGAGTAGGGTGTGTGAATTGCTCCCACAAGGTATAGCAATTTGATAGCCTAAATTTACACAAAAGGCTGATGTTACATGAGGATGAGTAAGATTTTTTTTAAAAATAAATTTATTATTTATTTATTTATAATTTTTGGCTGTATTGGGTCTTTGTTGCAGTGTGCAGGCTTCTCATTGTGGTGGCTTCTCTTGTTGCCGAGCACGGGCTCTAGGCATGCAGGCTTCAGTAGTTGTGGCACGTGGGCTTAGTTTCTCTGCAGCATGTGGGATCTTCCCGGACTAGGGCTTGAACCTGTGTCCCCTGCATTGGCAGGTGGATTCTTAACCACTGTGCCACGAGGGAAGTCCCAGCATGAGTAAACTTTTGAAGTGTAAGTCTGAATAGACAGGGTCCTTGGTTGATCTTCCCCTGACACCCTGGGATAAGTTATTCTCTGCTCCCCCAATACTGAGTCCCCTTCAAAGCTCTGCAAATACTGTGAACATGGGTCTGACCACATTTTATCTCCATGATCTCATTGTGCGTCCATTTCTCCTGCCTACTTGTACGTTCCTAAGGACAGGGATCAATACTGAATGAAAAATAAATCCAATGGCACATGTCTTTATAAGAGGCACAAGAGGAGAAGGTGATGTGAAGATGGAGGCAGAGATTTCAGTGATGTAGCCACAAGCCAAGGATTGGTGGAAGCCACCAGAAGCTGGGAGAGAGACATGGAACAGACTCCCTCCTAGATCCTCCAGAGGGAGCATGGCCCTGCTGATACCTTGATTTCAGACTTCTGGTCTCCAGAACTGTGAGAGAATAAATTTCTATTGGGCTAAGCCACCAAACTTGTGTTAATTTCTTACAACAGCCCTAAGGACCTAATGCATTAATTTTGTAAAATATCATTCCATCATACACTCCATATAAAAATAATGCAATATTTTTCTTTTTTTGTACTAAATCTTTGAAATCTGGTGTGTAATTTATACCTACAGTACATCTTGTTTTGGAAAAGCCACATTTCAAGTCTTCAATAGCCATGTGTGACAGGTGGCTGCTGTACTGGACTGCTCATCCTTAAACTTTCATCTAGATAATTGCGTTAAGTGCTCTGAGCTACCAATGAGTACTCTGTGATGTATTAGACACTCTCATTACTTCCGCTCTCAAAGTGCCTTGCCATCCCACAGAGCTGCCTTCATAGCTCTGGAAAGATTTTTCCACTTTAACCTTACCTTTGCTTCGGTGGGGAAAGATGGTAGCAGCACAGCAGCCAGAAACAGCACAACTGGGAGTAAAGCCATTGCTAGGAAGTAAGTCAAAGAGAACAATAGTCTACATTGAAACATGTAGTACATGGACCTCTAACTAGGAGGGAAGAACTAACGTAATGATCTTGGTTATCTCAAAGGAGCCGTGATTCCCAAATTTATAAGTAATGTAACAAGAGAGGACTGTCATATGGTGCCAGTAGAATCATAATAGAACCAACCTTGTCTCTGATAGGGACAATAAAAAATAAGCTGAAGAACTTGACTGTTGCACTTGAATTATACCTATAAAGGCGAGGGACATACCACTTCTTTCTGCCCACTTCTATTGCTCCTAAGCCCATCAGAAAAAAAATATGGAAAAAAACAGATTTCGACACAGTTAATTATGATCTTGCATCGATTATTCATTTCAATTTTAGGGCAAAGTTTATTTTTAGTGTATACCATTTCTTAGTTTTTTTCTTCTTGTCTATGAAAAGTAGATCTTTCTGTCCTTTTATTTATACACAACTCTAATCAAGATTTCAGGGTTGTGATTACACAGAAATGTACAAATACTTTAGTAGTAGTTATTTCTCCAATGGAGGCATTAGAAGTTATATTTATTTTATTCCTTACACTTGTCTATATTTTCAAATTTCCCAGTATAGAAAAAATACAAATAGAACTAATATATTGAAAATCTAGCCTGTTCGAATTTGCTGAATCCATGATTGGGTACAAAGGTTATTTAATATCTTCATTAACTTTTTAAAAGACACTCAGCATTGGGTTGCCCACATTGTGCTTTCTCAATGTGTCAAAAAATCCTTGGTCCTTTAGATGAAGCAACAAGAATATGAAGTTTAGGAAGCATTCATATTCTCTTCCCCACCATTCATCATATAAAAATTACTCACTTTGTAAATTAAAGGAATATTGCTTAGATTAACTGTCTTCCTGTGCAATTGCTACTCCCAAATTCTTGGAGGAAAAGAAAATTCTAAACTATTTATCTGCAGTACTTCTCAGGCCTTATTGATTTGTAAATAGTGGACAGTTGGTACCTCTTCCATGTATTGCCTTTCTTCTCAGTAGTGTGATTATCAAAGGGAGAGGAATGAACATTATTGACAGTGTGGGGCAAAATACAATGTCTAATTTCATTCTCATACCTTCGCAGGTGTGGTGGTGTTTTACCGATGAAGGAATTGAGGCTTATAAGAGTTAATTAACCTATGCCAATGGTAAATTCTTTTATCTATTTATTTTTATTTATTTATTTATTTTGGCTGTGTTGGGTCTTCGCTGCTGCGTGCGGGCTTTCTCTGGTGGCCTCGAGTGGGGTCTACTCTTTATTGCGGTGCACGGACTTCTCATTACGATGGCTTCTCTTGTTGTGGAGCACGGGCTCTAGGTGTTTCAATAGTTGTAGCACACAGGCTCAGTAGTTGTGGCTCGCGGGCTCTAGAGCGCAGGCTCAGTAGTTGTGGCGCATGGGCTTGGCTGCTCCACAGCATTTGGGATCTTCCCGGACCAGGGATCGAACCCGTGTCCCCTGCATTGGCAGGTGGATTCTTAACCACTGCGCCACCAGGGAAGTCCCAAGATATGAGTT
Source organism: Eschrichtius robustus (assembly GCF_028021215.1). Classification (NCBI taxonomy): domain Eukaryota; kingdom Metazoa; phylum Chordata; class Mammalia; order Artiodactyla; family Eschrichtiidae; genus Eschrichtius; species Eschrichtius robustus. Next base: position 81,094,284 of record NC_090835.1, read on the forward strand.
TTTTTTTTTTTTTTAATTTCTGAAACATTTATATTAACATATTTCCATACAAATAACCCAATGAAAGTTTAGTATTAGTTGTTTTGTTTGTTTGTTTTTTTATACTGCAGATTCTTATTAGGCATCAATTTTATACACATCAGTGTATACATGTCAATCCCAATCGCCCAATTCAGCACACCACTATCCCCGCCCCACCGCAGTTTTCCCCCCTTGGTGTCCATATGTCCGTTCTCTACATCTGTGTCTCAACTTCTGCCCTGCAAACCGGCTCATCTGTACCATTTTTCTAGGTTCCACATACATGCATTAATATACGATATTTGTTTTTCTCTTTCTGACTTACTTCACTCTGTATGGCAGTCTCTAGATCCATCCACGTCTCAACAAATGACTCAATTTCGTTCCTTTTTATGGCTGAGTAATATTCCATTGTATATATGTACCACATCTTCTTTATCCATTCGTCTGTTGATGGGCATTTAGGTTGCTTCCATGACCTGGCTATTGTAAATAGTGCTGCAATGAACATTCGGGTGCATGTGTCTTTTTCAATTACGGTTTTCTCTGGGTATATGCCCAGTAGTGGGATTGCTGGGTCATATGGTAATCCTATTTTTAGTTTTTTAAGGAACCTCCATATTGTTCTCCATAGTGACTGTATCAATTTACATTCCCACCAACAGTGCAAGAGGGTTCCCTTTTCTCCACACCCTCTCCAGCATTTGTTGTTTGTAGATTTTCTGATGATGCCCATTCTAACAGGAGTGAGGTGATACCTCATTGTAGTTTTGATTTGCATTTCTCTAATAATTAGTGATGTTGAGCATCTTTTCGTGTGCTTCGTGGCCGTCTGTATGTCTTCTTTGGAGAAATGTCTATTTAGGTCTTCTGCCCATTTTTGGATTGGGTTGTTTGTTTCTTTAATATTGAGCTGAATGAGCTGTTTATATATTTTGGAGATTAATCCTTTGTCTGTTGATTCGTTTGCAAATATTTTCTCCCATTCTGAGGGTTGTCTTTTCGTCTTGTTTATGGTTTCCTTTGCTGTGCAAAAGCTTTGAAGATTCATTAGGTCCCATTTGTTTATTTTTGTTTTTATTTCCATTACTCTAGGAAGTGGATCAAAAAAGATCTTGCTGTGATTGATGTCAAAGACTGTTCTTCCTATGTTTTCCTCTAAGAGTTTTATAGTGTCCAGTCTTACATTTAGGTCTCTAATCCATTTTGAGTTTATTTTTGTGTATGGTGTTAGGGAGTATTCTAATTTCATTCTTTTACATGTAGCTGTCCAGTTTTCCCAGCACCACTTATTGAAGAGACTGTCTTTTCTCCATTGTATATCTTTGCCTCCTTTGTCATAGATTAGTTGACCATAGGTGCGTGGGTTTATCTCTGGGCTTTCTATCTTGTTCCACTGATCTATGTTTCTGTTTTTGTGCCAGTACCGTATTGTCTTGATTACTGTAGCTTTGTAGTATAGTCTGAAGTCAGGGAGTCTGATTCCTCCAGCTCCGTTTTTTTCCCTCAAGACTGCTTTGGCTATTCGGGGTCTTTTGTGTCTCCATACAAATTTTAAGATGATTTGTTCTAGTTCCGTAAAAAATGCCATTGGTAATTTGATAGGAATTGCATTGAATCTGTACATTGCTATGGGTAGTATAGTCATTTTCACAATGTTGATTCTTCCAATCCAAGAACATGGTATATCTCTCCATCTGTTGGTATCATCTTTAATTTCTTTCATCAGTGTCTTATAGTTTTCTGCATACAGGTCTTTTGTCTCCTTAGGTACGTTTATTCCTAGGTATTTTATTCTTTTTGTTGCAATGGTAAATGGGAGTGTTTCCATAATTTCTCTTTCAGATTTTTCATCATTAGTGTATAGGAATGCAAGAGATTTCTGTGCATTAATTTTGTACCCTGCAACTTTACCATATTCATTAATTAGCTCTAGCAGTTTTCTGGTGGCATCTTTAGGATTCTCTATGTATAATATCATGTCATCCGCAAACAGTGACAGTTTTATTTCTTCTTTTCCAATTTGGATTCCTTTTATTTCTTTTTCTTCTCTGATTGCCATGGCTAGGACTTCCAGAACTATGTTGAATAATAGTGGTGAGAATGGACATCCTTGTCTCCTTCCTGATCTTAGAGGAAATACTTTCAGTTTTTCACCATTGAGAATGATGTTTGCTGTGGGTTTGTCATATATGGCCTTTATTATGATGAGGTAGGTTCCCTCTATGCCCACTTTCTGGAGAGTTTTTATCATAAATGGGTGTTGAATTTTGTCAAAAGCTTTTTCTGCATCTATTGAGATGATCATATGGTTTTTATTCTTCAATTTGTTAATATGGTGTATCACATTGATTGATTTGCGTATATTGAAGAATCCTTGCATCCTTGGGATAAATCCCACTTGATCATGGTGTATGATCCTTTTAAAGTGTTGTTGGATTCTGTTTGCTAGTATTTTGTTGAGGATTTTTGCATCTATATTCATCAGTGATATTGGTCTGTAATTTTCCTTTTTTGTAGTGTCTTTGTCTGGTTTTGGTATCAGGGTGACGGTGGCCTCATAGAATGAGTTTGGGAGTGTTCCTTCCTCTGCAGTTTTTTGGAAGAGTTTGAGAAGGATAGGTGTTAGCTCTTCTCTAAATGTTTGATAGAATTCACCTGTGAAGCCATCTGGTCCTGGACTTTTGTTTGTTGGAAGATTTTTAATCACAGTTTCAATTTCATTACTTGTGATTGGTCTGTTCATATGTTCTGTTTCTTCCTGGTTCAGTCTTGGAAGGTTATACCTTTCTAAGAATTTGTCCATTTCTTCCAGGTTGTCCATTTTATTGGCATAAAGTTGCTTGTAGTAGTCTCTTAGGATGCTTTGTATTTCTGCAGTGTCTGTTGTAACTTCTTTTTCATTTCTGATTTTATTGATTTGAGTCCTCTCCCTCTTTTTCTTGATGAGTCTGGCTAATGGCTTATCAATTTTGTTTATCTTCTCAAAGAACCAGCTTTTAGTTTTATTGATCTTTGCTATTGTTTTCTTTATTTCTATTTCATTTATTTCTGCTCTGATCTTTATGATTTCTTTCCTTGTGCTAACTTTGGGTTTTGTTTTTTCTTCTTTCTCTAGTTCCTTTAGGTGTAAGGTTAGATTGTTTACTTGAGATTTTTCTTGTTTCTTGAGGTAGGCTTGTATAGCTATAAACTTCCCTCTTAGAACTGCTTTTGCTGCATCCCATAGGTTTTGGGTCGTCGTGTTTTCATTGTCATTTGTCTCTAGGTATTTTTTGATTTCCTCTTTGATTTCTTCAGTGATCTCTTGGTTATTTAGTAACGTATTGTTTAGCCTACATGTGTTTGTCTTTTTTACGTTTTTTTCCCTGTAATTGATTTCTAATCTCATAGCATTGTGGTCAGAAAAGATGCTTGATATGATTTCAACTTTCTTAAATTTACTGAGGCTTGATTTGTGACCCAAAATGTGATCTATCCTGGAGAATGTTCCGTGCGCACTTGAGAAGAACGTGTAATCTGCTGTTTTTGGATGGAATGTCCTATAAATATCCATTAAATCTATCTGGTCTATTGTGTCATTTAAAGCTTCTGTTTCCTTATTTATTTTCATTTTGGATGATCTGTCCATTGGTGTAAGTGAGGTGTTAAAGTCCCCCACTATTATTGTGTTACTGTCAATTTCCTCTTTTATGGCTGTTAGCAGTTGCCTTATGTATTGAGGTGCTCCTATGCTGGGTGCATATATATTTATAATTGTTATATCTTCTTCTTGGATTGATCCCTTGATCATTATGTAGTGTCCTTCTTTGTCTCTTGTAACATTCTTTTATTTTAAAGTCTATTTTATCTGATATGAGTATAGCTACTCCAGCTTTCTTTTGATTTCCATTTGCATGGAATATCGTTTTCCATCCCCTCACTTTCAGTCTGTATGTGTCCCTAGGTCTAAAGTGGGTCTCTTGTAGACAGCATATATATGGGTCTTGTTTTTGTATCCATTCAGCAAGCCTGTGTCTTTTGGTTGGAGCATTTAATCCATTCACATTTAAGGTAATTATCAATATGTATGTTCCTATGACCATTTTCTTAATTGTTTTGGGTTTGTTTTTGTAGGTCCTTTTCTTCTCTTGTGTTTCCCACTTAGAGAAGTTCCTTTAGCATTTGTTGTAGAGCTGGTTTGGTGGTGCTGAATTCTCTTAGCTTTTGCTTGTCTGTAAAGCTTTTGATTTCTCCATCAAATCTAAATGAGATCCTTGCCGGGTAGAGTAATCTTGGTTGTAGGTTCTTCCCTTTCATCACTTTAAGTATATCATGCCACTCCCTTCTGGCTTGTAGAGTTTCTGCTGAGTAATCAGCTGTTAACCTTATGGGAGTTCCCTTGTATGTTATTTGTCGTTTTTCCCTTTCTGCTTTCAATAATTTTTCTTTGTCTTTAATTTTTGCCACTTTGATTACTATGTGTCTCGGCGTGTTTCTCCTTGGGTTTGTCCTGTATGGGACTCTCTGCGCTTCCTGGACTTAGGTGGCTATTTCCTTTCCCATGTTAGGGAAGTTTTCGACTATAATCTCTTCAAATATTTTCTCTGGTCCTTTCTCTCTCTCTTCTCCTTCTGGGACCCCTATAATGCGAATGTTGTTGCGTTTAATGTTGTCTCAGAGGTCTTTTAGGCTGTCTTCATTTCTTTTCATTCTTTTTTCTTTAGTCTGTTCTGCAGCAGTGAATTCCACCATTCTGTCTTCCAGGTCACTTATCCGTTCTTCTGCCTCAGTTATTCTGCTATTGATTCCTTCTAGTGTAGTTTTCATTTCAGTTATTGTATTGGTCATCTCTGTTTGTTTCTTCTTTAATTCTTCTAGGTCTTTGTTAATCATTTCTTGCATCTTCTCGATCTTTGCCTTCATTCTTATTCCGAGGTCCTGGATCATCTTCACTATCATTATTCTGAATTTTTTTTCTGGAAGGTTGCCTATCTCCACTTCATTTAGTTGTTTTTCTGGGGTTTTTTCTTGTTCCTTCATCTGGTACATAGCCCTCTGCCTTTTCATCTTGTCTATCTTTCTGTAGCTGTGGTTTTTGGTCCTCAGGCTGCAGGATTGTAGTTTTTCTTGCTTCTGCTGTCTGTCCTCTGGTGGTTGAGGCTATCTAAGAGGCTTGATGGGAGGCTCTGGTGGTGGGTAGAGCTGACTGTTGCTGTGGCAGTCAGAGCTCTGTAAAACTTTAATCCACTTGCCTGTTGATGGGTGGGGCTGGGTTCCCTCCCTGTTGGTTGTTTTGCCTGAGGCAAGCCAACACTGGAGCCTACCTGGGCTCTTTGATGGGGTTAATGGCAGACTCTGGGAGGGCTCATGCCAAGGAGCACTTCCCAGAACCTCTGCCGCCAGTGTCCTTGTCCCCACGGTGAAACAGAGCCACCCCCTGCCTCTGCAGGAGACCCCCCAACACCAGCAGGTCTGGTTCAGTCTCCCCCAGGGTCACTGCTCCTTCCCCTGGGTCCCGATACGCACACTACTTTGTGTGTGCCCTCCAAGAGCGGGGTCTCTGTTTCCCCCAGTCCTGTCGAAGTCCTGCAATCAATTCCCACTAGGCTTCAAAGTCTGATTCTCTAGGAATTCCTTCTCCCGTTGCTGGACCCCCAGGTTGGGAAGCCTGATGTGGGGCTCAGAAGCTTCACTCCAGTGGGTGGACTTCTGTGGTATAAGTGTTCGCCAGCCTGTGAGTCACCCACCCAGCAGTTATGGGATTTGATTTTACTCTGATTGCGCCCCTCCTACCGTCTCACTGTGGCTTCTCCTCTGTCCTTGGACGTGGGGTATCCTCCTTGGTGAAGTCCAGTGTCTTCCTGTCGATGATTGTCCAGCAGCCAGTTGTGATTCTGGTGCTCTCGCAAGAGGGAGTGAGAGCACGTCCTTCTACTCCCGATATGAGCTTCTTAAAGAAGCTCAGTTAACTGTTGGTTGACCAACTTCCTTGGAATATCACAGCACACTTTCAAGACTCTCAACTCCTTATCTAGGCCTCCAACCCATACACTCTTTAGAAGGTAATTTCTGTAAATAGCCAGGCGTGTATTGAGTGGATTTAGGGGGTCCTACCTATATCTCTTCATGTCTTTTCCTGGAAGCCAGCAGATTACATAAAGTCCAGAAGAGTCCTCAGTCACAATTCTAATTGTTTGTAATATACAGTTTCTAATAACTGTTCGTTCAAAACATAAATAAGAAACTAAAACTTAGTTTGATCTCATGAAAAACCAGAGTTAGAAATGACTTCAGGTTTCTGCTATGACTCAGTGTTTCACATAAATAGAATGATTTGTCTTTTACAATGTAACGAGTTTCAATAGGATATCTTAGACAGGATGTTGAGTCTTTGGTGGCTAGGTGCTGAGCAACAAAACTGACCACTCTGTCGTCTGTCTGAACCGAATCAGGCCATGTACCAACCTGAGTGCCTGAAGAGGCATGGAGGATCAGAAGACCCCTCACCCCACAGATCTTTCTCTCCCCTGTTTTCACCCACCTACCTCCCCACCCCCATCCCCGGGCTGGGCATTTCCAGTTTCCTAGCCTGCTCTAATTCTTTTTTTTTTTTTTTTTTCTATGAAAGAGTATTTAATGGCATTGCTTTTCTTGGTTTTCCATGCAGGCTTTATGATCACATATTAATCCAGATTCCTTAAGCACTGTTTCTTAAAATTGGAATGGATGTATAGAATATGGAAAATAGATTAGCATATTCAGTAATAAGTAGGTTATTTGATCCTGGCAGATTAGCCATAGTGTAATCGTACTGCAAAGTTTTCCCCACAACTTTCCAACCGTCACCATTTCCATCTAGAAGGAATGTAGAATTAGGCAAAGCCACAAGTGAAGCATTCCCTGTAGATTCTTACTCTTACTAAGCCTTCAGCAAAATCTTCTCTGGAATCAGAAGGTAAAGGAAATTAAGAAGCAATAATATATGGCTTGACTTGGAGTTTTTTTTTTTCCTTTGATCTGGAAGACACAACTACTCTGTCTGATAACTGTGTGATACAAATCAAACCTAGTGTGTTCCCCATTTGAAGGCTAAAACCAGCGCTTTAGAACAAACATCAACAATGTTTTCCTTTTAATTCTGATACCAGTTTATTTATGACACTTTGAGATTAAATTCTTAAGTGATAAAATCTGATATGCCAATTTGACATCAGAAGATAACATCTATTATTTCTTAAATGTAATTTTGACTCAGGTAAGTTTTCCAACGTATTTAAGAGTTGACCTTTATCATGATTTTTTTTCAAAAGCAAAAAAAGAAAATATCACCAAAATATAAAATAAAGCTAGCCTTCATAAAGCAGAGCATGGACTTTTCAAACAGTAATTCTCTCTTTTTCCTATTAACACCAATGACATTGCAAACCAGACATGTAACAAAAAAGAGAAATACAATATACCCTGAAAGTAAAAAACAAGGTCAGAGGTGAGGCTTTAGCTAAAAGACTTTCTTTAGGCAACAGAGACAGCAGATCAAGCTTATGCTTTTTTCTGTTCGAATCCTCATAAAAAAAAGCCGTAATAGCTCAGGTTTTTATTTTTAATTTTCCTTCCATGAAGTGCTATGTTAACACTTTCCTGCATTGCTATTTCCAAACATATTATGCATAACCCAGCATTGAAAAAGACTGTTAATTTTTTAAAAAGGAAGGAAAGAAAGAAGAGGGGGCAAGAGAGCTAACAGGAGGGAGATGGGAAAGAAGAGGGAAAGGGAGGGAGACATAGGGAAAAAGATAAGGAAAGGAGAGGGAGGGAGGCAGGTAGAGAGATAGAGACAGAGAGAAAGAAGAAAAGAAAACGGAAGGGAAGAGAAATTGGAGGGATGGAGAGACATGTTTTTATGTCAATCTGGTACATCTGATTTAGGTAAGCAAATTAACAAAGAAATCTAACACTATTAACAGAGAAATCTAAAAGTGTTTCATGGCATGAGGACACTTTAAATAAGTCTACCAGGTATGAGACCGGATTTCTATATTTCTTATACTTTATCTACTTTATAATTTCCAAATTTATTTATTTTTTTCCCTTTTATTAGATAATTCTTATAAACGTACATCTACCAGATTCCTCCCTATGATTTTTATTTGTTTATCCTTCTGAAATATTCAACTCCTGGTGACTTATTTCTACTTCCCTTAATGTATTTGTTATTTGTTCCTCTTTGCCTAATTGCTTTCTCTTCCTAAGTTTAAAACATCATCTTATCAGAGGGATACACGTAGTATTATTGTTTTTTTTTTTTAAGTCTGTTCCTAAAGAATGGACCAAAAGCAAAGTGGAGCCATTAGAGTAATAATCTATTTCAATGCCCTAAACTGGCTTTATTCAAAGCTCACCTGCAAAGGGTAGATTGTTGTTTTTGTAAAGAAATTATACTCCAATAAAGATGTTAAAAAAAAAAGTACTTATTTACAATCAGTAATTGTTTAAACACTTTACAATTTATCAAAGCTAATACAGAGAGAATATAAAGAATTTTGTCTTTGATCTGGTAGTCTATTAAATGATGAATTATTTCAGTCATTCATTATATTATTATTCATTTATGCAATTGCATCTGACTTTCACTTATTTTATCCTATCCTAAAACGTCCTTAGCCAATAACAAAGGTGTCTATTGTGTAGTAGAAATCTTTGCAGTGAGCATTATATTTGTAAGTGTATCTAAGAAATAGAGTGAAGGGATTGTGACTAAATTCGTAGTAGGGGGAGGGGAATAAATGGTTCTCTTTGTAAAGAAGAGGGGCACAGAACACTGTACAACAAGTCTCCCTGAAACATTTGAGAATTGATCTCAGTTTGAGCTGAAGTCCTTACCAACCTCACCTCAACAAAGTGCCCAAATGACTTTTTAAAAGGGTACAGCGCAAACCAGGGGAGAATGAGGGAAAGGGCAGGTTTGAAACTTAACAGTGTTTCTATAATCAATACTCTGCTCCTGAACCAAAGTGTAAAGAGGCGCACAAATGTGCTAAACTGCATTTCAAAAATGACATCGTAATTGCTGGCACTGCCCAGCCTACCCTGGCCTCAGCATTGCCTGGTTTTAAATGTATTTCAAACTGTTCTTCCAAAGTCTGCCTAATTTTTTTTTTGTCCAAATAGCAGCAACTCGCAGTTAGTGAACAAAGCTTCAGGATTTTTTTTTTCCTTACAGCTAAATTTAACTTTACCTATCCAATAAAAAAGAAATAAGGGAGACTTTATTATCTCCCTGGATTTCTGTGTATGATACCACATCATAGAGAAGTGGTTATTAGAGACAATGGCCTACCAAGGTGAAGTTTGTAGTAAAGCCTATTATGTGGTTTCACCATTGACACTAATGGAATGTAACAGTGATTTAGAATGATTTAATGGCTCCCAGCTTGTGCTCTAACAGTGCTCTTTATATTATGATGTATATCACAAAACCTAATGTGGCCCTTGTGATATATTGACAGTATTCATGCTGTTTTTTTTTTTTTAACATCTTTATTGGAGTATAATTGCTTTACAATGGTGTGTTAGTTTCTGCTTTATAACAAAGTGAATCAGTTATATATATACATATGTTCCCATATCTCTTCCCTCTTGCGTCTCCCTCCCTCCTACCCTCCCTATTCCACCCCTCTAGGTGGTCACAAAGCACAGAGCTGATCTCCCTGTGCTATGCGGTTGCTTCCCACTAGCTATCTATTTTACGTCTGGTAGTGTATATATGTCCATGCCACTCTCTCACTTTGTCACAGCTTACCCTTCCCCCTCCCCATATCCTCAAGTCCATTCTCTAGTAGGTCTGTGTCTTTATTCCCATCTTGCCACTAGGTTCTTCATGACTTTTTTTTTTTTTTCCTTAGATTCCATATATATGTGTTAGCATACTGTATTTGTTTTTCTCTTTCTGACTTACTTCACTCTGTATGACAGACTCTAACTCCATCCACCTCACTACAAATAACTCAATTTCGTTTCTTCTGTTTCATTTTTTACGAGGAATTTAAAAAACTGTCAGAGGAAAATTAATAGCTGCAACTGCTTTATTTTCAAGGGTTCTGCTATCTAAATGTATGTGCATAAATTTCCATTTGGTGCCACTCTTAGGCTAATAAATTCATTTGCATTTTCATTCTGAGGTAATAAAGAAGTGTGCATGTGTGTACGTTTGTGGGTGTATTTATGCATTGTATAGCTATACGTATATATTTGAGCTTGAAATCCAACTTAGAGAAGACTGCACTGTCATTTCATATGTTTGCAAAATGGTTCTATTAGATTAAAATGTACCTGAAGGAATAGTACAGGAGAAATCATAGTTTTATGGTGTAAGATAAAATTATTTACTTTGAACAGTGAAGCAGAAGGCTAGGGTTTTACTACTAGTTCACTAAAGAAAAAACAAAAACAAAATCCCTTGGGTAGCTGTCATGTGAGCTCTTAGATTTCTGAGTTAAAGGAGAATAGAATTAGTCTAAACCAGCCTGCTCCAATTCTTACCTTGCCTTAGAGCCCAGATCTTTCTGCTGCAGGGCGACGGCCAGGGACCTGCTGCTGCTCACCGCTCCGGCCATGGCTGTTAAATACCCTGCCAGCCACGTGCGGGCGACGTCACCGGGCTTTATGCCATCAGCGCGGTCCTGAGCCAACTGAATTATTCACGCAACTCCCCCATCTCCCTCCAGGGATGCACCGTGAAAACCCTACACATTTTCTCATTACCGTCATTACCATCACTTGAGGAAGAAAATTAATGTCTGCTCACATACGTGAACAGAACAGTACGAGCCGGTTGGAGATAATATCAGGATTCAAAATGCCCAGGGCATAATATCAGGATTCAAAATGCCCAGGGCGTGGCTGAAAAAAGGAGGGCCTCCTTTCCCAACACGATCTCCTGAATTAACAATTTAAAGAGCTGATTGGAAAAGTCCATAGATACTTGGGTTTGACGCCCAATACCAGTGTGGTGTCAACAATGCACTCAGAGAAAGTTGGCATTTTGAAGGTTTGCTCACAAACACGCGTGTTCTTGCCCCTCCTCCTCCCTTCCACGACAGTTTTGTGGTCAGGAAATTCAAGAAGGGTAACAGGGACAAGTTTCAGAAAAATGCCCAGAATTCCTGATCCCAGGCTGCTGGCTTCAAGTTCAGCAGGCATTGGTTGAAGACATGTTGCCTGTCTTCATACTGGTCAGATGAGTACTAGATGATTTTCTCCTATGCTTAGTTGTTTTCAAGATTTAAAGGAATGAATTAACCTATTACCTAAGAGGATGGGTTGGGTCAAAAGATGTCAAACCAAAGATTAAGGTCCATCACAAAGTAGTTCTCTGTACCCCATGCAAAGAGGCTTGACATTTCTCATTCCAGCTCTTAGATGCATGAAGGCAATGGTAACTATAGCTGCCATGTTTCCTGAGACTGAGTGCTGTTTTCCCTTGGCAACGTTAAAATTCCAAGTGACCAAAGCACAGACGTTATTTTCGTTTTCCTTTACTGCTATTTTAGTTCAAGTTCCAGTACCGCTGACTAAAACTATCTTGTAATTTAGAAGTTATCCTAGACTGCTTTACTTTTATGGTTACATTCAATCAAATTTAACTCCTGACAGTTTGTCCTTCTGAATGTTTTTGAAATCCATCCCCGGATCTCTATGTCTCACTACTGTATTCATATTTTCATCGTATCTTGCTTAAATTATTAATTTAACATTTTAAATACTTACATCCACAGAATTGCTGCTCAACTTTTAATAAATGAAATTGCTTTGTACATTGGTTCTTTATTTTAGTGCAAAACAATTCATTGCTGTCTAGCAATAGTCTATAATTACTGTGACTAGCATATTTTTCATTCTTGGACACACCATACATATAATTATCACTTGTTCCCATAGATTATGTCAGAATGAGAGCAACTTGAGTGTTGCAATGATAGATACTGTCAGTGAGCATGTATTTGAGCCACTGACTATGTCTTTCTTGGTTATTGCTGTATTACCAAAGCCTAGCACCGACCAGTTACATAGGTGGCAACTTGGAAATATTTGTGGAGTGAATAAGTACTGACCTGGCCTAGATTCTTAGGGAGTGCAGAGAGAAAGACACATCACATCTTTTTTTCTAAGACTTATAGTACTGAGGGAAAGATACATGTATATGAACATTACCAGGTAGTGTAGTTTACTGCTAAGTAGTTGGAACAGAGAATATATATTGTAATTGGGAGTTCTGTGCGTTGATTTTATCTGGGTAAAAATTAGATGGTAGGGTGACATTTTGAACTGCTTTGAAAAATATATATGACTTGATCAGAAAGAAAAAAAGAGTTTGTAAGACTTGGTTGGAAGAACACAAACTTAAATATGCATCAAAAGGCATATTTAAGTCAGAATGATAGGCTGTTGAAAATGTTGGGGAAACTTTGTATAGAAGTCTAACGAGATTTGCTTCCTTGTATAACATGGCAAAGTTGATGTTTAGAGGTAGTTAGGAAATTACATGAGCAAATATTATTTTGTGAAAACTACCTGATATCACTATGCCAGGTGATTTACAGAGCTGAGAATTTGGTGATGGGAAAGAGAGGAGTGTGGTGACAATTTCCCTTTTAATTTTAGAGCAGTAGAAATAGGACAAAAGGTTGGGATGTGAAGAGATAATAAAGCAGTGTTGATGATGAATTTGGTATGGAGGGCAAGTCCAGAACGGAAAAAAGCTTCCAGGTGTTAAGTCTCCACTTGTAGAACATTTGGAAAGCACATCTCCATTACTGAGAGAAATGGTACAGGCACTTCTAAATATTCCTGTAAAACCAGAAGTTAGCAATGTGCTGAGCTGATAGGAGCAGTGTTGAAAATGCCTGAGCATTGGGAGGACTCAGTTCTTGCATGGATTCTGATGGGAAATCCACTGCAATTCTTACCCTGTTCCTCTCTATATAAGATGCACCCCCCCCCCCCGTTATCATGTGACCTTGCTAAACTTTGTTATTAATTCTTTTTAATAGAGTCCTTTGGATCTTTACCAAAAAAGTATTATTTTAATCTGCAAAGAAAGCTTCTACCTTTCTAACCTTAATATGCCTTTAATTTTTTTCCCATTATTTTATTGCATTAGCTGTAAACTTAATACATGGACAAACTGGTGCAAGCTGACATCCTTGCCTTTTTCTTGACAGTGGATCCCAGATTGAAAAGTACTACATGATGTTTTCACCTGTAAAATAATACAATGAGAAAGCATTCAGTCATCCACTACTCAGTATAAAGTTAGCTGGAGGACTTCATAAGATGTTCCTCATTAAGGTGAGGAAGTTACCTTCTAATTCCTGGTTTTCTGAAAATTGTTTTCATTAAAGGTGTTGAATTGTGTCAATTGCATTTTGGGGCATCTTCTGTGAAGATCATATGATGTATTTATTTTATTAATATGGTATATTACATTAATTGACTTTTGAATGTTGAAACAGCCTTTTATTCTTGGGATAACCTCACTTTCTCATGGTGAATAATCTTTTTTTCTTTTCTATGAAATTACATTATTTATTTTAATGAATTAGATTTATTTTAACATTTTTTTTATGGTGAATAATCTTATATGTTACGTCTATGTTCATGAAGAATAATAGTCTGTAGTTTTCTTTTCTTGTGTTGTCTTTGGCTTTGGCATAGGGTAATACTAGCCTGAGTTGGGAAATAGTTCCCTTGTTTCTGTCATGATATAAAGAAACATATCTTGAAATTGTACAATATACATGGTAGACATATATGGATGTGTAATATACATCTATAATCTAGCACAATTTAACTTAATCTCATTTATAGTCAACAATCTCTTAACTCATTTCTTGTTTCCACTCCTGTCTTTTTACAACATGTATCTCATCATCTCAATCTCTTCTTCAGTGGTGTGTTTTGGGGTGTCTGTGACCTTATTATGATTTTAGGCAGCCTCTCTGCTAATGGGTGGGCTTGTGTTCCTGTCTTGACAGTTGTTTGGCATAGGGTGTCCAGCACTGTAGCTTGCTGGTCGTTGAGTGGAGCTGGGTCTTAGCATTGAGACGGAGATCTCTGGGAGAGCTTTTGTTGTTTGATATTACTTGGAGCTGGGAGGTCTCTCGTGGACCAATGTCCTGAACTCGGCTCTCCCACCTCAGAGACACAGGCTGGACACCCGGCCGGAGCCCCAAGACCCTGTCAGCCACACGGCTCAGAAGAAATGGGAGAAAAAAAGGAAGAAGAAAAAAATAAATTAAAAAAAAATTATTAAAATAAAAAATTTTTTAAATTATTAAAAATAAAATAAATTAAAAAGTAATAAAAAAAAGAAAGAAAGAAGAGAGCAACCAAACCAAAACACAAATCCACCAATGATAACAAGTGCTAAAAACTATACTAAAACAAACAAATTTAAAAAAAGGACAGACAGATCCCTAGGACAAATGGTAAAAGCAAAGCTATACAGACAAATTCACACAAAGAAGCATACACATACACACTCACAAAAAGAGAAAAAGGAAAAAAAAATATGTATCTATATATAAAAAAAAAAGGAAGAGAGCAACCAAATCAGTAAACAAATCTACCAATGATAATAAACTCTAAATACTAAGCTAAGAGAAACTTAAAAACAAAAACAAATTAGATGCAGAAAGCAAACCCCAAGTCTACAGTTGCTCCCAAAGTCCACCGCCTCAGTTTTGGGATGATTTGTTGTCTATTCAGGTATTCCAGAGATACAGGGTACATCAAGTTGATTGTGGAGATTTACTCCGCTGCTCCTGAGGCTGCTGGGAGAGATTTCCCTTTCTCTCTTGTGTTCGCACAGCTCCTGGGGTTCAGCTTTGGATTTGGTTCTGCCTCTGCGTGTAGGTCGCCTGAGGGCGTCTGTTCCCCTCCAGACAGGAGGGGTTTAAAGGAGAGTCTGATTAGGGGGCTCTGGCTCACTCAGGCCGGGGGGAGGGAGGGGTACGGATGCAGGGCGAGCCTGCGGCGGCAGAGGCCAGTGTGACGTTACACAGCCTGAGGCGTGCCGTGTGTTCTCCCGGGGAAGTTGTTCCTGGATCACGGGAGCCTGGCAGTGGCAGGCTGCACAGGCTCCCTGGAGGGGAGGTGTGGATAGTGACCTGTGCTTGCACACAGGCTTCTTGGTGGCGGCAGCAGCAGCCTTAGCGTCTCATGCCCGTCTCTGGGGTCCACGCTGATAGCTGCGGCTCGCGCCTGTCTCTGGAGCTCGTTTAGGCGGTGCTCTGAATCCTCTCTCCTTGTGCATCCTGAAACAATGGTCTCTTGCCTCTTAGGCAGGTTGAGACTTTTTCCCGGACTCCCTGGCTAGCTGTGGTGCACTAGCCCCCTTCAGGCTGTGTTCACGCAGCCAACCCCAGTCCTCTCCCTGGGATCCGACCTCCGAAGCCTGAGCCTCAGCTCTCAGCCCCCACTGGCCCCAGCGGGTGAGCAGACAAGCTTCTCAGGCTGGTGAGTGCTGGTCGACACCGATCCTCTGTGCGGGAATCTCTCTGCTTTGCCCTCTGCACCCCTATTGCTGCGCTCTCCTCCATGGCTCTGAAGCTTCCCCCCACCCACCCCCTATTTCCACCAGTGAAGGGGCTTCCTAGTGTGTGGAAACTTTTCCTCCTTCACAGCTCCCTCCCAGAGGTGCAGGGACCATCCCTATTCTTTGTCTCTGTTTTTTCTTTTGCCCTACCCAGGTACGTGGGTAGTTTCTTGCTTTTTGGGGAGTCTGAGGTCTTCTGCCAGCGTTCAGTAGGTGTTCTGTAGGAGTTGTTCCACATGTAGATGTATTTCTGATGTATTTGTGGGGAGGAAGGTGATCTCCACGTCTTACTCCTCCGCCATCTTCAGGATGACTTTTAAAATCTCCCCAGATTGTTATCATTGAAGTCAAGGTCGAGAACCACTGTTCTAAAGAATAGAATCACTAGAAAACTGGATCAGTTACTCAACGATTATTCATTCATTATGTATGATATACCCAATATATAAAGTTAGTGCTAAGTGGAATGTGAAAAGTTGTCCCTGAGTTGTGGAAGGGATAAGATTGGCATTTGAAAAAAATACAGACCAGTATGGTAGTGCACATGATCGGTGACAATATGTGCAGTGCTCATTGCAGTGGTTGTAAGAATTCAAGAAAAGAAGTATACTTTGTGGGTAAATAAAACATATATAAATGGAGAAATTTGAAGGTGAGGTGGCATTAAAGAATGGATAAGCTTTTGAGCACTAATGAAGTTACCAAATCCAAGCTGGATTTTTAAAAAAAATAGCTTTACTGAGGTATAGTTGATATACAAAGAAGGGCACATAGTTAATGTATAGGATTTAATGAGTTTCGACAGATGCAAACATCTGTAGTACCACCATCACAATCAAGGCAACAGGCATATCAAAACAAAACAAAACAAAACAACTTGGATTTGATATGTTAATTTTCCCTGGAGAGATGTGTCTTTATTACTATAGAAAATTTACTTGTGTTCAGCTTCCTTATGACAGAATATGATATTACCTACATTATTAATAAATTTCAGCATACTTTAAGCTAGTAGAAACACCATATCTCTTGGCTTTCTTTTATATTGCATAATTCAGTTTATATGTTTATTGGGTTTAATCAAGCAGTCTGTGACAATTTCCTTCTTATATAAAATATTAATTTAAAATGGACTTGATGTTACTTACTTTGTATAGGACCATGCGTGACCCCATCATTTTATAAATTAGAGTTATGTTTATGCTCAATGCTCTAGACCAAAGTTTTAAAATCTGAGCACTGAATACTTGCTAGAAATAGTAGATTCTTAAGAACTAAGGAATCTGAAGGGCAATATTAAACTGAAGTCTTAATTTCTGACAAGTTAAAATTAATTTGATCACCCTTTGTAAATTTTGACACGTGTGATGGGACTGTGCCCATAATCTGGGTATGGATATAGCATTCATTAGAATTTGTTTTGCAGCAAGTGGTTAGATATACAGAAATTACTTTCACATACGGTGTTATCTTCAAATATGGAGGTAATTATATTTGTGTGTATATGCAACTTGTGGGTAGAGATTAAAATCTTCATTGTTGTTGAAAAACTATGAGGAAGGAAAATATATCTTTTGTTACCTAAGAGGAAGTTTATAGGCTGAGAATCTTGTGAGTAGTTAAAAGATGAGTGGCATGATTTGTAATGATGACACATCGTACCTTTAGAAATTAAGGGCGAATAATTTTCAAAGAAACTTCCTGTTGATGCTCTTTTGAGAATCTTAGCAATATTTTCCAATAAAGATGGCTATCTGTACAGCCAACTTGTACAGGTGTTTGTATTGCTGTTCTCCCTAGGGCCATGTGTAAATTTATTCATGCAGTCTTTGATTATTGTTACCTAACAAGACAGGCTGAATATCCTTGACTGTGAAAAAGCATTGTATCCTACAAGTGACAAGAATGCTTTAATAGCTGTTACTTTCTGGTCTCATTCATCTTTCCCTCTTCAGTCAACATTCCAAGATACATTTATCATAAAAAAGTTAATTTCACCCTCAACTTTTGTATTGGTAGCACCAGTTTAACTCCTGACCGTTGATTTCTATAAATTGAAATGTTTATAGTTATCAGTAGTATCATTTGTGTATTCTCATGTGCTTGATCCTTTAATGATGCTCAAAGTACTTGTTCTATCCATTCAAATGGTGATAATTTTTTTCTTTTAGTGGTCAATATATATACATGACACACGATGGTGTGGTGAGTTATCCTGTCTTCTATATTCACTAAAAGTCACAATATCTTTTGTTACCACACCTTTTAAAGAGAAGTACAACTAAAATTTAAATTGATATATATTATTAACTTAATTCATTTGGTAATTTTCTGTCAGCAGTATTAATAAACTATAAAAACTCGTTTAGAATATAATATATGAACTTTTGAATAAACTGCTTTTTCCTGGTAAGGAGGGGAAACTCTTGGCTTGTTTATTGAGATCATATTAGAAGAATAAATTAACTTCGGAAACATTGACAGGTTTATGCTATTGAGATTTCCTATACAAGACCATGTTGTGTCTTTCCATTTATTTATTTCTCCTGAAGTATTTGAATGTTTCTGGCTA
Organism: Eschrichtius robustus; assembly: GCF_028021215.1. Lineage (NCBI taxonomy): Eukaryota > Metazoa > Chordata > Mammalia > Artiodactyla > Eschrichtiidae > Eschrichtius > Eschrichtius robustus. Next base: position 81,112,454 of record NC_090835.1, read on the forward strand.
AGTTTATTCCAATGTTTTACGCTTTTGGTTGTCACTGTATATGGTATCCTTTCTTTCCATCTGCCATTTTAAATACCTATGACGGCACTTCTAGCCTGTCTTTGTAACCTAGGAAATGAACCGTGTTGAAGCCAAAAAGATAATAAAGAAATGTCACCACCGATATTACAGACTATTGATGAATTCTCCCCCTAAAATCCATCTATGATTTGTCTTGCCTAACCCAAGTATTAAGTAATGATGATTGTTGTATTAGTTTTCTGTGACTGCTGTAATAAATTATCACAGATTTTGTGGCCTAAAACAGCAGAAATTTATGACCTCACAGTTCTGGAGACCAGAAGTCCAAAATCAGTATCACTGGTCTGACATCAAGTTGTCAGCAGGGCTGTGCTTTTTTCTAGAGGCTCTAGGGAGGAATCCATTCCTTGACTCTTCCAGCTTTTTGGGGCTGCTAACATTCTTTGAACCAACTTACACATTGTATAAGAAAACAAGAGCATTCTTTGGCAAAATATTCAAGGTATTTTACAGGAATAAATTTTTATGTCTGGTAACTATGGGACACTGAAAACCATTAGGCATTCAGAAATTATGATTAAGTAGTTAATCTTCTATTAGCCCTGAAAATTGTATTCGAATCACTTAGAAAAAAAGAAAATATATTGATATCATTGAATACTTGGTATTGAGCCGTCAAAAAACATCATGGGAAATTTACTGGTAAATGAAGGGCCATGTCACACAGTTGGTGCTGTAGAAACAATTACTATTAATATATTTCAGGGATCACCAGTAACTAAAAAGCCAGGCACAATCTAATCTGAATTTGAACCAACTTATACATTGTACAGTCAAACAAGGTAAATATATTGAAAAACATCTGTAGAAGGAGAGTAGCAAGATTTAATAAATTTTAATGAACTCCACAGAGGTAGTCAGAGTAATTAAAATTTAAACCTGGTTATAGAAAAATAATAAATTCCAAGGAACAGCAATGAAAGGAAGATGAATGAAATTTAATAGTGATGGTCGTCTTAGGTATGTAAAAGCCAGGAAAATAAAACTAAATTATTGTAAGTTTCTTCACAATTATCATTAATATACAAAACACAAAAAATCATTTTCTGAGCAAGAGAGAAGATTATATCCAAAGACTAAATTCTCATTGCCATGTTGGAATCCAAATGGCTTGCTTAATCCATGGCATAAGTTATATTAGAAACTGAATCATTATAATCTTTAGACAAAAAAATGACCATTTTTAATCCCACAGACAAACTCCAATGAAAACAAATGATACTGTTTATGCAAACTCTGCTGGGAGTTTCCTGGCGGTCTAGTGGTTAGGATTCAGAGCTTTCACTGCTGTGGCCTGGGTTCAATCCCTGGTCAGGGAACTGAGATCCCACAAGGTGCATGACGTGGCCAAAACAAACAAATAAACAAACAAACAAGCTATGCTAAGATTGTAGAATTTTAGGGCAAAGAAAGTGCCTTAGATACTTGGATCAGAAGTCAGAGGAGTCTCAGAACAGGAGCAGAGCTACCCTGAGCTGGGCCTTTCATCCATAAAGTGGCCAATTTGTACGGAGACTTCTGGTTTTCTGGTTTCTTTGGGGGGGTTTGGGTGGGTAGATGGAGAAAAATACATCTTTTATGCTAGCAAAAACTAGCATTTTTTGTTGTTGTTGTTGTTAAAAGCAATATGCTTCCTGTTCTTCAAGGATCAAGGAATGTGACAGTTTCTTTAGTTATTAGCAATTCCATGAAGAAGTGTCCCTGCACATCCTAAAGGGGGGAGGATTTGCCACATATTAAAGTACTGCCTGATCTATCAGGTTTAACTGAAACAGTTTCCAAAAACCTATGCTCACAGGAAAAACATGGAAATATCCTAATAGATTTAAGTATACCTTTAAAGACCAGATTCTTAGTCTAAAGAAGCTGAGTATGAAATTTAAAATTCTATTTCTCCATTAAAAAACATCAGTAAGTAAATATGCTTAAAACAGTGGGAAGAATTTCTATGCCATGTTTTACCTGTTTCCTCTTCCTTTTCAGAGTATGTGTTGTTTGAACGTTTGATTTTGGTAGACTGTTTGGACCTTGAGGTTGGTTTTCAGTGGGAGGGGTGTTAGCATGTGAAGTGGAATTGAATAGCAGGCTTTGTTCGCAGGAGCATTGAGAATTCTGTCACGTGACTAATACGCGGCATTGGCCATTGAAATATTAATAGGAACAGGATAACATGGCTGCTGTAGTGAATTCTTTTTTAAATTGAGATAGTTTATAATGAATCAAGAATGCTTATTTGAAAAAGTTCATACATGAAAAAAGGAAGTTGGTTAAGATTAGTCAGAGAGGGGCTCACGAATGTTGATACCTTTTGAGCTGAACTTTGAAGGAGTAATAAATGTGGTGGAATGGGGATGAAGGAATTCCCATTCCTACTGAGGCCAATAAAGCAAGAGAGAAATGGGTACATAGGTGAGTGGAGAAGGGCAATTTTGGATGAGTAAGTGAATGATACAGAAGTAAGAAATTTATCCCAATACGTTTTATGCCAGTTTGAGGAGTTCAGAGCTGCATTACTGGAACTGGTAAATCCAAGCTTTATCTCCTCACAATAGCCTTGGGTTTGTTACAACTGGCAGTTTGTGCTTCCCTGAGGCTTGGTTCCAACTCCATACAATATCACCTTTTGTGTCCCAGAAAGATGCAAATCCATGTGAAGCATTAACTAATCTTCCTGTGCATGTACCTTCCCTGAGCACGTCGTGTTCTCCTTTCAAAAGTCAGCCGATGGCTGCTTGGGCCTTGCTGGCTCATTGTCCTTTAAGCATGTGGTTCTTTGTCAAATCTTAATCCCCCTTGAATTAAGGCACAAGGAATAAAGAAATCAATTTAGTGATTTATGCCCCAGCACTGGTTCCGTACTCTTTGGCATCTGACTTTTTTATGTTAGTTTTACTAACTCACTGATGTTTGAAGACTCAAAAGAAGCCAATCTTGTGGCTGTGAAACTGTATTTCTTATTTCTTACTCAGGAAAACACCTCATCTGCCTTTAATATAGAGTGTGTAGATTAACTACAGTTGTCTATTATTATTTCTAACTTTTTAAGATGAATAATTATCCCTAAAATACTCATAGTCAGAGTAAAAGCAATCTAGCCTCCATCAGGTTAAATCAGTTCTACCCTGGGATTTTATTATTTCCTCCAAGTTACACAAAATTGAAAGTGACCTATGTTCATTTCATTTTAATCTTAAGCAAAAGCAAGAGTTTTTACAACATCGGGATCCTGGCCTGGGAATAGAAAACAGGCAATAATTATAGATTTGTGCGTATGAACAACTAGGGCTAGTCCCTTTGTGTGGTGTGAGAGCCTGTTCTTTACTCAAGTGATATTGCCCTTGGCAAATTTCTTTCCTATATTGGGTAAAGAAACTTCTCTTCTGCCTGCTGGAAAACTTTTTAGATGTGATTACCACTGCTGTCCTCCAGTTTTCAAAATTTTCCTCTGTCTTGAGTTGGGTCTCCAGCTATTCTAGGTTGTTTATCCATGTATTTCTACTGCTTGAAGGGTACCCTTCCCTCAGGAAACATTTGAAAGCAGGATACTATTTCTATAGGCATGACTCTCAAGATTAGTTCTGAGCCAGCTGTGAACTCACCCATTATTTTATTTTATTGCCTCCTTATTTTATTGCCTAATCTGTTTTTTTGACTTTCCCTCTGTCAGCTCCAAACTCAGAAGTGTTCTCTTCTGCTAATAGCACCTGTGCTTCCCTTAAAGGTCACATCCTTCCTTCCTGGCGATGCTCTATCCACACAGAAGTTCTTAATGAAAGCTCTGTTATAGAAAACTATGACTATTTTCATTTCACAAGGATGGAGGCTTAGAAAAGTTAAACATCTCAAGATCATATAGCTAATAAACAGGAAGAGTTGAAAGTTAAACTATATTCTTATTTCCAAATTTAATATTTTGTTCTCCATGACATGTGGGAGTCTCCCGACTAAAATTTGAGATTTGTGAGAATAGAGTTTTTAGGCAAAATATCAACATTAGGTAAATGACAATTATCCCAAGTTGGACACTTTTACAGATATGCAAATACCTTTCCAACTGCAGAAAAAACTCCTGTGCAGCCCTGTTTGCTGACTCCAGCTTAGCCTCTTCCTAGTTGTATCACCAACTGTTAATTCTGTGCTTTAGTTTTTTCTTCTAAAATGGGGATAAATACTCCCTGGGGTGGTTGTGAAAATTAAGTTGTTTACTTATATGTAAAGCTTTAGAATATTGCTTGTCACAGAATGCTTAATACATGAAAACTGTCATTATGATTTTTGTCATTGTTATTAAAATTATCTTACATCTTTCCTAAAGATTTTCTCTCCTCTCAATAGAACACTAAAAGCATAAAATACATGACCATCTTATTTGTAATTAATTTTGTAGGACTTCCATCATTAATTGCGTGGAAGAAGAGTTCTTTATTTTTTATCTTTAGACCCTTAATGAAAGTGGCTTGATCCCTGACCCTTTTCTTCTGGGGTTCCAGCCAGCCTTAAACAGGAAATACTAGAATGGGTGTATCTAACTGTTTCTGGATTTGATCTGTAACTATAACTTACAAAAGAGTAGGATCAGAACTTAAGTAGAATCATAATATATCAGTGATTGAAAGCATATTAAATTTCATCTGCTTTCTAACCCAACATCTAGCATGGGTGAACACACTGTCTTTGTGTCCCTTTACAGTAAACACAGAGACACTAGAAATTTCCTGCTCTTGGAATTATTTGATACAGTGTAGGTTTTGTAACTCTTCATAATTTGTTTTAGTGGGGGTATGTTTGCTTTTTTTCTCTTGACATTGTTCCAAAGTTGATGTTGCTCATGAATTTTACTAATATGCAAATTATATTTTGAATATAGAGGTCCCCAACCAGGAGATTAGTGTCTCCTGGGAGATGTCAGTGAGGTACTTAGTAAATAGACCTCTTGGTCCATTTCCACGACTTGACTCCATTTGCAAGGGAATTGCTAGTATTCCTGGTAAGAAGGGAAGAACAGTGATTATGTTCTTCTTCTTAGAGACTTTGCACTCAGAAACTTCTTTAGTCTCTGACCTCTCCTGAAATCCTTAATAAGACTGCAGAAATAAGAAGTAATACCTCCCTACAAAAATTTCAGCAATGCTTAGTCTAATATAGTGGTTCTCAACCCTATCAAATATGATGCTTCCTTTTTTTATTGGACATTGCAATCCCCATGACTCCTTTCTTTTATAACTGGAAGTTTGTACCTTTTGTTCCAATGCTTCCTTTTTATCACAAATATTTTTAACGCCTCGTTTACTATCATGAAAATAAATTCAGGGAATAATATATCTAGGACCTCTCCTAGGGTATACAAAACCCTGAGAAAATACATTTTATGGAACTCCTTTCTACGTAAACCATTTAACTCAACTAAAATCAGCATGTAAACACCATTCTGGTGGCCCAATATCATTTGATCCTGTCAAAAAAAATACCACACAGATCAGTGGGAGCAATCCATTTACCAGGCAGCACACCTGTGGAACTAAGGCCTTGCCATGGGGCCCGACACACCCTATAGTTTCAGTTGTGACGCTTTTGGGGGCATCTAGACACCATTTATGGGGTAGAGGGTTGAGAGCAGCCCATAGGGGAGTAACTGGAACTGAGACCCACATATGTAGAGTTAGGATACACTTCAGGGGGACTTAGATATTTTCAAGGACCTTCCCCAAAACACAGGAGCCCCCTGAGACCCAGATATGGGGCAGGGACCCCTGCTTGCCCATGTCAAAGAACGGTATTGAACATAACATATCTGCATATAATTTTAAAAAATTGATATTAATAATGCCATGCATAATGTCATAGGGAAATAAAATGAAGCTGATTCATAACAAATTACATATATTTCAATACAAAAGTTTTGGTGCACAATAATGCCAGAAGACTTGGTGAAGTTGTCAGATGATTGCAGCTTCTTTTAATGAATACATTTGTACTGAAAAGAATAAGAATGTCACAAACCATTCTGTACCAGAAGCACAGAGAAATGAAAGGACAGAGATGTGGATGGACACCAGAAAACATAGGATTAAGATAGTTAAAGACCAGACAAGAGAAATGGGGAAATAACCTTAAATAGGATTACAAGGCAAGACAAATGAAAGACTGACAAACTGAACAAATAAGAAAGTAAGGATTCCTTGTAAATGAGCTCAGCATTATTATAAATCCATTGTTAAAATAATTCCTTGTGCTATGATATGGATCTCAGGGGGCCACTGTGCTTTGGAGTGAAAATTTCTAAGGCCCCTTCCTGTGTCTGGGATGGAAAAGAGTCCACAGTACCATCCAGGAAGAGTGCTCAAGCCAGCCCAGTATCTGTGTGGGCCCCAGTGCTTATTTCCCTTCCTTGCGTTGCTCTCCGATCCTCTACATATGGAGTGATAAGACACAGCAGTGAAGCAGAAAAGAGAAACCAAGACTTTTTTGTCTTCAGGATATGATTATCTTCATGATACTAATTATTCTACTGATTTGATAAGTATAATTTCTAGCTATTGAAAATTCTGTGGGGAAATAAATGAAATATAGGGTAATTTGTGTATGTCACTGTAAAGAGCTGGACAAATGATTGCCTGATTTGTTTCCCTATTTAGGGCATATATAGCCTGAGTCTAATTCTTGTCCCACTTGTTGAGGATGACCTTCAGCATTCAAGACTTATAATTCTTTGGACCACAAATCACTAATTACTGACCATGCATAACAGTTTGTCATATTCTTGAAAAAAATGTAATTTTGTAAGTCTTTCTGGCTTTTCTCATGTGTAAGTGAATCTAGAGGGATTTTACAGGTGTTTTGGGACTGTTCAAATTTCATATGTCCTCTCAAAATAACTATTGGCATGAGTTTTGTAGATTATTTCTGTTGGGTTAGAAATAAGGAGAATACAGTTGTAAGTAAGCTGCATTTCTGCAGACATAAATGTTGGTTCAAACTATGAAGTGGACATTACACCATCTAGTTCATTCCAGCCTTGGGTATGTAAGGTAGATCACACAAAAAGAAGGAAAGGAGGTATAAATGGCATTTCCTTGTTTAGCATAATTGCATTTTCAGATTTGGGTAATATTGTGGTTCTGCAAAATCATCGTGCAAGTACTTAAACTGTTTGGTTGATTCAGGAAGGGAAACACTGTTTTCTTTAGTTAGTTCCACTTGGATTCTACTTCTGAAGTGTAGACTATCTCCATACCTAAGAAGTGGGATGAAATCACACCAGTAAAAATTGACTTTACATGTATGTAGTACTGTCATTAGAGAGTAAAGGATATGTATGTATCAAGAGTTTGGAATTCAAACTAAGAAGCAATTGCTTATATTATTGTAAGTTACTGCAAGAATAGGTTCCAAAACACCACTGGGTGCCTCCAAGGTATTCCCACCTCAGATACTGGACAATTAGGAGTAAATGCTCTGACTTCATTGTTAGCCATATCATTCAAGTTTGCCAGATATTTTTTATACTTTTTCCACTGACATCTTTGCTCTGTCTGTAGTATCCCAGTATATCTAAAGAAGTTTGATTCCCTTTCTCAGTTTGACCATTCTTGCTGAGTGGGGTAAGTATGGATTTTTGTTTGGAATATTTTATGCAAAGCACTAATTCTAGATCACATTTCTTCAAGCTATTTCTGTCTCATTGGCAAAGTTTTCTGCTAAGTCTCACCTTCAGATTTGAAATTCTCAGCTCCCTTAACTCTCTAGCCAAGCCTGTGTTAGCACTAGTGTTCTTTCCTATCCAGGAAACCTCAATCCTAACATTCTCAGGACCACAGAAGAGTACTCTTAAGAGACCTTTTTGCATTGGTCCTTTTAGCACTCTTCAAAAAAATTTAAGTAGCAATAGTTTATGTCAGTTTTTAGGAAATAATTCTAATTTCTCAGGCCAATTTCACCTTCTTCTCTGAGAAGACTTGTGCTTTTTCTCCAATTGTCACTTTTAGGCCAGTTCTACTAAAAGTGCTTCCTCCAATCCTTTGCTTTGTTAGAAGCATAATTTGAAGAAGGAACACAATGCTTTATTATATGTCCCATATAGTTGTTAAATATATATTGTTTCCTGTAAATACTTCCTCTTTTATGATCTTGTGAAAATATTCTTAACCCTAAGAGTGGTATGACAGATAAACCATTCTCCTACTATTAATAATATAAGAACTTACATATTTAGAACTTTCTGCCAAACACTGTGGTGAGTGCTTTAGAAATATTGTCTCCTATGATCTTCACACAAACACACACAACTAATACCTTAATATCATTTCCATTTTGTAGACAAGAAATTAAAGATGCATGTGTCTTCCCACTAGTAAAATATGAAGAATATTTATTATTGAATATTAATATCAACTTCTTGTGACTTTCAATAATGAGTTCTCAATGGTCATACACGAATTCCACTTCCTGTGTTTCTCTAGTAATTGATCATTCTGTATCCTAGCCAGCTTGCTTTCTTTCCTGTAGCATCCTAAATGGAATATTCAGTTTCTTTTGAAAGTAAAAGAAACTTCCTGATTGTGAGAATGAAGTTCCTGTTATGTGGCACTGGGAACATTGTTACACTTCTGCTTTCATTGGGCAACTTGTGTTTTACCACTTATTTTCAAACATCATGTGAGCTATATACTTTTAATTTATAAAACACAACATTATCAACAGAAACCTTCTATGTGCTAAATACTGTACTAGACCCTGGAGTAAAACCTTTGAATAAGATGTAGTCTCTGACCATCAAGAGCTGGGGGAGATGGATATGCAAACAAAAAAGGTCCTAATAATCTTAAAGAGTGAAATAACAGTTTTGCATAAAGAACAAAAAGCCCCAAAGGTGTGATTCCTTCCTCTGGATGTGTGTCTTGGGCAGGGGGAAGTTAAAGTAAGGCTTCTTCCAGGGGTAATAACTGGGCCTGTCCAGTTAAATCCATTTTCTTCTCAATTGTATATGATTTTTCCTAATTGAAAAGATGATCCATGCACCAATTTAAACTATAGAAGAGAACATTCAATGAAAACTAAGCCTCTTCCTACTATATATTTCTGCTATCTTCACAAGCAACCAAATCACAGCTTTAAACAACCACCGAAAACACACAAGCAAACAAAAACAAAGCAAACCCTAAAAGGTACAGGTATCCTCTGAACAATCAGTTTTCTCCTACAGACATGAAACTTGGACTCACCTTCTCTTTATCTAAATGACTCTAATAAGGCAAAGAGTAATTGGATATATTTCACTATATTTTATTCTATCTGTACTTCTTTAAGTTCTCAGATACTGTAGTTTGGGGGAAATTTGCTTCCATGTATACAGAGTTACAGTCAAGTTGCAAAGGAATTTATATTGGAGAGCCAGATTAGACCTCTATGTCTTGTGTCTATTAGCTTTTGGCCCTTTTTCCCTATTTGTCAAGAGTCTTAGGTAAAAATTGCAGCCAGTGGTTTCAAATATACCAATAAGGGTTTCAGGGTCATATCATTTGGGAACTAGAAGAAACCTCAGATAACATATGGCTAATATAACATTTTTTTCAGATATAGGCACTCAGAGAAGTGAGATGATTTGCCTCAATTAAAACGTCAAGACAGTGCCATGACTGTCACTAGAACTAATTCCTGTTTCCCTTTAAAGTGATCCTTATTCCATACCAGTGGTTCTCAGAATAGCTGAAATAGGAGCACTGGAGAGCTTGTTAAAACACAGATTGCTGGATTCGACTCTGAGTTTGTGATTCAGTAGGTTTGCTGGATGGCCCAGTAATCTGCATTTCTAACAAGTCTCTGGGTGCTGTTTCTGTTGGCCTGGGAAGAACACACTGAGAACCTTGTTCTACGGCTTGCATTTTGAGTCCTTTAGTCTGTTTGGGGTAAGTATTCTCAATCCCAAGCCACTGAGAATTTACTACTAAGCATTTCTCACTGGGCAAGTCTATGTCATCTTTTCCCTCCAGTAAGATATCATCTCTCTGCAGTGCACTTAAAAGGCTTTATTTGGTAATGGCTTATCCTAAGACCTGAAGGTTTTCTGAGCAATTACTTATTTATCTAATTTAAAACCAGTTAATGTATGCATGCTTCTTAAAATACTGAACACTAAAATACTTTTTTATCATATAACCCTCAATTTAATTGATCAAAATTATTCTCCATCACTATTCATGTCTGTCTAACTGGTCTAACCTTGCAGCAAGGTTTGTGAATTATTCTGTCCAATTTCTAATCTCCTCCTGACCTCTTCCCACTGCTTCCATCTTCCCTCCCCTCCCTGCTTCAGTACCTGTGTCCAGATGGCCATACCAGAGGTAGGCCATCAACCTGCGATAATTATACTTTTTCTTTTCTCTTGTTTCACAGACACAAACCAACAAAAATCATGCTTCTTCTAAAGAACTCATAATGTCTAAAAGAATTCCAAGGGTTTTTTTGGAATATATAAGAAAACAAATATTAAATGCTTCAAGCAAATGTAACTGCCTTATTTAAAAAAAAAAATAGTTTTTAACATTTTAAGGTCTGTTTTGCTTTTCTAAAAATGTGATTTTTTTAATCAACCACTATAAATAACACATTTAACTTATGCCAGTTGCTTTCTATGAAAAAAATTATGTATGTTTTCAGAGGAAAAAAACTAACATTTACAGAATTTAACTAGGATTATTGACGGAAATATTCTCAATCAACTACCTGTTCTGCTCACCTCTGGGCAGACGTGAAGATCCTCAGAGAAAATGAAGAATGATAGTGAGACAGGATAGTGCCTCATCTTGGGGACACTGAAGGGCATCCTGTCCTCTTTAATCTCTCTTTTCTTCCTTTTTTTGGTAGAGAGTGCAAAGAACCACAGGAACATATTTTAATGCAAGAGTGGAGCCATTATGGAAGCTAAAGTTGATTTTTTTGTGTGTGTGTGCATTTAAACACCTACACATTCAGAGACCATATTTGGGTAGAGATTTGTTTTCAAATGAGATTTATTTTCAGATGATGAGCGGTTGCATCTTCTGAAGCATTTTATGAGCCTTAATTCTTTTTTAAAAATTTTATTGGAGTATAGTTGATTTACAATGTTGTGTTAGTTTCAGGTGTATGACATGGTGATTCAGTTATACATATACATATATTCATTCTTTTTCAGGTTCTTTTCCCATATAGGTTATTACTGAGTACTGAGTAGAGTTCCTTGTGCTTATGCGCTTTAATTCTTCAGAGAACCTTTAGGAGGGCTTCTGTATGGTTCCTGCTCCTAGAGATTCAGGCCAAGTGCAGGTGATGGCAGAGCCATGTCGCTAGCCTGGGTCCTGGGATGAGCTCAAGAAGTGTCTACTTACCCATAACCACCCTGGAATGTCACAGGAGGAAGAAAGAAATTTCTACGTTGACATTTTGGGCTGGATAGTTCTTTGTTGTGAGGGATGTCCTGTGTTCTGCAGGATGTTTTGTAGCATCCTTGGTTGCAACTTCAAGATGCCCCCAGCATTACTACCTGTCCCGGTCGTGACAAACAAAAATGTCTCCATTCTTTGGCAAATGTCTCCTATGGGGAAAAGCTGTCCCCGGTTGAGAACCACTCGTCTATAGACTGACTAGTATAGAAATTGCCACTGGTAAGTGGGACACTGCCTTAATAAAACTCATGAAATATGGCATTCACTTAGGGGTCAGGTAAAGGAAAGTGAGTAAAGCAACATGGAGGGCTGGAAGGTGGTGATCATTTTTCTGCCGTGGCATTTGATAAAACTGTTGCCTACGTTATGGAGTAGACAGAACACTTCCTTACAGAGCCTAAAAGGATAGGAAAAGTGTTTAGAAAGAGGCAGAATGTCAGTGTGTTTTGGCTGTTACATGTGGTTTTAAGCAAACAATGAGCACAGTCAGGATATATTGGACAATCTCCCTGTTGCCTGCAATCTAGATTGGCCAATAGACCAGGAAAAGTGAGGAAGGCCAGGAAAGTCTGAGAGCAGAGTTGAAAAAGCAAACTGTCTCAATACCACAAACAGCAAGAGAAAGACTGTCACTCGTAGTTTTTTCTCAAAGGTCTCCCATTTGGCTTTTCAGACAAAAATATGAAGAAGCCACAGGCAAAGATGTGATTATAGGTGTTGCCCTCCCCCGCTCCCCACAATCCCTGCCTACATTTTCAGGGGGCCACAAGTTAACCACTCTTAAAATGAGGAAGAGGAAAGTGGACCCAGCAAAGAAGCCAATTAATTAAAAGCAAGAGTCAAAGGATTAAGAGTTACAGAGAGAAGAGATTTTTGGGTGAGGTTCTTTCACAGGGAATTAAGTAGACCAGAAATCTTGATTCTGGAGAAAGTTGAAAAATCACTAGTCTGGCCTTCAAAGGCTTTTTAATTGTGTGATACATGAAGAAATCCTTGGTTTCTTAAACTGCACCAGCAAGGAGGAAGCCAGGAAAGCCGTACAGTGGTCTAATGTGGCCCAACTCTCCAATATCTCAGAAGATGGCATGGAAGATTAGGAAATAAGAAAATTTCCCAGATGACCAAACTTGGGGCCAAGAAAGGACAATGAATAAGAAACTTCCTCCCAAAGAAGAAAACCAGAGTCTAACCAAGGAAATTCTTCTACTATCAGGTCAAGGAGTTCTTAAAATTTCCATCCAGCATGATTTATTTCAGGATTGTAATGAACTGATGATTTTTTTAGGTGGGGAATGTTATTGCAGTTTTTCTAGTTCTTTTCCACTTTTGTATATTGGGTGTGTGTGGAGAGGAGTTTCGGAGGTATAAGAAAAATAAATGACTGTAGTTTTTTGGCTCACGAGACTGTTGGACTCCCTACTGGATCACATAGAAAAGACTGTGTATCACCCAGAGATACCCAGTTTTGAGTGGACTGCAGTAACTGAACAAGACATTTGATTGTACCTCTTGGAGAAGGCATGTTTTCTACATATAGGAAGAAGGATACACGGATACTTGTACTTGGATATTTGGGTGGCCAGAGTCCCAGTCTATCAGAAGCCATTACTTTTCCCCTGGTATTTATTCCCACCCCCTACTTTCTTTTAGTAATAGAATCTATTGATTTGTAGTTGAATATGAGTTATTCATCCAGAGAGAATACATTCCCAAGCCTCCCTTGCAGAAAAGGACGTATCACACAACTAATAGCCAATAGAATAAGTAAAAACAATCCTGAAATTTTGGGATCCTGTATTTAAAAGAAATACATTGCTCTGCACTAACTTCCCCTTTGGACTGGCTATCAAGTAATAAAAACTCCGACAGACAGCTCAGGCACGTGGAACCCCCTTATTGGGATTAGCAAGTTTGTTTCACAAGTTTGGTTGCTTAGATGACCTCGTGGAGAAGAGACCACCTATTTGCCCCAGACTTTTATGCAAGAGAGTAATATGCTATCTGCTTGTTTCAACTACTCTAATTTTCGGTTTCTTCTATATTGATTTTAAGTCTATATCTTAACTCCTTCATCTTCCCTAGAGTTACCATGGCATTAATATTGTCCTTAGGAATATGCCAAAATTTCAGGTATATTAAGATTGAATTTTAAGCTTAATTATTCAGGATGTTGAATATATAGAATTGATCAGAGGCTTTGGGACATAGGCCATTACAGCTGGGATAAATTGCTCTTCACTTTCACTCTTAATTTGTTAACAGCATTTTGGACCAGCTCTTTGTCTACAGAATTTGGCGAAATATACTCCAATAAGTATTTTCATTTCTTCTACATTTCTCAGTATTTTATTATTCTATTTTCTAATATGGAAGAGTTTTCCTATCTTTACTTTTCCCATAACTAAACTATATATATATATATATATATATATGTATTTTTGTCTCAAAACGTCAGTTTTAAGATTTAGCAGTTATATTATCTATTTATTAAATAATATCTGCTTTAAAAATAAAACAATTATTTCTTTATTTGAAACCTGGATTTAATTTGTAGCCCCCATTCTAACAGGCATATATGTGTACTCTTGTACATCCACACCCACAGATATAATTCCTTCCTTGGGTTTAATTTCTTTCCCTTTTTAACTTCTCAGGTTTAATATGTATCTTTTATTTCTCTTCTTTCTTATTTAGTAAAAATTTCCTCTTAGCAGAGCTTTAATGGTACCCACGAGTTCTTAAATTTAATTATTTTTCTCAATTTATTTGGGCACTTTCATTGTTTAATAATTTGTCAGCTTCTACCCCACCCTTCCTCAGCAACTTTTGTTTTGTCTTGTTTCCATGTTTCAAGCAGTGAAACAATAATAAATCTGGTCTAAAATTAAAAGAGAGAGAGATTCAGCTTATTCAACTCACTTTAATAGGCAACTCGCTTTCTATGAATCACAACAGTGAAGTTCAAATGAGATCTTGAAGAGAGTAGGCAAATGCACGACAGAACTAAAATGAGTTGTGTTGCTGTGCTGATGTTAAGAGATCCTGATGGCCCATCCCTTGGTGACAGCCTTAGTCTTGATTTAGGGGTCAATTTTAGCAAAAGTCAAGTTGAGATGTAAAAGCACTAAGTTGGCTTAAAGGCTGTGGACAGAAAACAGTAGGAAGGGACACTTTGGCAACTACAGGTTGCTGAGGGCATCCACTCCAGGAAGGACTTTACCTTCCAGAAGCTCTAGACTGGCACCTCCTCCAGTGCTCACGTGACTGACTTTATCTTCAGTGTTCCATTTGGCACAGCAAGTAGCAGTGTCTCCACCTCCTATAATGGTGATGCAGCCCTTGGAAGTGGCTTTCACAATTTCATCCATGAGGGCTTTGGTACCCTTAGCAAAAGCATCCCATTCAAATACCCCTAAAGGTCCGTTCCACACAATTAGCTTGGCCCGGGCCACCACTTGCGCATACTTCCTGTTTGTCTCAGGACCACAGTCCAAAGCCATCCAGCCAGCAGGTATCCCTGATTCTATGGTGGCTTGGCCAACCTTAGCGTTCTCTTCAAACGTGTCAGCAGTGACAAAGTCAACAGGAAAGGTAATGTTCACACCATTCTTTTCAGCTTTGGCCATAATCTCTTTGACAATCTTCGCTCCCTCTTCATCGAACAGGGAAGCACCAATCTCCATGTTGTTGAGTACCTTAAGGAAGGTATAAGCCATTCCACCACCAATAATCATCTCATTGACCTTGTCCAGCATATTTTTGATGAGTTGGATCTTGTCTGTCACTTTGGCTCCACCAAGTATAGCCAGAAAGGGTCTCTCTGGGTTTTCCAAGGCTTTGGCAAAGTAATCCAGCTCCTTTTTCATCAGGAATCCAGATGCCTTCTGGGGCAGATTCACTCCCACCATGGAACTGTGGGCCCGGTGAGCCGTGCCAAAAGCATCATTGACATACACATCACCTAGCTTGGAGAGGGATGCTCGGAAGGTTTCTATTTTACCTGGCTCAGCTTTAAGCTTATTTCCGGAAGGATCTTGGCCCTTCCCTTCTTCTTCCACATGAAAGCGCAGGTTCTCCAGCAAGATGACTGTACCGGTAGCTGGGCTAGCACAAGCTGTCTCCACTTCTGGGCCCACACAGTCCTTTAGGAACAGAACGTCCTTGCCCAGCAAGGATTTGAGTTCAGCAGCAACAGGCTCTAAGGAGTATTTATCAGGCATCGGAACACCATCAGGTCTACCTAAATGACTCATGAGAACCACCGACCTGGCTCCGTTATCCAGGCAGTATTTGATGCTTGGGAGGGAGGCCTTGATTCTTTGGTTGTTTGTAATCTGGTTCTTCTTCATGGGGACATTGAAGTCTGCTCTCATGATGACTCGTTTCCCTTTCACATCCAGTGTGTCCAAAGTTAACTTCTTAGAAAGAGACATCTTGACAGTACCAAGACAGGCTAACACAGATCCCAATGTTGAAGAGAACCCCTTTATTGCTGCTGAGATGGTGGGCGGGTGGTGTTTTCTAACGCCCTTCGCTTTGGCCCGCCCCTTTCTTCCCTGCGCTGTCTCCCACATGGCAGCCATGATTGGACTGGGGAAAGGAAACCTGGCTCTGCGGTTGGTCAATGGTCCTGTCAATCTGAATTTGGAGTGTGTTGCAGGGTGCAGATTTTAACTGCCAGGGCTGAAGCGGAACCCGGAGTGGTGGTAATTGGCGGCTTGGGGTGACAGTTGGAGAGGTCAAGAAACCCTGGAATTAGAACGGCCCTGAGGTCTAAGCCTACTGCTGGTTCTTTTCCAGATCCCTTTTAACGATTGCTTTTATTCTTTTAAAACAAAACACATACCCCCTCACCCATGTCAAATCCTGATTATATTGAGGTGTAAAAACTTGTGCAATGCCACGTTAAAGGAAAGATTTGAAATAATGGGTCTATGAAACCTTGTTTATTCAAGGCAACATAATATGCTTCTGTTTTTTTTCTTTGTCTTGACAAATATTTCTGTTAAGAGCATAGCGTGGTGTTAGCCTTTGGCTTTAGATACATTCTAGGGTGGGGTGGGAATAGCATATTTTAATTACGTTGCTTCTTCCATTCTCAGTCTACTGTGAGAGAATGCTTGGTGGCTTCTTCAGGAGAATCCCATAACATCATAGCAAAGAGAGTATGAGTAAAGCACTCAAGGTAATGGTGACATTTCTTTCAGGCTACGAAATTATGATGAGGCTGCTTACCTTATTCTCTCCTCTTTCTCTGTTTCACTACCTGCATAACTTTAAAATTTATCTGAAAAGAGGCATGGTTTCATGAGGATGAAAACATCTACTTCAACTGAAAATGAGTGAGAGTTTTTATTTTTGGAGAAATTATATATGGCTGATTGGCTTAGGAATGAAAACTGTGTAACTTTTTACGCAGTGCAGAATTAGTTAGAAATTAACTCGTGCAATAACTTTATGTACAGATTAGCCAATGAACACATTTTAATGTATATCCCTGTTTTTTTTGCATATTATCCTATTTGTCCCTCCATCTGTTCATCAGTCCTTTTAACATAGTTCTGTTACATGACTATTAGGTAAAATTTACTATTTCATATTTTGTTTTTATAATCTTATTTTTTAAAATAGAACATACAAAGAGCACACACAAATATGGCCCGAAATAAATGGCTTAAGTTGTCCAAATCACAAATAGGTAATTTCTTTAGGACACAATGGATTCTTATAGATCTTTGTTACTGATTATTAATTGAGGTAAACACTTCATAGGACAAACCCTTGATGTGAGAGCTAAGATGGGAATTTTAATTTCACTACAGTGAGATTAATAAGACATTATAAATATTACATTATAAAATAAGACAAATCATTGCCAGTTCAAACTAATGCTAGGAGAGGATGGATGTATTGTTAAAGTTAGGTTTTGATTGGTTTCCCCTAAGGAGTCCAGACTGCAGATGCTGTCACCCTGAGTAACAAGGAAATGTGTTCTGAATGTTATGTTTTAAAAAGGTGTTGCAAACGGGAACACATTAATTAAAAATTTCATAAAAGACATTTGAAGTTAAAGAGTTTAAATTCACAGTAACGTGTTATTTTTAACTTACTAATAACTTTGGAGTCATATTTATAAGGATATTTCAGTAACTTTTAAGCATATAGCTTTAAGTATATTTTGTTATTCTACAATAAAATAATGAATTATTTCATCAAAATGAAAAAATAATTCTAGGCTTATTTGTCCATCTAACACAGAAGATTCAGTTTATTAGATGAATTTTTATGACTACAGAGCTCAAAAATTTCAATAGAAAATAAAAATATATGACATCTCTTGAGCAACCATCCACTGAATTTTCATAAAACAAATCATTTTATTTCTTAAGGCAATTACTTTATCATAGTTGTAATATCTCTGATAGTGGTCTGCATAATACAAAAAATACTTACTAATTTTAAACAATTGTATCCAGTTGATTAGCTTTGATATTGTCAAAACGTTTGCCTTGTACTGATAATACTTCTTGAGGCTTTATTCATTATAATATGTTGAAGATACACTGCCATAGAGAAGGGGTGCAGGTGGGAAGGAGAATTGTAGTCTGTGTAAGCTCTAGGCAAAGGAAAGACCAATAATAAGAATGTATCTTTGTGTCTCCAGCATGAACTAGGGAAATTGGGAGAGTTATTAGAGAGACCTATTGCAGGGGACAAGGATGACTGATTTTGAGAACTTAGCATAAGAAAAGTATTGTTGAAGAATATATATATATATATATTCAACATATGGCCAGACATCCGTAATTTCTGTAAGATTAAGATTATTGAGCTTTTGCACTTCCTGGGGTGGGGAGGGGGGCAGAAAGCAGTAGCCTTCAGTGGAAGTCCAAAGCCCAAGGAGAGCAGTTGGACTGCTGTCAAGGATTTTTGTTGCACTCTTTCTCTCTCCCTTGTGTCCTGTTGAGATCAAGTTGGCCAGTGTGGCCAGGAGGGACTTAATTGGAGCAGCACTAAAGGGGTACAACTTGTGAACTTTGACGTGTAAGTTCTGGCCTCACAACTCAGCAAAATAGAGTGTCAAGTGAGAAAGAAACAAAAAAACAAAAAGAAAAAACAAAAGACAAGAAAAAAGAGGGAAAAGGAAACCCACACAAGAAACAATAAACCAGTGCCTTGGGACTGGTTCTAATTATCTCTCTTACTGTGCCAGCTGTAGAGTAATGTGAGGACCATGCTAAGGTTAGACTGAAGTGAGAACCCAAGAACAGTTATGCTTAGGTCTGGAAGGCTTTCCTCTCAACTGATGATCTGGGGATAGAAGTTACTGCAGTGGATGAACTGTAATATTTCCTGGAGGACAAATGACACCCATG
This sequence comes from Eschrichtius robustus, assembly GCF_028021215.1. NCBI lineage: Eukaryota > Metazoa > Chordata > Mammalia > Artiodactyla > Eschrichtiidae > Eschrichtius > Eschrichtius robustus. Next base: position 81,131,334 of record NC_090835.1, read on the forward strand.
GTGGAAATAGGAATAAGGAAAAGGGAATCATCCACTTCAGCGTAAGAGGCTTTCTTGTTTGATATTTCCTTCCAATTTTAACACACACAAACAAACACAAAACACACACACACACACACACACACACAAAATTAGTGCCTGAGTTTGGCTCACCTTGCCAACATTAGTAACCAAGGCAAAAAAATATTTACAGGGGAAAAATTTCAATATATCTGAGCGCTCCCACATTATAGGAGAAAGGCAACATATAGCACAATATACCAAAGAAGCCAAATTCATGGGAATTCAACACAAAATTAAAATAAATGGGAAAATAATCCTAGAGAAATAAAGATAATGGAAATAGCAGGGATGATGAAGCAGTTGGAAGCATAACCACTCGAACACACTGGACATAAAAGAAGTTGGAATGTATAACTCAAAGGGATACGTTGCATAGTAAAATAGATATAAAAGTAACTAAAGGATGAATTAATGATCAGCTAATTTGTGGAGGAACATTTACATAATGCATTAGAAAAGGACCAAGAGGAGGAGAGTAAAGACAAACCCAAGGTGTGCGGAAACTAACTATAGTTTCTCCATCACAGAGATGTCACAAAGCGAGAGAATAATATGAAGGTGATAAAACATTTGAAAAAAATGATATCCTTTAAGTGAATAAAGACATAAGATCTCAGGTTAAAAGAGTCCATAACATAATACACGATCGAGCCAAGACTTGAAACAAAAACACACACTCTGGAAACAATACAATGAGTTTTAGGAACGTTTATATAAAAAAATGTTTTTCATAGTTTTATTTATTTGTTTATATTAAGACATAATTGGCATATAACATTATGTTAGTTTCATGGGGGACAACATAATGATTCAATATACGTGTATATTGCAAAGCGATCACCACAATGTCTAGTTAACACTCATCACCACACATAGTTACAAGTGTTGTTCACTTGTGATGAGTTTTTAAGATCTACTCTCCTAGCAACTTCCAAATATAGAGTGGATAAAGAAGAGGTGGTACATATGTACAATGGAATATTATTCATATGCAAAAAAAAAGGAGATTCTGCCGTTTGCTACAATGTGGATGAAATGAGGGCATTATGCTAAGGGAATTAAGTCAGACAGAGAAAGACAACATTTTTTTTGAACTTTCCAGAATGGAAAAGCAGATCACACGCGAGGAAGAAGTTTCAGATTGAGAGTCCACTTATCAAAATAAGCAAAAGACAACTTTTTACCAAAATCTTTGTATCTAGCTAACATATAATTTAAATAGGAGAGTTAAATAAAGGTATTTTAGGCTCTAAAAAAATCAGAATGTTAATTTCACTGAGGCTGTCTTTTTGTGAAAAAAGTAAAACAACTCTGGGTAGGTTTATTCTACCAGAATATTTAAATTTAAATCCAGAATAAAGCAATGAGTTTGGGGAACGAAATATGATTTAAAATCTTAGTGACACTTACTGTCTAAATAAGTAATGATCACAATTTCTAGAGTTTTTAATGTTGCTGTCAATGGTAACTTGATTTTTATATTATTCTGTAGTTATTGCCAATATAGAGAAACACTGTTTATGTTGGTAGGTTGATCTTATATTGGACTTCTTTTTAAAATTTTTATAATTTATTTATTTGGTTGCACCGGGTCTTAGTTGCGGCAGGCAGGCTCCTTAGTTGTGCCTCTTGGGCTCCTTAGTTGCAGCACGTGGGCTCCTTAGTTGCAGCATGCATTTGGAATCTAGTTCCCTGACCAGGGATTGAACCTGGGCCCCCTGCATTGGCAGCGCGGAGTCTTATCCACTGCACCACCAGGGAAGTCCCTTATATTGGACTTCTGTACTGAAGCTTCTTAGTTTAAGCGGAAAACTCAAAAGAAGCAACAAATGATTGACTTAAGTGATTATTTAATCTCCAAATAATTAAATCAGTTTCTCTTTCCTTCTTATTACCCTTATACGTATCACATGTCTTAATTGAATTGCTTTGACAAGTGTTTCTAGTAATATTTTGCACACTTGTTATAATATCAGGCATATTTCAGATACTCTTTGCTTTTTTCACAATTTAACTTCTTTGAAATCAGGATACTCCTGGCATTGAAGACGTTTCATAGTATTTATTTTTTTTCTTTTTCCTTTTTAGTGGCTTATACAGTAATTATGTATCATACAATTGATGACATCGCCTCCTAGACGAAATATACTAAAACACTAACATTCACTCCCAAGTTGCCATGCTTTATCAGCCAATATATTGAAAAACTTGATTTCTCATTATAATATTAGCAGAAGAGGTTGACACTGTATAGCAAGAAGTGTAGGGGCGAGCATGATGCTTAGTAGCTGTTGTTATGGGTGAAAAGTCTGAACAGGGGAGGCCTCCCTGCCACTTTCACCACTTTTACTCACGTTACCCCACGGCTAGGTCAACCCCAAATGTGTATTTTTTTTTTTTTAATAAATTTATTTATTTATTTATTTTAAATTTTTTATTTATTTATTTATGGCTGTGTTGGGTCTTCGTTTCTGTGCGAGGGCCTTCTCTAGTTGTGGCAAGCGGGGGCCACTCTTCATCGCTGTGCGCGGGCCTCTCACTATCGCGGCCTCCCGCTGCGGAGCACAGGCTCCAGACGCGCAGGCTCAGCAATTGTGGCTCACGGGCCCAGTTGCTCTGCGGCATGCGGGATCCTCCCAGACCAGGGCTCCAACCCGCATCCCCCGCATTGGCAGGCAGACTCTCAACCACTGCGCCACCAGGGAAGCCCTCCATCTTAAACAAATCCTAGGAGAGGATTGGTGTCTTGCTGAAGTCAAATTGTGTTTTATTTTCCCCATTGGGACCAAATTGTAGTTAACTTCTAAAACAAGAAAATTGTGTTATAAAAAATATTTGTTTCAAAATAATATTTCAGAAGTGATCCCTACAATTAAAATTTTAACTAGATTACTGTGTAGAAGCCAAAGGGTTCAAACTCATTAACAGATTTATTTTTCTAAAGATCCATTTACAATATTTTTAAAATGTTGCTTTAAGAGTATTTTTATTGTAAGATAAAGTAAGGAATTTGTTAATCAAAAGTGGAGAACAACTCCGTAAGCCTGCATAATTGTCTTACAATACACAGGAGCCTCATTTTCTTGTGTGACTTTTTATTTTTGCAGAGTTCACAACTTTCAGTAGGAAATAAGAGAATGTGACTAGGGCAACCAATCAATAAGTGTTCCTAAAATGAAATTTTTCATCATCCCAGGGCTGATGTTTAATCACAGTTGTGTTATAGTCAACAAGTCTCCATAATAAAAATCATGTTATATAATTTTTATAATGTGTTTATATATAAAAATATTTTATAATGTTTTATAGTTAATAATTATATTCAATGTCTTCAAAAATTTTGCACTGTAATATACCATGTGGTTTCATGCATCACAACAAAGCAAACACAGAGTTCAGTCTCATTAATTGCAAGGTAAATATTACTTAATTGGGAGTGATTCCATATATTAATTGTAATTTCTATACACGTATGAGAAGCAGGAATTAATTTATAAATATTTACCCAGAGTTGACTATAGACAAATGGTAATTTAAAATATTTATGATATATAAATACAATGTATACAAAGCTATATTAATTGAAACAGTATAGTACTGGCACCGAAACAGACACATAGATCAGTGGAACAGAATAGAGAGTCCAAAAATAATTACAGTCAATTAAACTATGACAAAAGTGGTAAGAATATATACAGTGAAGAAAAGATAGTCTCTTCAATAAGTAGTGCTGGGAAAACTGGACATCTACATGTAAAAGAATGAAATTAGAACCTTTTCTCACACCATATACAAAAATAAACTCAAATTGATTAAAGAGCTAAATGTAAGACTGGAAACCATAAAACTCCTAGGAGAAAACATGGGCAGAACACTCTATGGCATAAATCATAACAATATTTTTTTGGATCTGTCACCTAAAGCAAAGGAAACAAAAGCAAAAATAAACAAACGGGATCTAACTAGACTTAAAAACTTTTGCACAGCGAAGGAAACAATCAACAAAACTAAAAGACAACCTATGGATATTTGCAAATGACCAATTAGAGGTTAATATCCAAAATATACAAACAGCTCATTCAACTCAATATAGAAAAAGACCAAACAACCTGATTAAAAAATGGGCAGAAGACCTGAAAAGACATTTTGACAAAGAAGATGTACACATGGCCAACAGGCACAGGAAAAGATGCTCAACATCACTAATCATCAGAGAAATCAAAACCACAACAAGATATCACCTCACACCTGTCAGAATGGTTATCACCAAAAAGACTACGATAACAAATGTTGGCGAGGATATGGAGAAAAGGGACCCCTTGTACACTGCTGGTGGGAACTGTCAGCTGAATAAAGAATGCACAACATAAGAGCTATGAGTTCAGTTTTATTTGGGGCTTACTGAGGACTTTAGCCCGGAGACAGCCTCTCAGGTAGCTCTGAGGAACTGCTCCAAAGGGGTGGTGTGGGAGGTCAGTGTATATATATAACTTTGGCACAGATCTCGGTGGAAGATTGCTGCTAGTCACAAGGAGCGGATGTCTCCGTTAATGATTCTGATGCTTTTCTAGGTATGAGAAGATGCAAGAAATTGGGTTCATAAAATTTTCTCCTGAAAATATCTCACTATCTGAAAGCTTGTTCTGCCAGTTTTCTGGAGCACAGAGTGCCTCATCCCTGATCTCCACCCTGAACTCCTTTCAGGGTGTGTTGAAAGTCAGTGACTGTAGTGGCTAGTGACACAATTCTTATAGAACCAGATGACAAGTGACATTTTTTAGTTGTCAGGATGTAAATTGGTGCAGCCACTGTGGAAAACAGTATGCAGTTTCCTATAAAAATAGAAATGCCATCTGATCCAGTAATTCCACTCCTACATATATATCTGAAGGAAACAAAAACACTCATTTGAAAAGTTACATGCAACCCAGTATTCATAGCAGCATTATTTACAATAGCCAAGATATGGAAGCAAACTAAGGATCCATCAACAGATGAATGGGTAAAGAAGATGTGGTACATATATACAATGGAATAATAGTCAACCATAAAGAGAATGAAATTTCACCATTTGCAGCAACATGGGTGGACCTGGAGTGTATTATGCTTAGTGAAATAAGTCAGAGAAAGATAAATGCTGTATGATATCACTTATATGTGGAATCTAAAAAATACAACAAACTGATGAATATAGCAGAAAAGAAACAGACTCACAGATATAGAGAACAAACTACTGTTTACCAGTCAGGAGAGGGAAAGGCAGAGGGACAAGATAGAGTAGGGGAGTAAGAGGTACAAACTACTATGTAAAAAATAAACTGCAAGGATATATTGTACAGCTCAGGGAATATTGCCAATATTTTATAATAACTATAAATGAGGTAAAACATTTAAAAATTATGAATCACTATATTGTACACCTGAAACTAATATAATATTGTAAATCAACTATATCTCAATAAAAAAATAAAAGTTAATAAAAAATTTAAAAGTGGAGGAACCAGGATGGGTCAAAAAATAAAAATTAAAAAAAATAAAACCAATGTAGTATTAGCATAAAGACAGACACATAGTACAATGGAAAGCATAGAGAGCCCAGAAATAAACCTTCACATATATGGTAAAATGATTTTCAAAAAGGGTCCTAAAACCATTCAATGGGGAAAGGCAGTCTTTTCAACAAGTGGTGCTGGACAAACTGAATCGCCATGTGCCAAAGAATAAAACTATACCCCCACCTTATACCATATTAAAAATAAACTCAAAATGGATCAAAGATTAAATATAAGCGCTAAAACTGTAAAACTCTTAGAAGAAAACATAGGGGAAAAGTTTCATGACATTGGATTCGGCAGTGATTTCTTCTATGAGACCTGGAGTACAGGCAACACAAGAAAAATACATAAATTTGATGACATCAAATCAAAAATTTCTGTGCAAAAAGGACACAATAAACAGAGTGAAAATGCTGCTCATGGAATGGGAAACATTATTTGCAAGTCATATATCCGATAAGGTGTTAATATTCAGAGCATATAAAGAACTACTACAACACAGCAACAACAAAAACCAAACAACCTGATTAAAACATGGGCCAAGGACTTGAAGAGACATTATTTCAAGAATTTATAAAACTGGCCAATAGGCCCATGAAAAGATATTCACTATCACTAATCATTAGGGAGATGCAAATCAAAACCTTAATATGTATATATGTCAATCCCAATTTCCCAGTTCATCCCACCCTCCCTCCCCCGCTGGTATCCATACATCTGTTCTCTACATTTGTGTCTCTATTTCTGCTTTGCAAATAAGTTCATCTGTATCATTTTTCTAGATTCAGCATATAAGCAATATTATACGATATTTGTTTTTCTTTCTGACTTACTTCACTCTGTATGATATAAAATAGGTAACTCATGAGAACCCACTGTATAGCACAGGGAAATCTACTCAGTGCTCTGTGGTGACCTAAATGGGAAGGAAATCCAAAAAAGAGGGGATATATGTATACATATAGCTGATTCACTTTGCTGTACAGCAGAAACTAATACAACATTGTAAAGCAACTATACTCCAATAGAAATTAATTAAAAAAAAATAAAAATCATTATTAAAAAGAACCTTAATATGATGCCAGCTCATATCCATTAGAACACTTACTATAAAAAAAATATGACAGATGTTGGTGAGAATGTGTTGAAATTGAAAATTCTTTTGTGCACTGTGGGTGGAAATGTAAATCATGCAGCTGCTGTGGAAACAGTACGGTGGCTTCTCAAAAAATTAAAAAAAGAATTACCAATGATCCAGCAATTATACTTTTGCGTATATACCCAAAAGTATTGAAAACAGAAACTCAGAAATATTTGCTCACATGTGTTCATAGCAGCATAATGGCAAAGGTTGAAAGGTGTATACAAGCCAAATGGCCATTGGCAGTGAATGGATAAGCAAAAGGTGGTATATACATACAATGGAGTATAATTCTGCATTAAAAAGGAATGATATTCTGACATATGCTACAAAATGAATGAACACAGATTTGAATATATTTGCTATGTGAAATAAGCTAGTCACAAAAGGACCAACACTGTATGTTTCCACTTGTATAAGGAACTTAGCATAATCAAACTGATAAATACAGAAAGTAGAGTGTAGTTTCTGGGAGCTAGGGAAAGGGGGAAATGAAGAGTTATTGTTTCATGGGTACAGAGTTTGAGTTTAGGAAGATTAAAATGTTTTGGAGATGAATGGTGTTGATGGTTGTACAATGATGGGAATTCACTTTATGCCACTGAACATTAATGCCATATAATGGTAAAAATGGTATGTTTTATGGAATCTCTGTACTATAAAAGGGGTAGAAGCTATTATTTTCACTGTTTATAAGTATCACAAATGAGATTGATATTTTATGATTTTCTGACTTCCTGTAAAATCAAATGTGTAAAGAGAGGAACTAGGAAGTTAAGCATCTTCCCTAAGCCATATATTGAGGGAATCTCATTACACTGGATCCCAAATTATATGTAATTATAGTTATAGGTAACTCAGCAAGTGTAATTTACAATAAGATGGTAGAATGACTCTCAGTTGTTCTCACCTTTTTGTCACATATGCTTATAGTCGTTTAAGCATTGTGTACATTTTCCAGCACACAGGTTACCTGTTTATAATAGTTAGTCACTATGTTCTCAGCTGATGATGTCCATTCCTCATTCGGAAAATATGTAGACTCATAGTAACAGCCTTCAATTAATCTGACCATGAAATTGGATGTCAATTTCATACTTCCAAAAATATTCTCTGAAGAGGGGAAATAGGGCTGATCATACCCTACAAAAGTTGGAAATATCATTCAAGGATATTTCCTTGTTTTCATTTTTTAAGATGCATCGTTGATCCTATAAGTGACATCCTATAAGAGGAGGTAAATTCAGTTGTATCTCTGCTGGCAATATTCTCTCCCATCATGAATGAATTTGTGGAACTCATGTTTGGTGAGGCGTTGGTATGCAAACTTTGCAATCAGATCAATCAACGCTTTAGTCTCTGCCAACTGCAGGCTGAGCTGATGGAGAAGGTTGAAAGCAAACCAGAGAAGCCTATGAGTTGTAACAGGACCTGTGCCTTGAAAGCAACCACACGGAGGTGTTCATCATGCATGACCTTGATAGGAACATTTGTTCATTTAGCCATCCACTTGTGGTGTGGGCTCCTGAGCCAGCATGCTGTTCCAGGGTGGTCTGCCTTTCCCTGGGACGGGAAGACCTGCATTGCTCATTCACTGCTCCGAGTTCCACACCGTCTCTCTGGCCTACAGTTGTGTAGTTCCATTCCCCTCCCCCCACTTCAACCCCACCCCCCTCCTGCATCTCAGGTTCTCACAATAAAGTGGTCATGACTTCCGGTTCAGAGTGGCCCAAGGTATGTGCAATCAAATCTGGGGAGTCCACCCAGCAATTGTCCCCGCCTTCCTCTGCACAGTGTCTGTGTCCTTTCCCTCAAAAATACTCCAACTCTTAATCTGAACTCTCCACACCAAGGAAATAAATACAGCTAAGAAAAACACAGGAAAGTGTATCCATCTCTTGCCTTTAATACATTAAACATCAGCAGCGGCCAACTCAGGTCATAGACTTGCTTCTCCATGTCAGGCAATATAAGTCTTCAGTAATCCAGGCCATGTCATTTTCTGCCCCACATCAGGAGAATATAAATTTGAATAATTCAAAAGCCTGAGGTGAACACATTGTGTCACAAGGGATTGTGGAGAGAAGATGAGAAAGAGCAAGAAAGTTAAAAGTCAGACGTATTGTTTCCTGCTTTAATTGTTCATCCCCTGTCCCTGACTATACCCATCCTCAGTGAAGCAGTGAGCTTTAGAAATGTCGGGAAAGTATGCAGTGACCAGAAAATTGGGACTACTTGTAGGCTTTTCTGGGAGGACACTTGGGAGCTATCATACTTTGAGGGATGCCTTGAGTTAGTGGTCTTGCAATGTCGCCTTCATAAAGAGATCAAACTGCTGGAATATGTGACACAGATTAGTTAGTATGTTGTATGTTGTTAGTATGTTGCTGGGATCATTGAAGTTTCCAGATGCTCTAGGAATGGCACACAAATGTACTAAGAGTGCTCCAGGTGAACAAGAGGGAGGGGAAATCCAAGAGAACAGCATTTTATCTGAAGAGTGTATTTGCAAAAAGGGTCTTTCAAAAATACTGTATTTCATTAGACCACATTACTGGATTGAACTCAAATTTATTTTTGTTAATTTACTTGTTTGTTTTTGCAAAATTTTGTTTGTTCTACTACTTAGCAATAAGAGTAGTGAGGAAGTTTAGATAAATTCATAGAAAATTAATGAGTCAATATTTGCCCTTCACTTTTCAGTGTACACTTTGCAATTTTGTGACCTAGAGAGGTTTGTCATGTTGATAATTCAATGTTTTGCTGTTGCCCACAAAGGAAAGCTTCACCACCTGCTGCTTATAAAACCACCACCCAGTCTTCTTGGCTCCAGCACCAAAAGTTGCTTTTGAAACTCCATTAATAGTTACTTTTTCCTGCTATGTATTTTTAAGGCAGGTAAATGGGGAAGTGGGAAAGTCCTATATGTGCTTATACATATAGGACTTTTGGGAAATTAAAAAAAAAACTTGACAGAGGACATACGATAAAACATGCAATATGGGGAAATTCTTTTGTGAAAAGAGTTTTAGTGAATACTTAAAACATCTTAATTTTATTTAATTTGGCTGCTGAAAATTAATCTTTAATAACATTGAGCTAAGATACCTACTAATCTGAAGATGTGGAAATTACATTAGTAGTTTTGATTATGTTAAAAAATAGTCTTGCAAATATTTTCAGTGTTTTTTTTTGTGTGTGTGTAGGGAATACTAATGGCTTTTCTGGGAACTATAGCAGTGAACACCTCATTTATATGGTCAACATATTGCTATAGATGAGATCATTTTGAGCACCTAAAATTGCTCTTATGGACTACACGGTAAAGTTTCATATATCTCATTTCTCAACCACATTAGTGTTCCAAAGCTAAAGAAATCCCCACAACGAAGATGTGGTACATATATACAATGGACTATTACTCAGCCATAAAAAAGAATGAAATAATGCTATCTGTAGCAACATGGATGGACCTAGAGATTATCATACTACATGAAGTAAGTCAAACAGAGAAAGACAAATATCATATGATATCACACATGTGGAATCTAATTTTTAAAAAATGATATAAATGAACTTATTTACAAAAGAGAAGCAGACTCACAGATTTTGAAAAAAACTTGTGGTTTCCAAAGGAGAAACATGGGAAGGAGGGATAAATTAGGAGCTTGGAATTAACATATACACACTACTATATGTAAAATAGATAACCAACAAGGACCTGCCATATAGCACAGGGGACTCTACTCAATATTCTGTAATAATATATATGGGAAAAGAATCTGAAGAAGAACGGATATATGTATATGTATAACTGAATCACTTTGCTGTACACTTGAAATCAACACAACTTTGTAAATCAACTATACTCCAGTAAAATTAGAAAAAAAAAAATAAAGAAATCCCCATGGTGATATTGTCAGTAGCCAAGATAACTACATAGAGTGGAAAGCTTTGAGCTATCTTGCAGCCCATCCCTTCATCTTTGAATTACTCCACAAATCTGTAATTAGGAGAACTTTAATTATTTTTTCCTAATAATCAGAATCTGGAATCTGAAAATCAAATTAAAAATGGAAAAGATAAAACTGTGTGTTGTCACATTCATCGTCAGTACGGTTACAAATGCAAATGCAGACTGGATGACAACGTGCCCTTGTCAGATCACTTAACAATTCCTGAGGATTTTTGAGCACAAAGGTTGGTCATGGACACATATACCTACTAGTAATTTGCCACTCTTTGCACTGTCCACTGTCAATTCACATTGCTTTGACAACACTCTGACAATTTTTGCAGTGTCTTCACTCCAACTCTATAGTGGAAGAATAAAAACCAAGCCCGAGGTCTTATTAAAATTTCCATGACAAGATCCTAGTTTGTTTTCTGAAAATCCAAGTCTAGCAATATATTTAATCATGTAAGATAAAAAATTAAATAATGAGATTATTCTTAATTTTCTGGTAGGAAGAGAAAGACAAACATTTCAATATAATGTATCAGCCATTAAATTCACAAAATCAAAATTTTGTAATAACATTCAGATGTAGCTTCTTTTTCAAAGGTAGTAAGGAGTTAAAGGAAATGCCTCCCGTAAATCCAAATAGGATTAGGAACCCATTCCTGTCATTTATAAGCAGTTTTACTGTGGACATGTTTTTTAATCTCTTTGTATTTCAGTTTCTGCATCTGTAAATGTGACCCATTATTCATACCCCTAGTTTGCTCCAAAGATTTAATGATACCTCATGCAACACAATTGTGAAATGCTAAATATTATACTACACCCACAAGTAATAAATGGCAACTTGAATAAGAAACAAGTATAGTTTTATATGTCAGTTGACATGTGAAGAGTAAACATTAATAGCCAATACAATACACTGGGATCTGTTATGAATTCTGTATATATATCCCCTTAATTTTTCTTTGCAGCAACCCTACAAGGGAAGTACTATTATTATCCCCATTTCAAATGAGGAAACTGAGGCTCAGATATGTTATCAGGCAGATGTCAGCAACAACTATTATACAAAGTTACAACCTCTTTATCAGCAGGTGTGGGACAAATTATCTCCCTAACACTCCACTCTCATCCTCTCATTTGTGTACATCCACTTAAAGGACTGTCACTATATCTGTGTGCAGTGCATTGCCAACACAAAGTGGAAGTTTTTGGATAGACTTTTTTTTTTTTTAATTTTATTTATTTTTTATACAGCAGGTTCTTATTAGTTATCTATTTTATACATATTAGTGTATATATGTCAATCCCAATCTCCCAATTCATCCCACCACACCAACCCCCTGCCACTTTCCCCCATTGGTGTCCATATGTTTGTTCTCTACATCTGTGTCTCTATTCCTGCCCTGCAAACCGGTTCATCTGTACAATTTTTATAGGTTCCATATATATGTGTTAATATACAATATTTGTTTTTCTCTTTTTGACTTACTTCACTCTCTATGACAGTCTCTAGATCCATCCACATCTCAACAAATGACCCAATTTCGTTCCTTTTTATGGCTGAGTAATATTCCATTGTATATATGTACCACAACTTCTTTATCCATTCGTCTGTTGACGGGCATTTAGGTTGCATCCATGACCTGGCTATTGTAAATAGTGCTACAATGAACGTTGTGGTGCATGTGTCTTTTTGAATTATGGTTTTCTCTGGGTATATGCCCAGTAGTGGCATTGCTGGGTCATATGGTAATTCTATTTTTAGTTTTTTAAGGAACCTCCGTACTGTTCTCCATAGTGGCTGTATCAATTTACATTCCCTCCAACAGGGCAAGAGGTACTACACAACAGGGCAAGAGGTAGATCTTTTCTCCACACCCTCTCCAGCATTTGTTGTTTGTAGATTTTCTGATGATGCCCATTCTAACTGGTGTGAGGTGATGACTCATTGTAGTTTTGATTTGCATTTCTCTAATGATTAGTGATGTTGAGCAACTTTTCATGTGCTTCCTGGCCATCTGTATGTCTTCTTTGGAGAAATGTCTATTTAGGTCTTCCGCCCATTTTTTTTTTTTTTAATATTGAGCTGCATGAGCTGTTTGTATACTTTGGAGATTAATCCTCTGTCCGTTGATTCATATGCAAATATTTTCTCCCATTCTGAGGGTTGTCTTTTCGTCTTGATTGTAGTTTCCTTTGCTTTGCAAAAGCTTTTAAGTGTCATTAGGTCCCATTTGTTTAGTTTTGTTTTTATTTCCATTACTCTAGGAGGTGGATCAAAAAAGATCTTGCTGTGATTGATGTCAAAGAGTGTTCTTCCTATGTTTTCCTCTAAGAGTTTTATAGTGTCCAGTCTTACATTTAGGTCTCTAATCCATTTTGAGTTTATTTTTGTGTATGGTGTTAAGGAGTGTTTTAATTTCATTCTTTTACATGTAGCTGTCCAGTTTTCCCAGCACCACTTATTGAAGAGACTGTCTTTTTTCCGTTGTATACCCTTGACTCCTTTGTCATAGATTAGTTGACCATAGGTGTGTGGGTTTAATCTCTGGACTTTCAATCCTGTTCCATTGAGCTATATTTCTGTTTTTGTGCCAGTATCATATTGCCTTGATTACTGTAGCTTTGTAGTATAGTCTGAAGTCAGGGAGTCTGATTCCTCCAGCTCCGTCTTTTTCCCTCAAGACTGCTTTGGCTATTTGGGGTCTTTTGTGTCTCCATACAAATTTTAAGATTTTTTTGTTCTAGTTCTGTAAAAAATGCAACTGGTAACTTGATAGGGATTGCATTGAATCTGTAGATTGCTTTGGATAGTATGGTCATTTTCACAATATTGATTCTTCCAATCCAAGAACATGGTATATCCCTCCAACAGTTTGTGTCATCTTTGATTTCTTTCATCAGTGTCTCATAGTTTTCAGGTCTTTTACCTCCTTAGGTAGGTTTATTCCTAGGTATTTTATTCTTTTTGTTGCAATGGTAAATGGGATCGTTTCCTTAATTTCTCTTTCGGATCTTTTGTTGTTAATGTATAGGAATGCAAGAGATTTCTGTGCATTAATTTTGTATCCTGCAATGTTACCAAATTCATTGATTAGTGCCAGTAGTTTTCTGGTGGCATTTATAGGATTCTCTATGTATAAGATCATGTCATCTGCAAACAGTGACAGTTTTACTTTTTTTCCAATTTGTATTCCTCTTATTTCTTTTTCTTCTCTTATTGCTGTGGCTAGGACTTCCAAAACCATGTTGAATAAAAGAGGCGAGAGTGGACATCCTTGTCTTGTTCCTGATCTTAGAGGAAGTGTTTTCAGTTTTTCGCTATTGAGAATGATGTTTGCTGTGGGTTTGTCGTATATGGCCTTTATTATGTTGAGGTAGGTTCCCTCTATGCCCACTTTCTGGAGAGTCTTTATCATAAATTGGTGTTGAATTTTGTCAAAAGCTTTTTCTGCATCTATTGAGATGATCATATGGTTTTTATTCTTCAGTTTGTTAATATGGTGTATCATATTGATTGATTTGCGTATAATGAAGAATCCTTGCATCCCTGGGATAAATCCCACCTGATCATGGTGTATGATCCTTTTAATGTGTTGTTGGATTCTGTTTGCTAGTATTTTGTTGAGGATTTTTGCATCTATATTCATCAGTGATATTGGTCTGTAGTTTTCTTTTTTTGTAGTATCTTTGTCTGGTTTTGGTATCAGGGTGATGGTGGCCTCATAGAATGAGTTTGGGAGTGTTCCTTCTTCTGCAATTTTTTGGAAGAGTTTGGGAAGGATGGATGTTAGCTCTTCTCTAAATGTTTGATAGAATTCACCTGTGAAGCCATCTGGTCCTGGACTTTTGTTTGTTTGGAAGATTTTTAATCACACTTTCAATTTCATCACTTGTGATTGGTCTGTTCATATTTTCTGTTTCTTCCTGGTTCAGTCTTGGAAGGTTATACCTTTCTAAGAATTTGTCCATTTCTTCCAGGTTGTCCATTTTATTGGCATAGAGTTGCTTATAGTAGTCTCTTAAGATGCTTTGTATTTCTGTGGTGTCTGTTGTAACTTCTCCTTTTTCATTTCTAATTTTATTGATTTGAGCCCTCTCCCTCTTTTTCTTGATGAGTCTGGCTAATGGTTTATGAATTTTGTTTATCTTTGCAAAGAACCAGCTTTTAGTTTTATTGATCTTTGCTATTATTTTCTTTGTTTCTCTTCCATTTATTTCTGCTCTGATCTTTATGATTTCTTTCCTTCTACTAACTTTGGGTTTTGTTCTTCTTTCTCTAGTTCCTTTAGGTGTAAGGTTAGATTGTTTATTTGAGATGTTTCTTGTTTTTTGAGGTAGGCTTGTATTGCTATAAACTTCCCTCTTAGAACTGCTTTTGCTGCATCCCATAGGTTTTGGATTGTCGTGTTTTCATTGTCATTTGTCTCTAAGTATTTTTTGATTTCCTCTTTGATTTCTTCAGTGATCTCTTGGTTATTTAGTAACATTTTGTTTAGCCTCCATGTGTTTGTGTTTTTAAAGTTTTTTCCCCTGTAATTGATTTCTCATCTCATAGTGTTGTGGTAGGAAAAGATGCTTGATATGATTTCAATTTTCTTAAATTTACTGAGGCTTGATTTGTGACCCAAGATGTGATCTATCCTGGAGAATGTTGTGTGTGCACTTGAGAAGAAAGTGTAATCTGCTGTTTTGGGAATGGAATGTCCTATAAATATCAATTAAATCTATCAGGTCTATTGTGTCATTTAAAGCTTGTGTTTCCTTATTAATTTTCTGTCTGGATGATCTGTCCATTGGTGTAAGTGAGGTGTTACAGTCCCCCACTATTATTGTGTTACTGTCGATTTCCTCTTTTATAGCTGTTAGCAGTTGCCTTATGTATTGAGGTGCTCCTATGTTGGGTGCATATATATTTATAATTGTTATATCTCCTTCTTGGATTGATCCCTTGATCATTATGTAGTGTTCTTCTTTGTCTCTTGTAACATTCTTTATTTTAAAGTCTATTTTATCTGATTTGAGTATTGCTACTCCAGCTTTCTTTTGATTTCCATTTGCATGGAATATCTTTTTCCATCCCCACACTTTCAGACTGTATGTGTCCCTAGGTCTGAAGTGGGTCTCTTGTAGACAGCATATATATGGATCTTGTTTTTGTATCCATTCAGCGAGCCTGTGTCTTTTGGTGGGAACATTTAATCCATTCACGTTTAAGGTAATTATCGATATGTATGTTCCTATCACCATTTTCTTAATTGTTATGGGTTTGTTTTTGTAGGTCCTTTTCTTCTCTTGTGTTTCCCACTTAGAGAAGTTCCTTTAGCATTTGCTGTAGAGCTGGTTTGGTGGTGCTGAATTCTTTTAGCTTTTGCTTGTCTGTAAAGCTTTTGATTTCTCCATCAAATCTGAATGAGATCCTTGCCAGGTACAGTAATCTTGGCTGTAGGTTCTTCCATTTCATCACTTTAAATATATCGTGCCACTCCTTTCTGGCTTGTAGAGTTTCTGCTGAGAAATCAGCTGTTAAACTTATGGGAGTTCCCTTGTATGTTATTTGTCATTTTTCCCTTGTTAAACACTTTCAACAATTTTTCTGTCTTTAATTTTTGCCAGTTTGATTACTATGTGTCTTGGTGTGTTTCTCCTTGAGTTTATCCTGCCTGGGACTCTCTGCACTTCCTGGACTTGGATGGCTATTTCCTTTCCCATGTTAGGGAAGTTTTCTACTATAATCTCTTCAAATGTTTTCTTGGGTTCTTTCTTTCTCTTCTCCTTCTGGAACCTCTATAACGCGAATGTTGTTGCATGTAATGGTGTCCCAGAGGTCTCTTAGGCTGTCTTCATTTCTTTTTTTTTTTTTCCAGGAGAATGAGGCACTTTAGTAATGGGAGCTGAAACTGAAAGCTCCATGATGACGAGGCAGTTGGGAGAGGCCATGGAGTACACTGTACAAACTGGTTTTAGGAAGCAGATACTAGGAACAGGCAGGAAGCCAGGGAATGAGAAGAAAGTAGGTCAAGTAGAGGAGAAAGGAAGAAATGAGCCACAAGGAACCAGACTCCATGATGGGAGACCATGTAGGTTTTTCTTCAGTTTCTTTTGTGGGTGCTTCTCCCTCTGGTGCACCTACAATATTATTGGCCCCAGCATTCTGTTCTTAGCTCTATTCTCCTCCCGTTCTACACATTCACTGAGGGCTCACTATACGTCATCAGCTTCCTAATCTATATCTCCTGCCTCAATTTCCCCTCTGCCTTTTGGCTGGTGCATCCAGCTACTTATTAGAAGTTCCATTTTGATTTCCCAGGGGTACCTTAAAGTCAGCATGTTCAAAACCAAAGTCATCATTTTCCCCTAAATCTGCATTCTAGCTGGTTGTTGAAGTCAGAAACTTGAGTTCACCCCTCTCCATTGGCCTCACATCCAACTTGAAAAGGCAGAATAAGGGTTCCCCTTATTAAAGAAGTCCACATTCTAATGCCCAGAGCCTATGAACATGCTACCTTCCACGGCAAAAGGGACTTTGCTGATGTGATTAAGGTTAAGGATCTGGAGATGGAAGATTACCTTGGATTATCTGGATGGACTCAATTTAATCTCAAGTCCTTTAAAGCAGAAAAGAGAGGCAGAAAGAAAGAAGAGGCAGGAGAGATTCAAAGTGTGAAAGGTGCTCTACTCGCCACTGTTGGCTTTGAAGATGGAGGAAGGGAGCCATGAGCTGAGGAATGCAGGTGGCCTCTGGAAGATGGGAATGGGCCTCAGCTAATACCCAGCAAGGAAAAAAGGACCTCAATTCTACAAATGCAAGAAACTGAATTCTGCTAATGACCTGAATGAACAAGGAAATCAGTTCTCCCCTAGAGCCTCCACAAAGGGGTACAGCCCTGCTGACACCCAGATTTTAGCCCAGTGAGATCCATGTCAGATTTCTAAGCTGCAGAACTGGAAGACAATAAATTTGTGCTGTTTTAAGATGTTAAATTTGTTAGAAAAGCAATAGAAAACTAATACATCAATCAAGCACCAACACCTATCAGTTCTATTTCCTAAATTCCTTTCTTATCACCCCATCCCCTCCTTCACAGCCGAGTTCAGTCACATCATCTCCATCAGCCTACTCCAGTAGCCTCCTTATTTTTCTCTTTCCCTCTATCCTCATCTCCTTCTAATCCATCTTGCACTTGGCAGCTAGAATTTCTTTATAACATACAAATCTGACCTTGTTATTTTCTTGCTCAAAATTCTTCAGTAGATCTACATTGCCAGCATGATAAAATGTCAACTATTTTGCATGATATACAGATGGCCCTGCCTGCCTATCTACCCAATCCCATCTCAAACCACCTGCCTATGCTCACCCAATGCTGCAGTACTGCACTATGCAGAACTTGCAGCTCTTTTTTTTTTTTTCACACACACACACTGTATTTTATTTTTACAAGAGATAAATAGACTGACACCAAGCATTGTACATGGATGACCACAACAAAAGCAACAATGATTGCAATTACCAAACATGAAACACACTCATACTATGTCATAATATTGACATTCAGTCCAGTAATCCTCCACTGTAACAGCTCCTTTACTTTGCAGTGAAAATTGATTTGTATATTCTTTGCCTCTGAGCCCTTGTGGGATTTTTTTTTTTTTTTAATTCAGACAGAAAGTCACAAAAATTATACTCATCCTCATCAGTTCACTCAGTCCCATGTAATTAATTTTTTTTTTCATCTTGATCTTTTGTTAGCACTTTTATGAGTTCATCAGTTTTTCATTAGAGTTCTGAAAATGCTTATTCATTCAGTTCAGCAGTCCAGTCAGTTACCAGAAACCTGTACTTGTCAGAGTCTTTTCCATGAATTTCTTGAAGATGAAACCCTTTTATAGGAACATATTTGCAAAATCATCAGAGTACACCCAGAACTGTCTGTAAATGACAAAAGACTTAAAAATGACCACGGTTAAAGATTTGATGAAAGTTCATAATAATGCAGTTGACAAGAAAATTAGTTATTTCTGAGATATACATTTTAAAGTAATAACTAGGATTATTACTTATAACATTATACCAGAACATATAAGATTTTTAGAAATTTCATGTAATGTCTGAAACATTTATATTAACATATTTCCATACAAATACAAATATAAGATTTTTAGAAATTTCATGTAATGTCTGAAACATTTATATTAACATATTTCCATACATATTTCCATACAAATACAAATATAAGATTTTTAGAAATTTCATGTAATGTCTGAAACATTTATATTAACATATTTCCATACAAATAACCCAATGAAAGTTTAGTATTAGTTGTTTTGTTTGTTTTTTTATACTGCAGGTTCTTATTAGGCATCAATTTTATACACATCAGTGTATACATGTCAATCCCAATCGCCCAATTCAGCACACCACCATCCCCACCTCACCGCAGTTTTCCCCCCTTGGTGTCCATATGTCCATTCTCTACATCTGTGTCTCAACTTCTGCCCTGCAAACTGGCTCATCTGTACCATTTTTCTAGGTTCCACATACATGCATTAATATACGATATTTGTTTTTCTCTTTCTGACTTACTTCACTCTGTATGACAGTCTCTAGATCCATCCACGTCTCAACAAATGACTCAATTTCGTTCCTTTTTATGGCTGAGTAATATTCCATTGTATATATGTACCACATCTTCTTTATCCATTCGTCTGCTGATGGGCATTTAGGTTGCATCCATGACCTGGCTATTGTAAATAGTGCTACAATGAACGTTGTGGTGCATGTGTCTTTTTGAATTATGGTTTTCTCTGGGTATATGCCCAGTAGTGGCATTGCTGGGTCATATGGTAATTCTATTTTTAGTTTTTTAAGGAACCTCCATACTGTTCTCCATAGTGGCTGTATCAATTTACATTCCCTCCAACAGTGCATAGTGGCTGTATCAATTTACATTCCCACCAACAGTGCAAGAGGGTTCCCTTTTCTCCACACCCTCTCCAGCATTTGTTGTTTGTAGATTTTCTGATGATGCCCATTCTAACAGGAGTGAGGTGATACCTCATTGTAGTTTTGATTTGCATTTCTCTAATAATTAGTGATGTTGAGCATCTTTTCATGTGCTTCGTGGCCGTCTGTATGTCTTCTTTGGAGAAATGTCTATTTAGGTCTTCTGCCCATTTTTGGATTGGGGTGTTTGTTTCTTTGATATTGAGCTGAATGAGCTGTTTATATATTTTGGAGATTAATCCTTTGTCCGTTGATTCATTTGCAAATATTTTCTCCCATTCTGAGGGTTGTCTTTTCGTCTTGTTTATGGTTTCCTTTGCTGTGCAAAAGCTTTGAAGTTTCATTAGGTCCCACTTGTTTATTTTTGTTTTTATTTCCATTACTCTAGGAGGTGGATCAAAAAAGATCTTGCTGTGATTGATGTCAAAGACTGTTCTTCCTATGTTTTCCTCTAAGAGTTTTATAGTGTCCAGTCTTATATTTAGGTCTCTAATCCATTTTGAGTTTATTTTTGTGTATGGTGTTAGGGAGTATTCTAATTTCATTCTTTTACATGTAGCTGTCCAGTTTTCCCAGCACCACTTATTGAAGAGACTGTCTTTTCTCCATTGTATATCTTTGCCTCCTTTGTCATAGATTAGTTGACCATAGGTGCGTGGGTTTATCTCTGGGCTTTCTATCTTGTTCCATTGATCTATGTTTCTGTTTTTGTGCCAGTACCATATTGTCTTGATTACTGTAGCTTTGTAGTATAGTCTGAAGTCAGGGAGTCTGATTCCTCCAGCTCCGTTTTTTTCCCTCAAGACTGCTTTGGCTATTCGGGGTCTTTTGTGTCTCCATACAAATTTTAAGATGATTTGTTCTAGCTCCGTAAAAAATGCCATTGGTAATTTGATAGGGATTGCATTGAATCTGTAGATTGCTTTGGGTAGTATTCTCATTTTCACAATGTTGATTCTTCCAATCCAAGAACATGGTATATCTCTCCATCTGTTGGTATCATCTTTAATTTCTTTCATCAGTGTCTTATAGTTTTCTGCATACAGGTCTTTTGTCTCCCTAGGTAGGTTTATTCCTAAGTATTTTATTCTTTTTGTTGCAATGGTAAATGGGAGTGTTTCCATAATTTCTCTTTCAGATTTTTCATCATTAGTGTATAGGAAAGCAAGAGATTTCTGTGCATTAATTTTGTACCCTGCAACTTTACCATATTCATTAATTAGCTCTAGCAGTTTTCTGGTGGCAGTTTTAGGATTCTCTATGTATAGTATCATGTCATCCGCAAACAGTGACAGTTTTACATCTTCTTTTCCAATTTGTATTCCTTTTATTTCTTTTTCTTCTCTGATTGCCGTGGCTAGGACTTCCAGAACTATGTTGAATAATAGTTGTCTTCATTTCTTTTCATTCTTTTTTCTTTATTCTCTTCTGTGGCAGTGAATTCCACCATTCTGTCTTCCAGGTCACTTATCCATTCTTCTGCCTCAGCTATTCTGCTATTGATTCCTTCTAGTGTATTTTTCATTTCAGTTATTGTGTTGTTCATCTCTGTTTGTTTGTTCTTTAATTCTTCTATGTGTTTGTTCTTTAATTCTTCTAGGTCTTTGTTAAACATTTCTTACATCTTCTTGATATTTGCCTCCATTCTTTTTCCAAGGTCCTGGATCATCTTCACTATCATTATTCTGAATTCTTTTTCTGGAAAGTTGCCTATCACCACTTCATTTAGTTGTTTCTCTGGGGTTTTATTTTGTTCCTTCATCTGGTACAAAGTCCTCTGCCTTTTCATTTTGTCTATCTTTCTGTGAATATGGTTTTCATTCCACAGGCTGCAGAATTGTAGTTCTTGCTTCTGCTGTCTGCCCTCTGGTGGATGAGGCTATCTAAGAGGTTTGTGCAAGCTTCCTGATGGGAGGGATTTGGATAGACTTTTATGTAAATCATTTAGCTACTCCTTAGAACAACTTTTCGAAGGCAAACTAGCTTAGATTTTCAGTACTCTCCTTGGCTGCCAAAGAAATTTAACGATCATGTGTATACGCTGCCATCATTTGGTTTTTTCCTAGAATTACCCTTCATGTTAATGAGTTAACTGAGCTAAGTGATGAATTAAGTAACTCATCAGTCTGGCCCAGAGTAAGAACATGGTTTGCAGGTTTTAGTTTCTTCATACACGAAAATACACAATTTTGGCATGGCTTCATCTAACTGAATGAATGGATGTTACATAACACACTGCTTTAGGGTATAGGAGCGCCCAGCTGTGGGAATATCATTATAATCATTAGTAAAGAAGTCTTGCTTATTGTGAGCAGGTGACCAAATAAATAGGACTGGAACTTAACTGCCTAACTTGCAGATGATTGCTTGAGTGGATGCTGTGATGCACTACCCGATCCTTTTCTGCAATGCAGGATGTATTCCCCCAGCAGCTGGGAGTCCCTCCCAACAGGCAGTCCTACTGCCTACCCTCTCTAACAATCGCTTACACCCATGAGCAGACTCTCTTCTCTGGGGCAGCCCACATATAAGAACTCATAGCTGTGGGAATTTTAACTACCAGCCACCTCTCTCCATGTTGGGACAACTCAGAAGGGCCATCCCAATTTTATAGCTTCCTTGGTATTAGCTGAGTCCTCTGTTGTGACTACCTTACAACCCAACTTCTCCATGTGTACAATCCTGTTTCTCTCCCTATGTCCACAGGTAGGTGTAAATCTGGAGATTTTCCCCAATAAACATCCTGCCTAGGAATCTCCATCTCACACTGCCTATCTACCTGCAACACTCAATATATACAGTTTGCAGTTCAGACCTCTTTGAGGGAGCTCTCCAGGACATTACCTCTGATTAATGTTGGTAAGATATTCCTTTTTTTGTGGTATATCCCTGATTAAAATCACCAAAGTGTATTCGCTATTTTTGTAACAAAGCTATGAATTCTGGCTTGAACAAATAATTCTATTTAATCAGGTGCTAACCCTCTATATTGATTTTTTTTGTTTTTCTTTTCTGGGGGTACTTCTTTGCCTGGCAGTTGTGTTTGTCTCTTCACTTCCATTCTTGTTCCGTAAATGTGTTGCTGCTAATTCTATCAGTTCCTTCCCATACATGTCTTATGCACTTTTATAGGACAGCTCAGCTCCTATATTCCCTTTGACATGTTACTTAGTTATAAGAGCGTATTTAATCTATCATCTTGTTGATCTCTCATACCTTCGCAACTTAGCACTTTGTTTTATATACCTAGTCTGCTCACACAGCAAGTTTAGAGTGGAAAGACAAGTTCTCTCTTTCTTTGGAGAAAAAATGGGATGCAAGGCAACTGGGAAGTAGATTTCCCAGTGTTTGTCTGGCTGTACCAACTGTCTTAGAATCTGGACATCTTAATTCTCAGAGTGTCTTAGCCTCTGGGCTACTGCCCAATGAAGACAGCTATGAAATGCTTCTTGTTAAACAAAAGTAACTTGTTAAACAAAGTTTGCAATACTGACGATACTGACTGCATCAGCATTAACTGGGAGTCTGGTGTGGTCTCCACCCTAGATCTCTAAAATTGGGATCCCAGAGAATGGAGCCCAGGAACGTGTGCTATACCAAGTTCTTCAGCTGATTCTTAAGCACATTCAAATTTGATCAGCACTGTCTGAGGGTACATTAAGAATGAAATTAGACTGTCTCTGTTAGAATTATTGCTCTGTTACTTACTTACTAACTGTATGAAGTGGGGAAAGGTTAGTTACCTCCTCTGGGCCTATTTCTTCTTCTGCAATATCATAGACTTCTCTGAGAGGACCAGACTTTAGTACAGGCATACCTTGGAAATATTACAGGTTTGGTTCCAGACCATCACAGTAGACCAAATACAGCAATAAAGTGAGTCACATAAATTTTTTGGTTTCCCAGTGCATATAAAAGTTATGTTTACACTATGCTATAGTCTATTAAGTGTGCAATAATAGCCTTATGTCTAAAAAAGGTACATACCTGAATTAAAAAACACTTTATTGCTAAAAAATGCTAACCATCATCTGAGCCTTCAGTGAGTCATAGCAGTAATGATACCGATCAGGGTTCTCGGCCTTCCCCAATCAATAGAAATTGATAAGAAGCTAGACAAGAAATTCAAGCAAGTCTTCATTGGGGCCCCTGTTAAAGCAGGGGGGAGCAGAAACAAGTAACAGTTTCCCTCGCTCTCTCCCCGAGGGGGGCAAGCTAGTTCCTTATATGGGGTGAGGGTAGGGTTTTGTCCAGGGGTCGGGCTGGAGGGGTGACTTAGGTGGTCTGCCCATCCGTTTGGTGGTGTTGAGTGCGGGGGGCATGCTCAGCACCCTGCTTTTGCTCCCGACAACCTGTTTTTCCTCCTGGCTCTTCAGAAGTGGCAGTTGGGTTTTTTTTTGGTCTTTCTGTATCTCGTTGTCTGTAATTTGCCCTAACTGCCCATGCACAAAGTTATTTTTAGTCCCTCATAGTTTCTTTATATTTTGTTGCTCAAGGAGATGTTTGTTCAGGTGCAAGCACTGCAGCAGAGGGTCCCAGGTTCCAGGTCCCAGCCTGTCTCAGTAACATCTCCTAGGCCTGGTTGTGTCTGCTGCACATGTGTTGGTAGGAAGGGTGAGTCCCCAGGAAGGCTGGCTGTGAGGCCAGGTCATGAGTTCTGCAAGTCTGTTGGCCAGGGTTGGCCCCTGGCGTAGCTGGCTTCCAGGTCCAACCATAACTGCTGTGAGTGCCCTGGTGGGCTGGACTTGCCCCCCCCTGGGGTCAGAGCTGCTTTGGGGGGCACGCTGGTTCAGGCTGAGGCCACCCACTGGAAAGTCAGTCCCAGTCAAGGTTGCCCACCGGGTGTGGCAGGGCAATAGCTGCTTTGGAAGAGGGCTGGCCAGGGAGGGTGGGTTGGGTGGGGCATATATGCAGGGAAACACCTGGGCAAGGCAAGCGACACTAGCAAGGTAGATGACAAATGTCAGAAAGGTACCCCCCAGAGCCCAGCTGGCTAGGTAGAGGGAGAGTAAAAATAAATGGTGCCTGCCCAGCACTTCAGTCCCTGAAGAAAGCTCCAGCAGATCCACACCGCTTGGCACTTGCCCTAAAATTAGTCAATGAATTTCCTTCATGTATGGCCAAGATGCTTTTCAAACTGCTGCCTCTGTGCAGGGACTTGGAGAGAGTGAGTTTATGCCTGAGCCCTTTAAGAGCAGAGTCTCAGTTGCCTAGATCCCTCTCGGGCCCTTCTGGACATAAGCCCTGTTAGTTTTTTTTATTCTTTTCTTTTTTAAACTGAAAGAAGCTTTATTCAGGGAGATGCACACTCCAGAGACAGAGCATGGGCTATCTCAGAAGGCTAGAGGCCCTGAAATATGGGGTGGTTAGTTTTTTTTTTTTTTTAAACTTTTTATTTTATATTGGAGTGCAGTTGATTAACAATGTTGTGTTAGTTTCAGGTGTACAGCAGAGTGATTCAGTTATACATATACATGTATCTATTCTTTTTCAAATTCTTTTCCCATTTAGGTTGTTACACAATACTGAGCAGAGTTCCCTGTGTTATACAGTAGGTCCTTGTTAAGCCCTGTTAGTTTTCTTTTTTTTCTTTTTTTAACTTCAAACGGTTTATTTTTTCATTTATAAAGTAAAAATGAAAATAATTATAAGATGTTTAGAAATTCTCAAATTTTATACACACACACTCATTTTTTAAGCAACTTAAGTAAATAATATCACAAGGAGCGTTATCATATTCAAGAGAAGCAAAACATTTTTTGAAGTCACAAGTTCTCTTAAAAGGAAAACTCAAAGGAAGTATCAGGATTAATGGAATGAAAATAATTAAACAATAAATAGTATTGTATCATATTTCTCTGTTAATTTGATATGCTCTATCCATGATTGCTAAAGATTTGAAGAGCTTTTTAAAGGACCAAAGTGAAAAAATCTAAATTTAGCCCTGTTAGTTTTCAAAGCCAGTGTCAGAGGGGTTCATCTTCCCAGGGCAGGTCCTCAGGGCTGGGGTGCCTAATGTGGGGTGCAAACCCTTGCTCCTTAGGGAGGACCTCGGTACTTGTGATGTCCCCTCCTGTTTGTAGGTCGCCACACCGGGAGTAACTAGACTCAGTCTCTCCCCCTCTTACCTGTCTCAGCGTGGTTTTACTTTTTATATCCTTAGTGGTAGAAGAGCTGCTAGGTTTTTTTTTTTTGCTAGTTTTCAGGTTCTTCTCAGAGAGAGTTGTTCTCTATGGAGTTGTAGTTTTTGTGTGTCTGTGGGAGGAGGTGAGCTCTGGATCTTCCTACTCTGCCATCCTCCTGCTGGGATTTCTGAGGCCGATGTATTTACAGCGAAGATCAGTTTCCTTTCTACGTGGTTCACAACATAATTGTGTATTTTCCAATTAATGGCATCTTCATTAGATTAAATACCTTAAAATATTAATATTCACTCCTAGGTTACTATGCTTCATCAGCCAATACTTTGAAAACTTGATTTCACATAATATGAGAAGAACAAGTTGACAGTACATTCTAGGAAGTGTACATTTTTTTAGGGGCAAGTGTCATGACTCAGAAATATGTGTGTGGGACAAAATTTAATCAGCATGTGTAGGTTGGGGAGACCTCCTTGACATTTCTCCACATTTACCTCATTCATTCCTCACAAGTATGAATTTTGATGCCACACATAAGAGATCAACTTGAAATGTACATTTTATTGAAGCAAGTTTTCACCTATGTTTCATGTGTAGACAATGTTATATTCTGCTATATTTTGCAGTTGTTCTTGGGCAGGTTTCCCAGGGGTATTTTGTTTGTTTGTTTTTTTTAATGGCTATGTCCCCTAACTGCTTCTCTAACAAGTCCTTTAATAGCTTCTAGTCTAGGTCTATTTCCCCATAGTGATGAATGAACTCAAGAGGGGAAGATATTAGCAAAGGTTGTTAAATTCAGAGAATGGCATAAAAAAAATCAGCCTTGAAATAGTATACAAGAAATGAAAACAATTTATTATTTCTTCTACTAGTAAGTGGCTGAAAATTTATAGTACCTGTTTTATCTAGCTCTTTCATTGTTGATTTATCTATTCACCTATCCTTTTCACTAATATAGTACTATTACATAAATATTAAGACCAATTATTAAATATGAACACAATTTAATATTGTTTAAATTCTGTTTGTTAAGTATGGACTGTTTTTGGATTTTTACTAAATGCAAAAATCATCAGATAAATATACAGACAAAATGAAATGACTAAGCCACCCAAATGACAAATATATATATTCTGAAATGTCTTTGCATATTGACTTCCTGTGGAACTCTGTTATTAACTCAGATAAGCACAGGATAGGCTGAACCCAAGCTGTGAGGATTAAGATGGGAATTTTAATTTTATTAAACTAATGTAAATAAGAATCATTTAAAAATAAACAAGACCAATCATCTTCAGCTCAAATTAATCCTAAGAAAGGATTAGTGTGCTGCTGAAATTAGGTTGTGTTTCATATTCACTAGAGTCCAAAATGCAGCTTAGTCCCCCACAAATAATAAGGAAATTGTGTTCTAAAACTTTTTGATTTGAAAGTTTTTCAAAAGTGATCCCTTCAATTCAAATTTTAACAAAACAGTGATTAGGAGCTAGAGTATTCAAATTCATGGTAACAGAGTTATTTTTCTAATGATACTTAAACTGCTATGATTTTTTTTAAAATTAGCTTTAAGGTTTTTTTCATCATGAGATAAAGTAATATACCGGTTAATCAAAACTTGAAAACACCTTCTATATGCCTTCATAATTGTCTTCTAAAAAATGCATCCAGCGGTCTCATGCACTTAACACAAATTTTATTACTGCAGAGTTTACAATTTCCAATAGGAAACAGAAGAATGTGACTAGGGCAGTTAATCACTCAGTTTTCATATAAAAAACTTCCATCCTTCAGTACAGTTATATCTTTTAAAGTTCTCTAAATGTAACATCTAGCTAATCAGAAGACAAAGAATGAGAATGTGTGTCTTTGTGTCTCCAGCATTAAGTAGGATTGAAAGAAGTTATTAGATAGACTCACTAAAGGGAGAAAGATAAATGATTCTCACAACCTTAATAGAAATATTCCTTAAGAATATATACGTTCCAAAATATGGCCAGACAACACTAAGTTTCCTATAAGCTGGAGACATAAGCTATAAATACTTATTCTTCACCCCTCATCTAGCCCCAGAGATGACAGAAATGAGATGGGAATTCTAAGAGAGACTTCTGCAATTGTAAAACTGATATAATGTTGATGGATCCTAAGATGGTTGGAACTTTATGTTTTCTTGATGGACGCAAAGACATGGGCTCAGTGGGAAGTATCCAAAGTCCAAGGAGAGGAGATAGGTTGCTGGATAGAATTGTGGCATTATTTCTCTTTTTCATGCCCTTTAGATCAAGTCAGTAACTGAGATCAGGAAAGGCTTAATTGCGGTAGCAGTTGGACGAGGTGTGAACTTTGATGAGTATTGGCTAAGCCTGGAAATTAGATCAAAGAACTCAGCAAAATAAGGAAACTACATGAAATTAAAGAAGGAATGGGAAAATGGTATCTTCACCTTGAAAATAAGTCCTGGCAGTAGATTCCAAATATCTACTGCTCTTCCTTTGCCAGTTATAGAGAAATGCTGGGACAATGCTGGAAGCAGTTAGAGACGGGAGCCGAGGACCTAGAACAATAAATATACTTAGTTTTGGCAGCCTTTAGCCATTAGCAGTTAAAGGGACACAGCCATTAAGAAGAAGAGCAGTTACGAAACCGAGCAACAGAGATGTTATCTTGAGGACAAGAAATGTCCATTTGGGAGGATGGAGGATAGAGAGCCCGGGACCATCGACAGCAACGTAAAGCCTCTCAGAACTGATGAAATTCTCCAACTTCACCAAACACCCGAAGGAAAAAATAAAGTGGTATTCATAGGGAAAAATTCAATATATTCAAAATTTATGTGAGAAAGCCAAAAATGGGACAAAACATACCAAAGGAAGCTGAACTATTGAAAAGTCAATACAAACTTAAAATGAACACAACAAATATCTTTAGGGGAAATAAGCAAATGAAAAATCTAAATGATGATCAATCAATTTTATTGATTTATATTGAACATCTTTTACTGTGCCACATGCCCGGAAGACAGTGGTTAAACATTATGCTTGAAGTTCATCTTAGGGAGGAGACTTTTGTGTTGACCAAGTAAATACAAATAGCAGAATGAGACACGTAGATCAGTCATCAGCTGTCATTAGCAGAAGTGATATTTAAGCTGGTGTCTGTAGTCATCTATGGTGGGGGCTATATCCAGCTCAGAACAATCCCTCCTTTCTGATGATCACCACCTGAGCAACAGAGATGGGTCCCTGTATCATCTTTGTCTTAACTTGATCTCCCTCTATAACCACTGTTGAGGAGTCAAGGGAGTATCCCTGCCCCTACTGAAAGAATTAGATTATCTTTGGGAATTCCCTGACAGTCCTATGGTTAAGATTCCACGGAACTAAGATCCCACACGCCATGCGGCGTGGTCAAAAAAAAAAAATCAGATTATCTTTTCTGGGAATTAGGACTTCTGATTCCTCTGATGGAATACCTCTGATGAAATCTGCAACATGTAAATTTAATTTTTAATTAAAGACATAAACCAATATTCGAACTAAAGTACAAGAGCCCTTGGATTTTTCTCTTTTTGATACTCTACCACATTGCTATTATTGAGTTCTAAAAATAATCCTGTATTCTTGAAATAAATTTCATTGCTTCTATGCTTAAGCTAGCTCAAATTTTTTTGCCTTAAATAATACTAACTTCAGGAATCAATAGCAGGGAGTTCACTGGTGGCCTAGTGGTTAGGATTCCAGGCTTTTACTGCCGTGGCCTGGGTTCAACGCCTGGTTGGGGAACTGTGTTCCCTGAAGCCACATGGCAAGGCAAAAAAAAAAAAAAAAAATTCAATAACACATAGCAACACTACTGGCAATAGTTCTGAATTTTTACATTCTATAAATGTCATATTTATTTATTTACAAAAACATAATGTAAAGAAAAATACCCGTGTGTATGTGTGTGAATAAACTAAGAGTTTATATTTTTAGGGCAATTTTATGTTCACAGCAAAACTGAGGGGAAGGTATAATTTCTCATATATTCCTTGCCCCCAAACATGCATATCCCCTCATACTATCAACATGCCCCACCAGAGTGATACATTTGTTACAATTGATGAACCTACATTGACCCATCTTAATATAATAACCCAAAGTCCATATTTACATTAGGATTCACTCTTGGTGTTTTACATTCTCTGGGTTTGGACAGCTATATAACGACAGGGATCTATCATTATGGAATCATGCAGAGTATTTTCACTGCCCTAAAAGTCTTCTGTGTTCTGCCTATTCATCCCTCTCGTACCTCCCTGGCAACCACCGATGATTTTACTATCTCCATAGTGTTGCCTTTTCCAGAATGTCATATAGTTGCAATCGTCCAATAAGTAGCCTTTGCCGATTGGCTACCACATTGGACACTACATTTAAGTGTCCTCTATGTGTTTCCATTTTTTTGCACTACATAATATTAGTTGTTTGGATGTATCACAGTATATTTGTCCATTCACTTACCAAAGTGCATCTTGGTCGTTTCCCAGTTTGGACAATTATGAAAAAGCCTTCTGTAAACATCAATGTGCAGATATTTGTGTGGATATAAATTTTCATATCCTGTGGGTAAATACCAAGAAGTGAGATTGCTATATCATATAATAAGAGAATGTTTAGTTTTATAAGAAACTGCCAAATGGTCTTCTAAAGTGGCTGTACCATTTTACTTTCCCACCAGCAATGAATGAGAGTTCCTGTTGAACCACATATTTGCCAGTATTTGCTGTTGTCAGAGTTCCAGATTTTGGCCATTCTAACAGGTATGTAGTGGTATCCCATTGTTGTTTTAATTTGTATTTCCCTGATGATATATCATGTGGAACGTCTTTTCATATGCTTTTTTGTCTTCTGTTTTCTTTGGTGGGGTTGTCTGTTAAGGTCTTCGGTTCATTTTTTCATTGGGTTTTCTTATTTAAGAGATCTTTGTATATTTTGGATAATAGTCCTTTATCGGAGGTATCTTTGGCAAACATTTTCTCCCAGTCTGTGGCTGGTCATTTCATTCTCTTGACATTATCTTGTGCAGAGCAGAGGTTTTTACCTTTAATAAAAATCAGCTTATCAATTCTTTCTTTCATGGATCATGCCTTTGGTGTTGTACCTCGAAAGGCATTGCCACATCAAAGGTCATCTAGGTGTTCTCCTATGTTGTCTTCTAGGAATTTCATAGTTTTGCATTTTGCATTCAGGTCTGTGATTCATTCTGATTTAATTTTTGTAAAAAGTGTAAAGCCTGTTTATAGAATTTTGCATTTTGCATGTGTATGTCCAATTGTTCCAGCACCATTTGTTGAAAAGACTATCTTTGCTTCCGTGTAGTGTCTTTGCTCCTTTTTCAAAGATTAATTGACTATTTATGTGGGTCTAATTCTGGGCTTTCTTTTCTGTTCCAATGATATGTCTATTATTTCACTAATACCACATGCTCTTGATTGCTGTAGCTTTATAGTAAGTTTTGAAGTCAGAGAACGTCAGCCCTCTGATTTTGGTCTTCTCTTCAATATTGTGTTGACTATTTTGGGTATTTGCTTCTCCATATAGCCTTTATAATCAGTTTGTCTAAATTCACAAAATAACTTGCTGAGATTTTGATTTAAATCTATACTTTGCATTGGCTCTCTTGATCTAGTTAGATAGAATTGACACCTTGACAATGTTGAAGATGTGGATAAATTGGATCCCTTGTGCACTGTTGGTGGAAATGTAAAATGATGCAGCCCATGGGGAAAACAGTATGGCAGTTCCTCAAAAATATAAAATAGAACTACCTTATGATCTAACAGTTCCATTTTTGGGTATATTCCAAAAAGGATTGAAACAAGGACTTAAAGAGACATTTGTACACCCATGTTTATTGACAGCATTATACACAAGCCAAAAGGTGTAAGCAAACAAAGTGCCCATTGACAGATGAATGAATATAGAAAATATAGTATATCCATACAAGTGAATATTATTCAACTTTAAAAAGGAAGGCAATTCAGACACATGCTACAACATGGATGAGTTTTGAAGATATTTGGCTGAGTGAAATAAGCCAGTCACAAAAAGGACAACTATTGTATGATTTTCTTTATTTGAAGTACCTAGAGTAGTCAAATTCATAGAGACGAGAGTAGAATGGTAGTTGCCAGGGACTGAGAGCTAGACCATTAATTGAGTTACTGAGTTTTAGATTTTAAAGATGAATATTTTGGACATAGGTAGTGATGATGATTACACCAAAAAATGTGAATGTACCTAATGCCACTGAACTGCACACTTATTATGGTTAATACGATTTTTTATATATCATTGTAGTTTTTGATTTGTAACTGTAGTGTAAATGCCTGGCAGTTAGCTTTTTTGAATGTAATGTAAGTGCCTGACATTAACATTTGGATTGCTGAAGCATCCACTTCAGAAACATTTATGTAGAAGAATCACATTGCCAGGAATACAACCAGAGAGAGGAGCAGGCTGTCCCAGCCATGAGGTTCCCTTTTTGGAAAACTCTAGTTGACCTAGCTAACGGACCCTCTGATGAACGCTGGCTTTTCCCTTCCCATGCTTTAATTCCCATTTTACACTCACCAATAAAAAGTGAACGCGCAAAACCCTAGGCATCCATCCTTGACCCCAATAAAATCATAATCCTGAGTCTACTCCCTTTCTCTCTTTCTAGCTGTGGGCTTACTCTGTGGCCCCAGGCTTGCTGTGTATTCTCCACAACTTGTGAGTAATAAAACTTGTCTTTTCAAAGTTCCCTGCTGGTTGTTGCTGAGGTGCATTTGCAATCATAATATGAACCCCAGGGGCCAGTCCAGCCACAACACTGGCTCCGGCCAGGGAAATGTTTGTGAGAAGCACCACGTATAGTATGAGCCCAGGTGAGTCCCCCACAGACATTCTAACCCATAGCATCCCTATTGATAGGCTGAGACTCACACCCCTGAAAGTAGCTAATTTTTTATTTTCTACAGAACTTAAAATGCAAATGCATAACAATAATTATAAATCTCTGGGGCTTCCCTGGTGGCGCAGTGGTTGAGAGTCTGCCTGCCAATGCAGGGGACATGGGTTCGAGCCCTGGTCTGGGAAGATCCCACATGCCACGGAGCAACTGGGCCCGTGAGCCATAATTACTGAGCCTGCGCGTCTGGAGCCTGTGCTCCGCAACAAGAGAGGCTGCGATAGTGAGAGGCCCGTGCACCGTGATGAAGAGTGGCCACCACTTGCCGCAACTAGAGAAAGCCCTCGCACAGAAACGAAGACCCAACACAGCCATAAATAAATAAATTTTTAAAAAAAATGCAAACCTTTAAAAAAATAAAAATAAAAAATAAAATAAATCTCTGTTAATGGGTGCACAATATTTAAAGAAGTAACTTGTGACATCAATAACAGAGGAGGGGCAGAGTTGCAACGTAGTATTTTATGCAATTGAAGCAAAGTTGGAATCAGTTTAAAATATATTTTAATAACTTTAGGGTGTTTTACATAATCCCCATGGTAACCACAAAAAATAATAAAATATACACAAAAGGAAATAAAAAAGGAATCAAAACTTGTCAAAAAATCAGCTGAACAATAAAGAAGAGATTAATGGAGAAATGAGGAACAAAAAGGATACAAAGACATTCAGAAGACAAATAACAAAATACCTAAGGTTAGTCCTTATTTATCACTAAGTATATTAAATACAAGTAGATGGATTTAACTCCTCTCAAAAAGATATAGTTGGCAGAATGGATTAAAAATAGGATCTGATTATACGCCATCTACAAGACATTCATTTCACACCTCCAGACACACAAAAGTTGAAGTGAAGGGATGGAAAAAGATACCCATGCAAATAGTAACAACAAGAGGGCTAAATTAGGAATGGCTAAATTAATATCATACAAAATAGACTCTAAATTAAAAACTGTTACTAGAGACAAAGAATGACAAAAGGGTCACTTCTCCAGGAAGATATAACAATTATAAACATGTATTCACCAAACATCAGAGTTCTCAAATACCTGAAGCAAACACTGAAAGAAATCAAGGGAGAGAAACACAGCCCTACAGTAATAGTAGGAGTTCAACACCCCACTTTCAATATTGGATAGATCAGACAGACATAAGATCAACGGGGAAATACAAAGAACATGCCAGCCAACAATAGCAGAATACACATTTTACTCCAGTGCACACAGCATATTTCCCAGGAGAAAACGCACATTAGGCTACAGAATGAATCTTAATATGTTAAAAAAATGAAATAATTAAAAGTATCTTTTCTGATTACACGGAATAAAACTAGAAATCAACAGCAGAAAGAAAAGTGAAAAAATCACAAATATGTGGAAATTAAACACAAAACTTTGAACAACCAATGGGAAAAGAAGAAATCACAAGGGAAATCAGAATATGTCTTCAAATTATAGAAAATGAAACACAATATCCAAAAACTTATGGTTTGCAGAGAAGAAAAACAGAGATGAAAATTTATAATTGTAAATGTTTATGTTATAAAAAGAAACACCTCAAGTCAACTAGTTAACTTTACACTTGATGGAACTAGAAAAATAATAAACTAAATCCAAAGGTAGTAGAAAAAAGGAAATAATAAAGATTAGAGCAGAGATAAATAAATTTGAGAATAGAAAACGGTAGAGAAAATCAACAAGTTGGTTCTTCAAAAACATCTACAAAATTGACAAACATTTAGCTAGATTTGACTAAGAAAAAAGATGACAAATAAGTAAAATCACAGAAAGAAAAAGGATTATGAGAGTGCTATGAACAATAGTATGCCAAAAATTGAATTACCTAAAAGAAATGGGCAAATTCATAGAAACACACAACCTGTCAAGATTAAGTCACGAAGAAATAAAAAAGCTCTGTAGGCCTATACATAATAGAATGAATTAGTAAGCAAAATCTCCCAACAAAGAATAGCCCAGAACCAGACGTTTCTCTGGTGAATTCTACTAAATATTTACAGAAGAATTAACATGAATACTTCTCAAACTCATTCAAGAAATTGAAGAAGAGGGATAACTTTCTAATTTATTCTGGAAAGCCAGTGTTATGCTAACATCAGAGCCATAAACAGACATTAGAAGAAAAGGGAACTACAGTAAAATTTAGGATTATTTTTGAAAACATCCTCAAAAATACTAGCAAACTGAATTCAGGAGTATATTAAAAAGATTGTATGCCATGACCAAGTGGGATTTATTCCTGGAATCAAGGATGGATTAACCTACAAAAATAAATCAACTTAATAGACCACATTAAGAGAAGGAAGGGGGGAAAAACATGATCTTCTCAATTGTTGTTTCAAAAGTGTTTGAACAAATTCGACACCCTTTTGTGATATACTCAACAACTAGAATAGAAACTACCTCAACTTAATGAAGGCCATGTATTACCTTTATTACCATGAGATACTCCATGCAATACAATTGTGATATACTAAACTTTGTACTATGAGCACAATTAATAAATGACAGCTTTGATTAGAAGCAACTATAGTGTCAGGCATCTCAATGGAAAATTGTGCATTATAAAAATAATAAAAATAGCTAACACAACATGCTGGGATCTGTTAGGAATTCTGTATATATTTTCCCCTTACTTTACCCTCACAGCAACTCTACAAGGGAGGAGGGACTATTATTATTCCCATTTGCAAATGAGGAAACTGAGGCTCAGATATGTTATCAGGTCGTTGTCAGCAACAGCTATTCTACAAGTAATCAGTAGGTGGGGGACGAATAACCTCCCTAACACTATTATCCTTTCATTGTGTACATCCACTTAAAGGACTGTGACCTGTTGCCAACAAAGTGTGGAGGTTGTTTTGTTTTGTTTTTACTATAATCTTTTTATGCAAATCGTTTAGCTACTCTTTAGAATAATTTTAGGACATCAATCTAACAATTTTCCTTGGCTTCAAAACAAGTTTAACGATAATATGTATATGCTGCCATCTTGTGGTCATTTTCTAGAATTACCCTTCATGTGAATGAATTTTCTAAACCCTGAGATGAATGAAGTAACTCAGCCGGGCACAGAGAAAAAACCATGGTTCTACAGCTTTTAATTATTTCACACCAAAAGACATATTTCTATCAAACTATATGTACCTGAAGGAGTAGAACTGACAGAAAATACCCAATCAGGGCATAAGATCTTCTGGCAAAGGGAATACAAATGCCCTCACTAGTAAAGAAATCTAGCTTTTATGACCAGGTTACCAAATGCTTAGAACAATGACCCCTAATATAGGCAGTTGTCCATCTGCATATCTTGGATCATTTTATTACACATGCCTCCATTTACATCTGCAGAGAAATGAGTTTTTATTGTAGAGCTTTTTAAATTGAGAATCAGGATGTATTACGTTTTCTTATGGCATCAAATCCAAGTCATCCAGTTTGTCTTTCCTTCAAGTTTCCCTGTAATCTGGATCCATTTTTGTGCCCATTTGCTCTCCACTACAAACCCAACAATCTAATCAGGTTTTTGCCCTCAGTGACGCTCTTTACTACCTTTGTTTTACAGGTTTTCTGGACATCCATTAGTATATGTACATACACACACACACACACACACACACACACACACACATCTGTGTTTTTTTTTTAAACTGAAAGCAGGTTTATTTAGAGAGATACACATTCCATAGACAGAGTGTGGGCTGTCTCCACAGACATCTGTTTTTTGTTTTTTGTTTTTAATTTTTATTTATTTATTTATTTATGGCTGTGTTGGGTCTTCGCTTCCGTGCGAGGGCCCTCTCTAGTTGCGGCAAGTGGGGGCCACTCCTCATCGCGGTGCGCGGGCCTCTCACCACCGCGGTCTCTCTTGTTGCGGAGCACAGGCTCCAGACGCGCAGGCTCAGCAATTGTGGCTCGCGGGCCCAGTCGCTCCGCGGCATGTGGGATCCTCCCAGACTAGGGCTCGAACCCGTGTCCCCTGCACTGGCAGGCAGACTCTCAACCACTGCGCCACCAGGGAGGCCCCGCACGTCTGTTTTTAATAGAGCAATGTATTTGAGTTCCTGAGTCCAGTCTTGACACTCCCCCTGACGGTGACCCTGGAACATACCATGAGATTTCAAGTCTAGGAGTAAGAATGCTGCTGTGTCCACAAACACTCCTGATAAGCTGTGGTCATTGGAGTGAGGTTGGGAAGTATTCAAAAAGTTGCCCTCGAGAAAGATTAATAAACAGAAACCTCAGTGAAGTAGAGAGTCAGGAGACCAGAAGGGGAAGCTCTCATGCCCTGTGAGGAGAGCAGGGCCCAACAGGAAGATGAAAGACTCTTCTTTCTTGGCAAGGACCCATCCAATGAAGAGCCATGGGCTCTTTGTTTACTACAGCCCTCCTGACTAGGTTTCTTTAATGTTCCAATTCGGTTTGAAATGAGGGAGACAATATCCTCCGTATATGGATTACCCCTTGCATGTAATCAATGATGAATACATCTTTTGTTAAATTAAGCACTCACACGGTTTTCTTGCCCTGCTTTACAAATGTGTATAGACATGGCAATGAAACAATGAGACATTTAAATCATTTCCAATTAACCAGTGTTTACCTTTCAAGTAATGAGACTGGACTCTTTGTTTGCTTTGTGGATTGTTTTAATGGTTGATTTAAGGTAGAAGTAAAGTTAAGAAGTGAAGAATTATTCGTGCGTGTAAATTGTACAGGAAAGACAAACATCAGCGTGGTTGGAGACCTGGGAAAGCAGGGGAAGGAGTCAAACAGGGAAAGACCCTCCTTTAGTACAGGTTGCTGAATCAGTTATCCAATCCACTGAATCATGCCAGCCTGAGAACGAGACATCACATGATTTAAATATGAGGCAGGTGTTGAACTGCCTCATATTTAAATCATATTTCATTCCATATTTCATAGTTCAATCATATTTCATCAATCATATTCACCCCAGCTTTAAGAAAGTTTAAAACAATGTTACTTCACGATGTATCAGAACAGGAGTGAGGGGCACTGTCGTAAACATACTGATGCCCATATTTGATTAGTGAACATTAAGATCTCAGGTGTAATTAAAACCACATGAAATGCAGGGGAAACTGCTGAAGCAAAGTAAGGGCAAAGGTATGATTCAACAGCACATTACAGCTGCAAATAACAAAAGACTATTTTATCTCAGTGGGACACAGGCAACTAGCTTTGCAGAGTCGTTGAACTGACAGGTGGCTGCAGGCAGGACCTCCTCGTGTCTGTGTCTTACAATTACTGTATTCATCGTAGTAGACGCAAGGGTTCGCTGAAAGGAAGAAGCAGGGTTACCCAATATTGACTCAAAAGCTCATCTCTCATCTTCTCATGCCTTTATAGGTGAGTAAGGGCTTAAGAGATGTATAGTCTGTGTTATATAGTCAATATTATTAAGTAATATTTTTTTTCTTTTCTACTCTCATTTTACTTCTATTGCATCTTTCAATTCCATTGTAGACATTGCTTTTGTCTCTTGGATAAAAAAACCCTACCCCATTCCCTGTAGCAAAGATAATTAGTAGATATTTGATCTTTCTCCAAGTACATTTATTTTCAGAAATGAATTACTGAAAATGATAGGAGGAGGAAGGAGGAGGGAGACAGAGAGAGAGAGAGCAAGAGTGAGAGAAATTGGTAAAGGGAAAGAGATTACATTTTCCTTGCTTTAAAAGCAAACAGAATGACCTGGTCAGGTGAAGGAAAATAAGTTTTTTGGTCTTACAAATCTGAAGGTAAAGGATATTTTTTTTGGGCGGGGGAGGTTTGTTATTTCTCCACAAACTTATTGAGAATTATGATGTAAACATATCCCTGTGGAGTAAGGAATTATGCCTGCAGGAAGCTCTATAAAAAGAAACTTTTGCTATCTAAGGAAATGAACATGTAATTGGAACTCATTTGGTTAATACTGCATTTTAGGTAAGATTTACTTAGGAAATAAAAGGAAGTGCGATACACAGACAGTGTGATCATCAGCTAATATCTTCCAATGTGTCAGCGGAAACTTCAAAGAATAAGGATCACTCAGTAAGAAATTACCAGCCCTGATAAGTGGTCAGGCAGGTTAGCGAGGTTATGACCCACAAGTAATCTGAGAACACTGATAACCTGAAAGCAAGATGTCTAACTTCAGGGCTGCAATAAGAGAGCCAAGAAACTTTTTATAGAGCAGAGAAAAATTTATACTTATATTAACATGTTATCCGAGGTGCCCATATTAGGGTGGGAACTTTAAGCTTTAGGGTGGAAACTTGAGTTTAGACTTGGACATTCTAATTTCCAATCCAATAGATTTAATCAGTGGTCTTCTGGGTCGCTCTGGGGGTGGGGGAAGGGAAATCAGATAATGTTGATTTTTCCTTTGGGATGATTGAGGAAAAAGTAATAGAAAAGTACAATATTGTTACATGCTTGATTTTAAGGACATACGGTTCCCAGATCAACAGTCAAGAGTAAGCACACTGAGATGTAAAACTTACTACAAAGTCTATCTTCACAGTTATTTGGACAGTCTCCGCATGGAGTTCCCTTATTATAAGGTACATTCTTTTTGTCAGGCTCATTGCCCCTTAAAAAAGAATAAAGAAAAAAGGGCCTAATAAAATTGACGTTTGAAAAATGCATATAAAATTTTACTCACTATTGAAAATCAATTAAAATAGTTTAAAACAATGAAACAATTTTTGAAAACCACTTTTAACCACTTGTATGTAATCTCTAAGACATGTAAGATTTCTAGCCTTAGAATGAGAATAATTTATCTTTTTGAATATACCGCAGGCAACTCTGAGGTGCTCAGAATATTTAGACAATTTGCATCTCTTTGGACAGTCAAGTTCTAACAAGCAGGGGGCTTTAGAAACATTTATGATAGGACTCTTAGCCTTATTTATACCCATAAGGACTTGATAAACATTTATGTAAAAGGGCATCGTTCTTAATAATGTAAGAAAAATTTTAAGTGAGTCAAATTGGAGATGTTCTAACTTCATCTTGCCCTATGTCATGAGAATTTTGATACATGTCAGTGTCATTTGTAAAAACACATGCACTATTATAAAAGATGAAAGTACAACAACATGGATAAAGCCAGTGTTGGAGTTTGGGGAGAGAGAATAGATGAGAATTTCCTGTTTTGAGCCAATTTAAAATTTCAGAGAAGACGGTCTTCCCTTAGATATCTAAGAAAACAATGGGGATTATGGCTGATTTTCACTTAAATTGTTTTTTCTTTTGGAGCAGAGGAAGGTTTATTGCAGGGCCAAGCAAGGAGAACAAGTGGCTTGTGCATGCTCAAAAAGCCCCAAACTCCTGATTTTCACTTAATATTACATAAAAAATAAAGTAAATATTCTAGTTGAAACAACATTCTATCTGATATATTTCTCCTTGAATGAATTGTTAAAATTTGAATTTATAAAAGAAACATTACTTAATTCAGCAAGGGGTTTTGTCAGACTCTTGGCCTCATCTTTGGCTGAGAAAATTCTCGTATCTCAGCCCCATGTATTCTATTTTTCTTTTTTGTGTTGTCAGAAGTTTACTGCAGACCATGAGCTCCCACAAGGATTTAGTACAATTGATGCATTGTATATGCAAGGAGACCTTACTGTCTTTAGTACTAATCACACAGATAAAATCACAACAAATATTAAGTACTGAAATCAAGACATGATAAAACCAGAAAAGAGCTCACATAGAGCTATTGTATGAATATGCTACAGCTACTGAATCTACAGGGATAGTGGAGACCTCATTTAAAGTGTAAATATGGTAACTTACTATGAGAGAAATCAGTTTCATTGATTCATATTGCGTATCTTTTATTGTGCTACACACATGGGAGATGGGAGTTCAATAAATACCATACTTGGAGCTCATCTTATGGAGGAAAGACTTGTGTATTGAACAAGTAAACACAGGTAGCTGAAGGAGACATATGCAGACCAACAACTTTCCTTAGCAGAATAACATTTAAACTGGCATTTGTAGTAAATTAATGGAGGTTTGTATCCAGCTCAGAACAATCCCTGCTTTCTGATAATCACCACTCAAGCCACACAAGTGGGTCCCTGTGGGTTCTTGCAATTACCCTTTTCTGAAGTTGACCTTGCTTCATAACCAGAGGTGACAAGACAAAGGAGTACAGCTGTCCCTAACCAGAGCAATCAGATGATCTCTTCTTGGACTTGTTGCTCACACCTTTGGTAACATGTAAATTTAATTTCTAAAGGAAATACATATGCCAAGACTAAAATGCTAAATACAAAAACACTTGGCTTTTTCATTTGTTCATTCTTGATACTCCACTGCATTTTTGCCCTTGCATTCTAAAAATACTCTTGCACTGTTAAAATTAATATCCTTTTTTTTTTTGCTTAAGCTAGATGAAATTTGTTTCTCTTAACTAATGCTACTTGAAGAAGGAATAACACATAGCGAGATGACTGGTAATAGTGCCTAATTTGAACATTATATTGAGATATAGATTTATTTAGAAAAATATAAATAAAAATATGTGTGTGGGGGTGTAGTGTTTTAGGTGTTGGCTAAAAGACATTGTATCCCTAAAGTTATTAACTGAAAAGAAATATTTATTTGAGTTTTATTTTATAATGGTTGAGAAACTAAATTAGGGAAACTAGTAAGGGAAATACATTTCTAAAAGCTATGTGAAACTAAGCTGTAAAATACATACTCGTGACAATAGTGACAAACGTAGAGATACTGAATTCCTTTACGACATGATGATATGCCACAGCCAATAAGGTAAGAAGTGGCCCAAACAACCTGTAAAGATAAGGTTATTTTATTAACAATTTGATATTTTGCTAAATGATTACTCTCTGAATATTGTTATCCTTGATTGAAAATAAACACACATGTTTTTAGGATGCTTTGAGCATGGCTTATTAGGAAGTCCTAGAAACAGGAAGATTCCCATGTGTCTAGATAACACACATACATATGCATACTCAGTTGCCATCGCTGACCCTGACTCATTCTCTTCTTCTTATCAAATCTATATGGGATATATGATAACCTGATGAAGGCTGCTTGGTGATTATATAAAAATCAAAGCATGGAAGGAACTTTAATTAATCATCAAAAAACTGGCATGGTGGAGAGTAATGAGTTGACCTTCGAGAAAAAATTGAGTCAGGTTCAAAGTCTGTCTCTACCATTTCCTGGTGGGATGGTATTTACCAGTTTGCTTTGTCTTGAAATTTCATTTTCCTATTCCTAAAATGGAATATAATAATATTATCTTTTACATCATAGGTATATGGTGGGGATTAAATAATAAACCTTATAAGTGTTTGGAAGAGGAAATATTAAATTACTATTCCAAAGTAACAGAGCTCATGCTCTTTTGATGGAAATAGTGGGGCTAGTCTACTTTTATCTAAAAGAAATGGAAAGTAGGAATTGACGTCACACATTTGTCATATTTTTAGCTCTCTGGGTAATTATTTTGGTTTTT
Source organism: Eschrichtius robustus (assembly GCF_028021215.1). NCBI lineage: Eukaryota > Metazoa > Chordata > Mammalia > Artiodactyla > Eschrichtiidae > Eschrichtius > Eschrichtius robustus. Next base: position 81,173,736 of record NC_090835.1, read on the forward strand.
ATCCTCTGCCTGATAACGTAAGTTATATAAATAAATGGTCTAATGCTATAACATTCTTGGATTCCTGGCACATACTGCTTTTGTCCAAGGATATCAATCTTAAAAGAAGAATGCTATTTGCTAACCTTTTACTTAGAAATGTCCGCATTGCTATGCATAAGTGATTTAAGTCTATGAGTTTTAAATGTACTATCTTTGTCAGCTTTTAACATTAATCTTAAGTAGGCTTTATTTTAAGTAAATTTTATTATAGATTTTGCGGTCACATCTGAGTCTTCTGCTTTGGGGACAACAGCTGTTTTTCCATTTTTGTATTTCTTACATGTTCAATGTTTAAATCTATCCATTCTGGATGAGTTTTGTTAATTTATTTTTTACTGGAAAATAACTCACCTGATTTAGATATTCAAAGTCATTTTTGTAGAATTAATTTATTATCTACACTGAAGCCCAATGGTATTTTAAAAACATGAATCAGGTTAAATCACTTACCTGTTTAATGACTTCTATTGCATTTAAAATACAATGTAAAATTGATGATAGCTAATAAGGCTGCAGTGACATAGTCCCACTTCCCTTCTGTGTTCATCTCCTTCCACTCTTGCATTTATCAGGTTTCAGCCTCCTTTTCCAACCCCTTCCCTAGTTTTTTCTCTGTCCTTGCACATACCCAGATCCCAGATACTGGTTTCCAAATATTATTTCCCACTAAAAGTAAACAAAAATCTTTAAAGGGTGCAAGTTTGCATAAAATGGATAGAATGATTTCCCATGGTTCTCATTCGCCTATTTTCCACGCATGCTTATGGTCACTTAACCAATGGGTATATTTGCCAGCACACAGTTTACCTGTGTGTAATGCTCGATCATCACGTCATCATCTGTCGGGGTCCATTCCCCGTACTTGAAATATTTAGACTCACTGTACCAGATTCTGATTACGTTTGACCATGAGATAGGATAAGATGTCAGATGCATATTTTCTCCACAAAAAGTATCTGAAAGGAGGAAAAAGATCTAGGTCATACTCTACAAAATTTGGAAATACTTTATAAGGATACTTTTCGTACTTTTATTCTACAAATGTTTCACTGGGCATCCAAGCAATGTTTGATAAGAGGAAGCAAACTCAGCTCTATCTCTGCTAACAATTTTCTTTCTCACTGATGAATAAACTTGTGGTCCTCAAGTTTGCTGAGAATTTGACAGTAGGAGATGATCTGCAAGCTTGGGAATCAGATCAACCAACATCTCAGTCTCTGCCATGTCCAAGCTGATGGAGAAGGGTGAAACCAATCAGAATAACCTATGCAATGTAACCAGGCCCATGGCTTGAAAGCAGCCACACAGAGGTATTCATCATGCATAGACCTTGAAATAAATATGTGCTCATTTAACCATCCATCCTCTTGTGACGTGGGCCTTGATCAAATATGATATTTGGGAGTAAACTGCCCTTCTCTGGAGCAGGGAAGACTCACATTGCTAATTCACAGCTCGACAACATTGGGTAAAGATGCCCAATAATCTGTAAATATAGCAGGGGGACTCACATTGCTAATTCACTGCTTAACAACATTGGGCAAAGATGCCTAGTGATCTGTAAATATGGAAGTTTCATTAATATTTTAAAATATTTATAATAGACAAGTATCCTATAAATGTTATTAATGTCTACTTGTGTAGGAGGTACTGATGGCTTTTCTGGAAACCAGCAGGGATCCACCTAATATACATGGCATGAGATGGACTCATTTTTGAGCACCTAAAATTGTTCTCATGGGCAGCTCAGTAGAGTTGGATATAACTCACTTCTCAACTGTATTAGTGTTCCAAAGCTAAAGATAGCCCCATGGTAATATTGTGAGAAGCTGAAATAAATATACAGAGTGGAAACCTTCTAGCTATACAGCTTTCCAGCTAGTCATCTTCACATTACTGAACTCTTCTGTGATAGTGAGAGCTTTGATTCTTTTCTTTTGGTGACCAGAATCAGGAATTTGAAATTTTGAATCTCCAATTTCAAAAATTAATAATAATGAAACAGTGCAGTGGGCCACAATTGCTACCATTTATGGGGCAAATGTAAATATAGGCTAGATGACTTAACTTACCCATACCAGGTTACTAAACAATTCCTGAGAACTTTTGAGCAGAAAGCTGTGTCGTATACCTACTTGTAATTCGCCTCTTAAGTGCATTGCTCTCTACCAATTCACAATCTTTTGACAACATTCTGGCATTTCTTGCAGCTTCTTCACTCCAGTTCTACAGGTGAAATACAAGCACATGGCCTTATAAACATTTCTTTGGTAAGATTCTAGTTTATTGTTTCTAAAAATCCAAGGCTAGCAATATCCTCAATTGTATTAGCTAACAATTTAAATCACAGCACCTCTCTTAAATATTTTGGTTGGAAGAGGAAGACAAATCTTTCAATCCATTGTTTTAGCCCTTGAATTTACAAAATCACAATCTGGCAGTAACATTCAGTTGTAGCTTCTCTTTCAGAAATATTAAAGAATTTAAGTAAATGCTTCCAGTAGAACAGACCAGGGTTAGAAATTCATCCCATCATTTATTAGTAGTTTTACCTCTGACACATTATTTAATCTCTTTGAATCTCAGTTTTTTTTCATCTGTAAAATATGCCCCACAATTCATACCCAGCAGCTTGTTCAAAAGTTTTAATGTGATAATTTGTGCAATACAACTGTGACATGATAAATCTTATGCTACATGCTCAATAAGTAAATATTTCTGTGATTAGAAACATGTATAGTATTACACATTTCCACCTAAATTATGAATAATAATAATAGCAAATCATAGCTAATACTTCATGCCAGGACCTCTTACCAATTCTATATGTATATTCTCTCATCTTTAACTCATAGCAATTCTACAAGGGACACACTATTGTTATCCCCATCTTCAAATCAGGAAACTGAGGCGCGGAGATGTTGCATAATTTTTCAGGATAATACAACCAATAATGGCAAAAAGAGAATTGGAATCCAGGTTCTTCTGGCTCTGGAGTGTGTGCTCCTAACTCGTGATGTGTGTCAATTGTGCTAAGCTGAAACATTTTGTTGGGTTTTTCTTCAAAGTAGATGAAAGGCAGAAAATCTACTAAAAAGAGACAAAGTTTGTATCTACAAATATGAGGTCTTTTGTGTAGAAAAGAATAGCACATTTTTGTGATTTATTTGAATGAGTCACACACAAATCAAAGGACACGGGACTATGTCCACACTAGTTATGGGACTATGTGACGGATGTTCTCCCAGGCATTCTTTCATTCTCATATTATGCACATCCACTTAACAGACTGTCCCGATACCTGCATGCAACACATTATTACCAACAAAAGTTGTGGCCTTTCTTATTTACTACAGGCTTTCACATAAATCATTCAGCTACGCTTGAGAATAATTTTTGGATGATGCCCTTAGGTTTTCAATATTTTTCCTGACACCGAAGAAGTTTCTCTCTTATATGCATAGGCTGCCATCTGTGTGAATTTTACAGAATTACCCCTCAGGTTGATGAATTGGTTAAACTGTGAGGTTAATTAAGTAACTCATTAGCCTAGGGTCAAAGTAAAAATGTGGTTTTTTAGGGTTTGACTGTTTCATGCAAGAAAAGATGTATTTCAGTGATGGATACATCTAATTGAAAAAGTAGAGATGACATAACACATCCCATTAGGGCATAGCATCTCCTGGCAGCGGGGACACCATCATTGGACTCACAAGTATAAAATCTTGCCTATTATGATCAGGTTACCAAATAAGTAGGACTGGAACTTATCTGGTTAATTTACTGCTGATTGCTAGTTGTGCATGCATGATGCACTACCCATACCCAGATCACTTTCTGAACTGAAGCACTTATTTCCTCTTAAGCTGAGAGTCCTGCCCTACTGTCTTCTCTAAAAATTATCCTCATTGATGAGAATACTCACTTCCCTGTGGCAGCCCATATCTAACAGCAAGTAGCTGTAGTAACTATAAGTGCCATGTAACCTCCCTCCAACTCAGGACAAGGTTGTGCTGAGTTGTCCTAGTTGTACAGCTTCGCATAGGATTAGCTGAGGACCCTGTTATGCCTACATCACAACCAAACTTCTTTGTATGCCCTATGTTGCTTCTCTATCTATATCCATGGTCGGTGTAAATCTGGAGATTATTCCCCAATAAGCATCATGCATGCTAATCTCCATCTCAGAGTCTGTTATCTTATTGTGTAAACTACCTGCAACATTAATTACAAACAGTCTGTAGTTCAGACCTCTTTGAGGAAGCTCTTTAGGATATTTCCTCTGATTAATGTTGGTAAGATACTAATTTTTTTGTGATACATCCATGATTAAAATAAAAAGTAAGTATTCATGGTTATTGCAGCAAAGTTATGAATTCTGGCTTTAATAAATGGTTCTATTCAAATAAAATTCTTATCCTATGTGCAGAAACTTTTTTCATTTTTGGAAAATATCTGCCTGGCAGTTGTGATTGGCTCTTCAGCTCTACTGTAATTCTATTAGTTCCTTTCTATCTGTGCCCTATGCATTATTTATGGAAAAACTCAACTCCCATATTCCCTTTAAAATGTTACTCAGTTTTACTGGTGCACTTACTTTATCATCTTGTTGATCTCTCATACCTTTGGACCTTAGCACTTGAATATATTCATTCTATATATTCAAACAATATGTTCTAATGTTTCCTCTGTATTCACCTTGAATCCACAATAATAAAGTCTCTGAAATCAGAGACTATATTTTCTGTTCACTCCATAACTTCTTTACTACATCCCAGCTACACTTATTTGCTCATCTGGAAACCAAGGATTTTGAACCCTGTTTGTCCTAAGGAAGGTAAAGAGTTAAGAGCCGGTGCCTGGAGCTGGCCATTTGTGTTTGAATCTGTACTGATCCAGTACTTAGGACTTTGGATGAGCTACCGAATTTCTCTGAGGTTCAGATTCACTATCTGTGGAACAGAGATGATAGTATCATCTACATCACAAGACGACTGAGAGAATTAAATGAAATAATGCAATACGCTTCTAGAAGACAGCCTGCCAATCAATAGTAAGCACAATATGCATGTTAGCTACAACACTCACAATGCAAGAATGCCTGTGCTACTATTGGCTTTTATTGTTTTGGATTCTAAGATGACCAAGAGATAAATTTCAAAATCATTTTTCTCGTCACTAGCTTCCTTCCTCTTTGTCATTTGCATGAGGAAGCTGTCTCTTAGAATCACTTCCCATAGCCTGCATTATTTCTGACCCTTGTTCCTCTAAGCCAGTCCAGGGCTAAAGAACCAGGCTTACGATACCAAAAACCTGAGTGATACTTCCAGTATATAATATAGGTGAGGCTAATCACCTAATACACCCGAGTAGTCCCTAAATCTGTTTTGTTTGGCAGCACCTAGTCTGCTCACGCAGCAGGTTTATAGTGGAAAGACGATTTCTCTTTTCTCTTATGGGATGCAAGGAAACTGGGAAATAGATTTGCCAATATTTGTTCATCTGGTTGCACCACCTGGCTTAGAACCTGGACATCTTTTTTTTTTTTAATTATTATTTTTTTATTATTTATTTTAATTTTTTTAATTTATTTTAATTTTTTATTTTTTTTAAGAAGTATTATTATTATTTTAAAGTATTTATTTATTTACTTATGGCTGTGTTGGGTCTTCGTTCTGTGCGAGGGCTTTCTCTAGTTGCGACGAGCGGGGGCCACTCTTCATCGCGGTGCGCGGGCCTCTCGCTATCGCGGCCTCTCTTGTTGCGGAGCACAGGCTCCAGATGCGCAGGCTCAGTAATTGCGGCTCACGGGCCCAGCTGCTCCGCGGCACGTGGGATCTTCCCAGACCAGGGCTCGAACCCGTGTGCCCTGCATTGGCAGGCAGATTCTCAACCACTGCGCCACCAGGGAAGCCTGAACCTGGACATCTTGATTCTCAGGGAGTGTCAGCCTCTGGGCTGCTGCTAAATGAAGACAGCTGTGAAATGCCTCTGTAATTTATTAAACAAGGTCTGCTACATGGACGATACTGACCGGCAGCATCATCTAGGAGCTTGGAGTGGTCCCCATCCCAGACCTCCTTAATCAGACCTCAGAGAGTGGGGTCCAGGGAACTGTGCTTTACCAAGTGCTTCAGCTGATTCTTAAGCACGCTCAAGTTTGAGAAGCACTGTCTTAGGGTCCGTTAAGCGTGAAATTAGACTTTCTGCGTTGGAATTGTGGCTCTGTCATTTACTAACTCTATGAGTTTGGGAAAACTACTTACCTTCTCTGTGCCTCTGTTTCTTCTGCTGCTGCATGATAGGTTTGTTTGTGAAGACCAAACTTTTAGTATATGGAAAGCAAATAGAACTTAATAAAATCTCAGTAAACACCGTTACTATTATTGGCATTGTTGTGGTTGCTGTTTAATTAATCTTACCATTTTTAGCATGTTGCTGGCTGGTGGAAATACTCCCCTCCTGAGGGTGTTATGTACAGCCACTATTTCTTCTTGGACAGTTGCCAGTTCTGTAAGGAGTGTATCATATGGAACTTTAGGTGGTTTTGCCTGTTACCAGAAAATTATTAATTAGTCTTACTTCTTTTAAGTGGAATTTGTAACGCATAGTATATTACTTGTAGACTTTGTGACATGAATTTATAATTGATGTTGAATGAATAGTGATCAACAGCATTTTTTAATCTACAACATCTCAGTATATTAGTCTCCATTTCTTCGGTGCTGGTTTTGAGGACTTCTGAACGTCAGCCTGACATTATACAAGTCTATAGAACAGTGACTGTTCTGGTTGTGACTGGTTTTCTTCAGATTTATGACTGGTATTTTGGACCATGTTGAAGCATTTTATTGGGCAATGTGAACCACAGTGGAAGATGTTTTGATAATATTACACCTTTTACTGACCGACTTCCCTTCCTTGGCTCGTTCTTCACCCCACCTCCTACAAGCCTTCTCTCTGCTTCCCAAATAAACACTTGCACTTGAATATTATTTAAAGGTATGTGTCTGGGAGAATCTAAAAGATTCATTATTGAGTACAAAACCTCTAATATCTTCAACCCAGGTTCTGCATCTCTGTCTTATTCATATGAGAAAACATTGATATTTGTATCAGTATGTATACATACAAAATAGAATTCAAAAAAATTTTGTAATATGGAATTGACAATAAAAGTTTTGTTTATTTTATTATTTGTCAAAAAAAACCAAAATAGAATTCAAATCAACTACAGCCTAGAATTTGTGACCGTTCTTTTCATTTGTTTACCTTTTATCCTGTAACTCACTAAGAACAATGCATGGCCTTAATATTTTGGGTTAGCATTAATTTTTATAAAGAGCATCTTCTTCTGTGTGTGTGTGTGTGTGTGTGTGTGTGATATATCACATGCGTTTCATACTATTTTTTTAAAGTGACAAAGCTCATGTAGTATAATTTGAGTGGTTATCTATCTATTCCTCAGCCACCACAAGACTATCAATACAGTTTCTGAATGGATAGGATTCAGCCATACCTTGCTCAAATATAGAAGTAGTTATTGTCATTTATTTTATATCAACAGTTTAACGATATCGGGAGAAAACTATAAAATCAGTAGACTCCTCTAGAGACTGTCCCCTGTGGACGTCATTTCCTCAAAAGCACACTCACGAGGTGTTATTTTCCTGTCATACTGCAGGTAGCCTGGGCTAGATCTGAGGGACGGTTGGGAACCCATGAGAATCCCCTTACAAGTTCCAGATTATAATTCTCCTTGCTCCTCTAGAAAAAACCCTGTCCAGTGAAACTCATGGCAATTAGCTCTACCTACATCATTCCTGAACATTTACTCTCCTACAATGGTTTTCCTGTCAATTTCTCTCATTTATAGAAACTGGGTCTCCTAAAACAATTCATCTTGTCCACCCCAAATTCTGCAGTCATATGGAGGGACTTCAGCATCCACATGGATGACTCAACCATCTGGTATCTCAGAACTTGAACTCTTCCTCTCTTAAACCTCTCCTCCAAGGCTTTTTAGTTCCCCACCATGACGGTCACAGCCTATACCTGGTGATGACTCCAATATGCCACACCTCCAGCTTGCCGGAGGATTGTTGCGTATCGGGCAAGAGCTCCACCTGGTTTCTCTTTGGGAAAAAAGTGTGAGTGAAAAGATCCAAACCAGCACCCCAGTAATCTAACATGTATGGATTTTCTTTCATTTATTGAATTAAGAGCCTTCGACTTTTGACTTCTCCTATTTAGCATGTGAAAATAAAAAAGCCACTCATGTTCTTTACCAAAACTATTAACTTCAGCTCATCGTAAAAATATTTTGGGTACATTAAAAGATGTAATATTTTCTTTATATCATTGAGGTTATTTAGAGGTACATGTTAGTTGATGATCATAAAATATTAGGAATTTATATTCTATTAGATACCATTGAATGTTTGGTTTCTGCTGTGTGGATGTTGAAACTCTTGTTTTTAATAAGCGGTGAGTTTCAGGCCTCATATATTAACCCCATTGCTAACAGATCCACACACTTCTCTCCGTGCTGTTGCACCTTTCATTTTATATTTGATTTGGATGTGTTAAATTCTTGTTATAGTCATCAGTCAGAGAGCTCAATTGGGATATTGATGAAATACTTACCTTTTCTGGGTAAAAACTAAAAAATAATACCTTTTTCCCACTTTGTCTTGGAAAATGCATGGATCGGTTGTAAAGAAAGTAATTCCCACCCTACATTTTTAGCTTTTTTGAATTATCCAGAGAGGCTATCATGACATAGGCACAGGCCCATGGAGCCAAACTGCTTGAATTTACCTTCAGGCTCTGTCACTTCCCAGTTATCTGACCTTGGACATATGACTTAACCTCCTTTTGTTTTGGTTTCTTTCTCTGTAATCCGGGATTATGAATAGTACTTGCCTAATAGGGCTATGGTGAGAACTAGGTGAGTGACGGGCATAGCGTCCTCACAACAGTGCCTGTAACAAAGTGAGTTCTAGCAGAGGGTTAGCTCTTATCCTCTTCTCAAAAGTAATCATAAAACATACAATCCTCACATACTCTTGTAATCAAAACATGCAGGAAGACAGCAGCAGCAGCCAGAAACAAGTGTTTCATTGTCATCCCTGGAAAGAAAAGTAACATAAATTTAGACTATTGCAAACTTGTGGGATAATGTTTTGTAATAAAGCCTTTTTTGGAAACACTTTTACATATACCTGCAGTTTCTGCAAAAAGAGACCTGCAGGATCAGAACAAGGTTTAATATGTTAGTCATTAGGACCAAGAGAAGAAGAGAGAACTGTGGTTGGAAGAATAATAGACTTAATGTCTTAATCCCTGTAACCTTTGAATGTGTTACATTGTGCGACAAAAGAGAATTAAGGTAGCAGGTAAAATTCAAATTGCTAGTCAGCTGACTTTAAAGTAGGGATATTGTCCTGGATTATCTACGTGAACTCAATGTCATCACAAGGGTACTTAGATGTGGAAGAGAGGGCCAGCGTCAATGATGGATTATGAGGAAGACTCAACTAGCCACGACTAACTTTGGAGATAGAGGAAGGGACCATGAGCTAGAGAATATGGGCAACCTCTGGAAGTAGGCAAAGGCAAGGAAAAGGATTGTCCCCTGGAGTCTTCCTGCTGAATCTTGATTTTAGCTCAGTGAGACCCATTTGGACTCCTGACGTCCAGACTATAAAATAGTAAATTTGTGTTGTTTGAAGATTCTGAGTTTATAGGAATTTGTTACAGTAGCAACAGGAAACTAACATAAAACAACAAGATTAGATTTGAATTCTCTATTGCCTATAGTGAGGAGGTGTGATGTTGGTACAAGTGATTTACGTTACATGATTTAGAGATATTCTGTAAAGTCTGATCACTCTGCTAAAAATGATTGTCATTGTGAGTGGAGCAAATCAGAGCTAATATACCCTCTCTTTTATTTCTGTTTGATATAGGTTGCTGATGCTAGGATATTAATAAGCATAGGTTATTAAATTTGTTTGGTACATTCTTTTTATGATCTGACAAATTTATTTCTGAATCAATCCTGCTGATTGAGAAGCAGAAGAGGCTAACAGTTTGGTTTGTATTTTAGAGAAAACTTTCAAAAAGCAGGTTAAATGATTTGTGCCGAATAATACACACAATGCAATTTGCCATTGCTTTCAAGCTCCTCCCACACACTGCCAAACATGTTTGTATGAAAAGAATTCTGTAAATCAATTTTTTTCAGAGAACATACACATACAATCTGTCCCTTATTGCACTTTTTTTTTCATCTTTTTCTTTCCCTTCCTCTCTTTCTTCCTCCAAAATGTTACAAACCCTCGAACCCTAAGATAGACAGTAATATAGTAACACAGATGATGAAATATGCAACCTATTCTCTTACTTAGTCCTCAAAAATCCAATAAAGCAAATAATTTTTTCCCTGAGTTATTGAAGAAAAAATAGAATAAAAAAGCTTCTGAACTATAGTAGGTTGATATATACACACATATTAATATTTATACCCCTCACACTATATCTCTATATCTCTTTCTGTATCTCTGTCTCTATTCAGTGAACTGTTATTATTCAAGTTAGTCCCCTTAATGAAGCTGTCTATAACTTCTGTTGCATTTTCTAAGGGAAAATTTTGGGGGGTGGTGTGTACGCTCGTTATCTTAATTGTTATGATGTTTTCTGGATATACACTAACATGTACCTCAAAAAAGCTGTTATAAAATGTTTAAGAAATTCCAAAAATATTACCTGTTTCACACCAAACAACTGGCATTGACAATTTAGATTTTATCTTTCCAGTCTTTTTTTCTTATGCGTAAATTCTGCACTTAGATTTATACATACACATAATATACCCCAAAATCGTATTCAATAGAATTTCTATTGTTATTATATGTTCATTAAGAGCATCATTTTGATAATGTGAATAAGTTGTAACTAACTTAAGATCTTGGCTAAGTTTGATTTTAAGCTTTAATATTTTTCTCTATAAGTAATGTTATCATGAATATTTTAACACAAACACCCAGCCATTTTTAGGATACTTTTCATAAATTACCATAGGATTTGTGCTTCAGAATTGGAAATTGATTGAAATCTTTGCACTTTTTTCTTTTGACATGATACAAAACTAATTTTACTTCTAGGTATACCTGATACATAATAAGTGCTTAATAAATATTTATTAAATAAATTAAATTTTGTACAGTTGAAATAATTAAAATAATAATTTAATAGTTAAATAATTTAAATAATAATTGAATAATAATTTCAGACACACACACACTCTGCTAATCAATACATGTGATATAATAAAAGTCATACTGATCCTGGAGTTAAAATACTAATGTTTTATCCTAGGTTTTCCAATTATTATCTATGACACCGATAAATCCACAAGTTTTCTGAAAATCAACTTATTTTTGCTTAGAATGAAATCCAACAAGATGGCATTCAAATTTATAGGACTACAAGACACAACCAACTCTTTAGAATTGGCTACTATTGTTCTTTTTGGAATGTTGCAATCTGCTCAATGGGCTTCCTAATCCAAATTTGAAAGCATATGATATTTTATAAATGGATTATAATTCTGATAGAGGGATTTTGAAAGCATACAGTATCCCCCATATTACTGGAAATAGGTAAAAACAACCTGGATATTTTACATACAGAAATAATATCTTTCTTCTGTCATAAATGGGTGAAAAATCACTGTTTTATGATATAAGATACATAAGGAATTAGGTACAATACTGTGTATTGATGATTTAATGCCAGAATTTATATCCTGTGCAAGAATTGAAAGCAACCATAAGAAAACTTATCGTGACCTCTTGAGAGTGTTCATGGGACAATCAGTGTCAACTGGGATTACAGTTACCTTAGCAAATTTGGCTCCTCCAAAGAGCTTTGATTGGTTGAAGTTAAGGGCAACTAAGCCGCAGGGGACCTCAGATTTTTGAGCCTAAGTTTTGCCTTGGGGTCTATGAATAGGTAGAATGTGTGCATTCGACCTAAAACTCTTCAGAAATCAGAGGCTACGAGGAAAATAGGAGGATACCTTTACTTAAGGTTCAAATATCCACTTGGAGCAACTGAGCCAAAACAGAGAGGTAAAGGTTAATACCTGGGCATCAGTAGTATATTAAGCATTTTAGAATGAGATTGGATCCAGGTAGTTATAAAGGCATCCTTGTTGGCCCATAATTATTATAAAAGTACAGACTGGGCTCTGGGATCGTCTTCAGAGATAGAGTCAGAGGGTCAGGTTAAAGGACTAGAAAGCAGCAGGCAATAGGCAGAGCTTCTGGCAAACAGTGACTCCAGCAGAAGTGACCAAAGTGCAGAAATGGAGATGAAAACTGGAGAGCATGACTCCGAGGTTGAGTAGAGGTTATGGGGGTGGAAAAATAAGTGGCCCCAGGATTAGAGAGTCTGGGGACACACTGAGGCTTGTTTACTGGAGAATTAGGAGAGGGGTAGCTTCAGGAACAGGACTAGGGCCAAACCTCCAGAATGATCTGAATGATTCTCCACTGCCTGGAGGACTCAAAACCTGGATACTAAGTAGGCCATTTTAACTAAGGAATTCCAGTTGGTTGCACAGGACTCAGGTAAAGGCAGCTCTTCTGAACAGAAGTATTACAGAGCAGCTGAGATATCAGCTCACGGACGCTCATTAACTTGAGCATCAATCCCTACTTAACATAGTTACCTAATAAGCAATAGGCAATTTTAAGCCCAAACTCAAACTATTTTCCAACAGTAATACCAGAAACTTGATACACTGACTATTAAAATTAATTTTCCCTACATTTCTGTTTCAGATTGTATGCCTTATTAACGTATAAACAGAAGTTGGATATTTGCAACTTAATATTTGGTAGGAGGAAAGATCAAAAATGAGGGAAAAGACTAAGGAGAACTGAGTCCTGCCCTCTGGCATGCCCTTGGGAATGCTTTCTCATATATGGATTAAATTGTTAGACCATGTCCTTCTCAGAAAGCACTTACAGGAAGAACATTTCCTTCCTTCCCTTAATTAAAGAATTCAAAAGAATAAACTCTACAAGGATTAGATCATCAATCCTTTTTATCTTCTTTGCCTCAGTGAATTTGTAAATTTAAAAATAATTACTAAGGTATAAGTTATATTTAGTAAAGTATGTAAATTTTTTTTTAATTTATTTTTATTTTTATTTATTTATTTATTTATGGTTGTGTTGGGTCTTCGTTTCTGTGCGAGGGCTTTCTCTAGTTGTGGCAAGTGGGGGCCACTCTTCGTTGCGGTGCGTGGGCCCCTCACTATCGCGGCCTCTCTTGTTGCGGAGCACAGGCTCCAGACGCGCAGGCTCAGTAATTGTGGCTCACGGGCCTAGTTGCTCCGCGGCATGTGGGATCTTCCCAGACCAGGGCTCGAACCCGTGTCCCCTGCATTAGCAGGCAGATTCTCAACCACTGCGCCACCAGGGAAGCCCAAGTATGTAAATTTTAAGTGTACAGATTGATAAATTTGTAAATATGTATATACCTGTGTAACCACCAAAGCAATATATATATATAATAGTTCCACCACCCAAGAAGGTCTCTGGTTCCCCTTTCAGTCAGTAACTCCTAAGAGTAAAAATCATTCTGGTTTCCATAATTACGGCTTAGTTTAATCAGCTTTGAAACTTTACATAAGCAGAATATACATATTTTAGTACCTAAACTTTTTCACTTAATATTATGCCTATGAGATTCATCCATGTTGCTTTTAAAGAAGTTTACTTTTGCTAATAGCTGGGTAGTATGCAGATAATATAATTTATTTACCCAATCTATTATTAATGAACATTTGGTTTGTTTTCAGTTTAGAGCTATTACAAATAAAGTTTCTGTGGACACTTTTTCCATATGCCTTTTAATACATATTATTATTTACTTTTTTTGGACATATACCTGGAAGTGGAATTATTAGGTTATACTATATACATATGTTTTCCTTCAGTAGGTACTGTCAAATATTTTTCCAATGGAGTTGTAGAAATATATACATTTTTACTTCTACCAGCTTCATATCCTCACCCATACTTGGTATTCTTTTTTTTTTTTTTTTTAATTTTATCCATTATGTTTATGTAATGGAATTTCATCAGGGTTTTTAATTTGTATTCATCTAATTACTAATGATATTGAACACATTTTTATATGTTTGTCTGCCACTTTGATACCATCTTTTGTGAAGTCTCTGTCAAATTGTTTGCTCGCTGTTGTAGTTAGGTTGACTGCCTTTTTCTTATTGGTTTGTATTAATTCTCTGTATGTTCTTGATATAAAGTATTTGTCAAATGTACGTATTGCAAATCTTTCTTCTTCGCCTGTCTTACTTTCTGAGCTCTTTTAATTGTATCTTTTGTTTTAAAAAATTCTTTATTTAAATATGTTCCATTTATCTTTCTTTCTTTATGGTTAGTGCTTGTGTTTGTGTGTGTGTATGTGTGTCTGTCCATCCTATTTAAGTCATGGGTCATGAAGTTATTCTAAGCTTGATTTGAACATTGATAAAATACTGAAGTCGAACAAAGCTGGAGGACTTATACTATCAGATATCAAGATTTACTATGATTCTATAGTAATTAAGAAAGAGTACTAGTGGCACCACTGTAGATAAATGGACCAGTGTAATATAATGGAATATGTAAACAGAATCACATATATACTTACGCGGTTTATGACAATCCATGAAATGCCTGTTGACTCCCAAGGTAAAATTTGAAACTAGCCTGCCTTCAGTTATAAAAGAGACAGAGGACCCCTGCCTTATGACTGGCTGGTTGCTTTGGAAGCAGTGTCACATAGTTCATGAAATAAAAGATGCCTACCTTGGCACTTTAAGATGTATATAACCGCAATAGTAATTGGCCCTACATGAAAATCAGTTTCTTCTTAGCCTTGCTACAAGAAGTTCTCGAGAGAGTGATCTGAATAAGTAATATTACACTTGCATAGTATGTCTAAGTTTATTATTAAAAGCATGGAAATAGCTAACATTTACTTTTTTTCCCCCCAAAGTGGTTATGTTGTTTTATTTACTTTTTTATTGAAGTATAGCTGATTTACAATGTTGTGTTAATTTCTGCTGTACAGCAGTGATTCAGTTATACATATACATACATTCTTTTTTATATTCTTTTCCATTATGGTTTATCATAGGATATTGAATATAGTTCCCTGTGCTATACAGTAGGACCTTGTCATTTATCCATTCTATATATACTAATTTGCATCTGCTAACGCCAAACTCCCACTCTATCCCTCCCCTACCCCTCTCCCCCTTGGCAGCCACAAGTCTGTTCTCTAACTAACATTTACTTTTACATTATAATGGATGGTGTTAAGATAAGGCTGCACATTATCTCTTATTTAACATTATGACAATGCTATTAAGTAGTCATTTATCATTAATCTCACTTTTCAAATAACTAAACTGACACTTAAAGCCATAGATAACTTACCCCAGTTCACAGTTTGTAATATTCAGTCTTCTGATGAGAACCAGATATTCGGCTGTATAGTGTGCTCTTGCCTTTACACAATACTCCACAGGGAAGATTTGCTCTATGAGGAAGTCAGCTCAATGAAAATGCTTACAAGAGATTCAGGAATTTACAGCAGACAAGGGGCATGAACACATAATAATCACAACAAATCTGGAGGCTGTGAAGCCTACAAGTCATGATTGTGGATACATTTCTAATTTGTAATCCAGACTACGTCATCTGTGAAACTCACCAGTCTTAAACTTCCACATTTGGAACAAGCGGCAAAGATTAGTTGCATGATTCACTGGAGCCACAGTCAGATAGCAAAACAATGAAAGGGAAAGTGACCCCATGGCCCAGAAAAGAAAAGCAGCTTATCAGCTTTCTTTGCATGCAAGAATGGATGCATTCAATAAATATTTATTGAGATGTTAATATGTACCATGCTCTCCCCTAGAAACTAAAGAAACCTGAAATAATCAAATATATAAACTGCTCAATCTCATGAAGTTTGCAATCTAGCACCTGGTATATAGTACATACGATGTATTTATGGCAACTGCACTATAAATGCCAGACACTGAGATTCTGGGAATGAAAAGATAAATAGTCCATTTTCCTAAGGAACTTCTTGTTTAACAGGAAAACTACCTGCGATATGAGAGCATTCTAATAAAAATTTGTCCAGTCTTGTGGAAGCAATGGACTGCCTTGAAAAGTCTGGAAATTTTAAATCATATTGTATTAAATACTAAAATACTCTAGATGCCTTTTGAGCTAGATGAGGGCAAATAAATAAGACTTTTAAAGCAAAAAAGGACATTGCTGCA
Source organism: Eschrichtius robustus (assembly GCF_028021215.1). NCBI lineage: Eukaryota > Metazoa > Chordata > Mammalia > Artiodactyla > Eschrichtiidae > Eschrichtius > Eschrichtius robustus. The sequence goes on from NC_090835.1 coordinate 81,190,156, forward strand.
CAGACAGAGATCATATATGAGTGTAGAAAATCACAGGTAAAATCAGATGTCTTTGATTTATTTTATTATTCTGAAAATTTGGGAAATGCTTGTTTACATGAGTGCATGACCATTTATATTGAAGTCTCTACATAGGTTCTGGTATCTTTTTCTTTTTCTTTTTCTTTTTTTTTTTTTTTTTTTTCCATTGTGGATTATGCCTTTGTTCTTTGGAAGAAGGAAGACACTATTATTTAATAAAAATGTGTTCCTTGCATCTTTCCTGAGAAAGGTCAATTGAATACCTATCTACAAGGGAATGAAATAAGGCAAAGAGTGTGTAGTCATGAGTTATTTTGTGTTATGTGTTGAGATGGGGGATAGGAAATAAAAAATAACAGAAAGATTGAAGGCTCTTGAGACAGCATTTTCTAGCTTTGCCAAAGAGCTGGTAATAAATGCCTGGAAAACAGTTTGTGAGAAAGAATGACTAAATGTCATTCAAAAATTGCTCACCTCTAGCCATAAGAATTTGACGTTGTTGCTGGAGAGGGATGGTAGTAAGCTGGAAGCATGCCAAATCTCATCTATAAATCTTTTAATATTTTGCGGAGAGAGAAATTCACGTCTCAAGTAAAACTCACAAATTACTGAGTAACTTTTTTTTTCTTCCACATGGTAAAAAGAAAAGCTGGAAAAGAATTCTGTTACTTCATCAAACCAGCATGGTTTATAGATTGGAAATGTATGATTTGTTATTTATGCCTTGCTACACTGCTGTTTAGAAAGAAGAGTGTTGATTCAACACCAAGTCAAGTGTTTATGGAAACTTAATTGCTTTGGTTTTATCTGTTGGTCCTGTCAACTCCTGGCATTGCTCTACCCAACACAATGCTGTCTGCATTTTTATCACTGATGTCTTCATAGAGAGTTGCTATCCAGCTTCAAATATGGTTTTAAAAGAATTTGGGAAGTGTTGGAAAGCACAGAGTAACTTGATTTGCATATGAGTCCGAAGCATGGATGCCAGTTGGCTGCTTCGTTCACATCTCTCTTATTTTCATACATTGTTCTTTTTCTGTTTAAGCTTCTTAGCATAGTAAGAAATGATCTGCCATGACTTTTTTTTCTAAAGCAGAAAATCAAGACACATTGGTCTAACATATGATATGATAACACGATAGAATAGAATAGAATTGGAATTATCCCCAAAAATCTTTTGGAGATGGAGGAAGACTAATATGTTTACAAGCACAACATGTTTGTTAAAATATATGAATTAAAAAAACTTAAAAAAATCAATCATTTACTTAAAGGTTGGCTACCAAAAATTTCAGAAAACACAAACATAAATACAGAGAAAGAAGAAACCAGTGTCTGTGCATTAAACGCTATTTGAAAATGATATTTGTACAAGAAAAGTTACATACATTATGGCTATAATATCCTTAGGGTAAGAGTTAACCTAATAACATCTCCTGTGAGAACTTCCTGCTGAGATGTACATATATATATATATTTTTTTTTTTCCTTTTCTAATTCAATGGCTTCATTCCCATTTTCCATTCATCCCAGACTCCTCTCCCTTCTCTTCCTCCATGGCTGAACTCTTACCTACTAAAATTCCCTCTGAAGCTGATTGCTTCTTCACATCAGTCAGTAAAACTGTACGTTTGCTTCAAAGTCCTCTGTGTAGCAATGCCTCAACAACTCTAGACTTGCCCAGAAACTTGGGCCGCGCACCTGAAATTCTCTAGACCCTATGAAATTCAAACATCTGTCACACACAGAATAAAGTCAAAGGAATTTTTGGGACATAAATTCTAAGAAACCTCCTGGATATCACAGCCCTTTAAACTTTTTTCCCCCTCTTGTCCTATGATTTATAGTTTCTGTAGGGGTGGAAAACTTTTCCCTTTTTCTTTTTTAGGTTCTTTGGCTGGCCTAATAATTAAATTGATGTAAGATAGATTAAAAGGAGAAAAAAAATTTGTACGTATGGGCGTCCCCATAAAAATATAATAGACTCATAGGCAGTCAGACAATTGAGGCTTATACACCATCCTGAGCTACGGAGAAGTGGGTAGAGGTCTGGGGCTTCAAAGGCGAGTGAGACAATTCCCAGGAGGATGAGAAGAGTTTGGTAAACAGATGTTTGCCCTGCCATACAGATAAGTCTTTCTGATATAAAAAGTCATCTCTGGTAATAGCTCTTTTTCTAGTTTAAATTAGTTTAGGCAGTTAAAGGAGAGGCAAAAAGCTCTTCCTGAGTCTGCTGGGTCCTATTTGCCTTCAGCTCAAAACAATCGACGTGCCAAAGTGGCACATTTGGGGTGACGTATTCTGCTCCCCTTCTTGTAATACAGTTCATTTCAAAGCTTAGTGGCTTCAAACAATAAATATGACCTCTCAGTTTCTGGGGATCAGGAATTTGGGACCGACTTGACTGAGCAGTTTTGTCTTGGAGTTTCTCATTGATTGCAATCAGATGCAATCCTCTGCAGGCTCAGGCATCTATCCCTCCTGACGGCTTAACTGTTTCCAAGTTCACTCATTCATACCTCTTGAAAACTGGTTCTGTTTGTTGGTGGGACCTTTAGTAGCTCTCCTGATTGGCCTTTCCACAAGGATGCTTAAATGTCCTCACAGTAGGGCAGTTTATTGATCCCCAGTAAGTGATCCAAGGGCACAAATAGAAGCTGTGATAGTTTTACCATGTAGATTGGGAAGTCACACACTGTAGTATTCCATTGGTCACACAGAGTAGCCCTAATTCAGTTAAGAAGGATATCACACAAGGGCATAAATAACAGGAGGCAAGAATTATTGGAGTCATCTTGGCAGTTACAATCATAAACTCCCTAGCCCCATCCCCTTTTTAACTCTATGTCCAGCTTTTCCTATTTTCAACTTAAAGACAGGCTTGTAATTTCTCTCTAATTTTCAGGAAGACATCTGTAGGAAGCAGGAAGTATAAAAATGGTATGTTCCTTCTTTCTCAGAAATAAGAGTGCTGAAACATCATGCCTAAAACTTAAAAAGAAAAGGAAGGACAGATAAATAAAACGCACCCATACACAAAAGAGTTCCGTAGCAACGCCAAGTGCCATAATCACATGGATCTTTCTAAAATATTACTATAGATATCCTCTGCTTTAGCTCCTCTCTGAAGTACCTAGATAACAGTTTCTGATGCACATTTCCTGAGCTGTTTTACAAAAGTGAACCACGCCCACCAACTGGAAGACATTAACAATTTGATGACCATGAGCACATAGCCCCAGGCCTCCTGGAGCCTAAGGACTGATAATGTTGACCCCTGTGCCACCACCCTGTTACCTCACCATTAGCCAATCGGAGAATTGTGCACCAGCTGATCACATACCCTGCGACACCCCTCCCTCACTGGGCTTTTAAAAATGCTTTGCTGAAAACTTTTGGGGAGTTCTGGGTTTTGGGGGGCATGAGCCACCCGTCTCTTTGCATGGCCCTGCAATAAACCTTTCTCCAAACTCTGATGTTTCGGTTTGTTTGGCCTCACTGTGTGTCGGGCACACAAACTTGCACAAGCAAATATTCAATATCTTGTAATAACTTATAATGGAAAAGAATCTGAAAAAAATATACATATAACGAATCACTTTGCTGCACACCTGAAACTAACACAATACTGTAAATCAACTATACTTCAATTAAAAAAAACCCCAAAATTGTTATTCTAGTAATCATATGTGTTTGATATGTTTTTATTAAATAAAATATTGATCATCTGAGAAGACTCTACTGTTCCTGACCAAATATTTAAGAATATTCAATAGGCTGATTCGTTAATTTTCAATAACTAAATTTTTTAAAAGACAAAACTAATAGCTGCTAGAGCTTGGATTTTTTCTTTTTTTGGTTCTTCTAGTGATGAAGTCATGATGTAGGGACTCCCAGTTAAAATGTAGTAGAGCTTCTAGAATCAGTGTAAGAAATGAGTATTAACGGGGGTGGGGGGGGGAGGGAGGTAATGACTCTGTCAGCCTGGAAAGAAGCTCCTGAGCATAAGAATTAGCACCTGACGCATCTTCTTTAACTTCCCTATGATTTTTTGGTGAAAGGAATACAATGCTGTAGGAGCAATTATTCCATTTCTAGTTTCTATCCTACCTGAATTCCAGCCCATGAATCCATCATCCTGGCTCAATTTTTCGACTAAACATTGTTAGTAAAAACTTCTCCTGGAATTTGATGATTCTTAGTAAAAGCCTTAATTTCAAGGACTTAATTCCCACTGCTGTTGAAAAGTCTGCCTCTCTCTTATGTGTGTGTGTGCTTTGTGTTTCTCAAACAAAGAACTTAACAAAGAAGACTTGTTCAGTAATTATTTGTTAAAGAAAGGAACAACAAAATGAAAAGTAAGGGAAAAACTGATATCACTTCTTTCACTATTGTAAGACAAATAGGCATAGGATTTTTTTTTTTTTTGGAAAAAATTCAAATAGCCATTACTTTTTTTTTTAAACATCTTTATTGAAGTATAATTGCCTTACAATGGTGTGTTAGCTTCTGCTTTATAACAAAGTGAATCAGTTATACACATACAATATGTTCCCATATCTCTTCCCTCTTGCATCTCCCTCCCTCCCACCCTCCCCATCCCACCCCTCTAGGTGGTCACACACAGGATTTTAATTTAATTTGATTATGTTACACATACATATTCCAGATTTTTGCTAAATTAAATTTAAATACATGTATTTCCTAGAATACCCTCTATGCTGCTGACCAAGACAGCCTTAACAGCTTGACAAAATGTTCGGCCTCTTCCTGACTATGTTAGGCCTCTTCCTGAACTCCCTTTTATTAGAGCATTTACTTTAGAAAATTGCACTTGTAAGATCTTTTTCTCTTCTTTGAAATGTGAAACTTCTACAACCCAGGAATGTCTTTCTCAAGGACCTTGCAACCATCCTTTGAAATGTAACCATCAAGAAAAGCAGAGCCACTGCTTCCCAGTCTCTGTGGGAGGCTAGGAGTCTAATTTCAATAAGCAACAGTTAGTAAACACAGAGGCCTAATCAAATGGACCGAACTACCCCTTAATGCCCTCTAGTAATTTTCCATTAGCTCACTCCAGCATTTAAAATCCTCTATTTTTTCAACAGAGTTGAGCTCAATCTTTCTTCCCTCTTGCAATATAGTCTTGAGCTTTATTGCAAAAGTCTTTTTTTAAACAAATTAATTAATTAGTTAATTTCTGGCTGCATTGGGTCTTTGTTGCTGCGCACGGGCTTTCTCTAGTTGCAGCGAGTGGGGGCTACTCTTCGTTGCGGTACGCGGGCTTCTCATTGAGGTGGCTTCTCTTGTTGCAGAGCACGGGCTCTAGGCACGCGGGCTTCAGTAGTTGTGGCTCGCAGGCTCAGTAGTTGTGGCGCACGGGCTTAGTTGCTTCACGGCATGTGGGATCTTCCCGGACTAGGGCTCAAACCCGTGTCCCCTGCATTGGCAGAAGGATTCTTAACCACTGCGCCACCAGGGAAGTCCCTGTAATAGTCTTGAATACAGTTTTCCTTGCTACTTTTAGCAGGTGTTAGGTGAAATTTTTCTTTTCCACTACCTTATTGTTCTTCATCAGTTCTTCTTCAACTTTTATACTCCAGGTCAGATGTTGTGAAGCATTCATTTTGAGGAGACATCAGAGTAATGAATTAAGGTGAACTCAAGAACGCACCTCTCCACATCTAGCACAGGCGGAGTTAGATTAAAATTGCAAATGTCACCATCCTCCAATGGGAGCAGAGTTTATCTCTCCCAACTTCAGACCCAACAACACTGTAGGTGGAGAACGATATCCTTTATATTTAGCATTTGGGGGAGGCTTGAAATGGCAGAGTAAGAAAGGAACAAGAAGAACAAAGGGATATAACTATTTTCAAGAAATAGTGGATAAGAAATACTTAAAGACAAGACAGTAGAAGAAAGATACAGGTCACTTAGAGAATCGGGAAAAAGAGAGAGAGAGAAATTAGAAAATGCTAAACAATTTAAAAAATGCAAAAAAGAAACAAAATTCCTTAAGCCTTCACTAAGTAACCCATGAGTTTTGTACATTTTTGGTGCACAACACATTTGGATGCAGAAGTGGGCTCCTCAGCTTCTGAATAGTCAGTAGGAAGATTAATCTTTCTCTTTGGATGTGTAGTCAGAGAAGTTAACTCACCTAACTGGAGGCAGTGTAAGACATACTCCCTGTACTTCCCCAGTTGCCTCTCTTTTATCAATCTCCAGTAACCCTGGGAAATGGAGAGACTATCCTATATGGGCTATATAGCATAGTATCAGTACTTCTATATCTTAAATCTAGAATAGGAATGAAACTATGGGCTCTAACTTCTAGAAAAGAGTCACCTAGAAGCAAATTGTTTGTGACTTATCTTAAGCATTTGGTTTCTCTATTAGGATGGACATTAGAAAATCCTGAAGTGAATTTATAATGTGCTATGTTTCAAAAAATGTCAATATTTGTGAAAGTACTGTGTACACTATCATATCCTACACAGAATTCCCCAGTGGTTCTTTATAGCTTTTATGATATATTTCATAGTATTAATTAACAAATCATTTCCTTCAAAAAGTGATCCTGCCTACCTCTTGGTTCTCCTTTGCCTTCTAAACCACTTAAACTTCATTTGGAAATCTCTGCGTTTTTGTTTGTTGAGTAAATCATTTGATAGCTGCTTCTGGTAGGGGTGGATAAGATAACACAATGAGCATCTTTGTATAATATGCAAAATCATTTTTTCTCCCATTTTAAAAACCTGTAAACTGAATGGGCTCTTTTTACTTTATAATGACTTTCCTTGTTTGTTGGCTTTGATATCTTTTATTCTTATGCTCAAAATATTTGCTGATCTATGGCTGTCAGCTTATATTTGAGAAAGAAACACTACAGACGCTGACAAGGAAGCTCAATCTGTGAGGGCAGAATTAGCAACTGGTAAACTTGACCACAGAGGAATCAAACAGCAATGTGGCTTTCATTTTGGCGATAACCCCGAGATCCTCGTGGATTTACCTGCCAGAGTTTAGTAGACTGTACTGATGGAGAAGAGTGCTTACTGGGATGCTTAACCCCAGGCATGGCTTTTCTTTGCTCCCAAAGTGAATTCCAAATGATAATGAAATTTTACAGCTTGTGACTCTCTTTTCCTCTTGCTTTTTTTCCTCCTCTCTTCTGATTCTGTGTTTTCCTTTTTGTCTCTGGTTCACGTACGACCACTAAATGATTCCCCATTGGTGGGTGGCAGCAATAATTGATAGTTTGGTTTTATCGTCTGACCGTTTGGTGTTCTTGGTTGATCAGTGGTATTAACCTGTTCTCCACTAGGTAAGAGATGGTGGAGAATCCAGTTTGTTATTTTCATGGATTTGTCTGTTTGCCACCTCAAATAAATAAATAAATTTGTGGCTGCTGGGAAGGAATGTGCGAGTTCTTGTGTATTTTTACTTGTGACCTGTGGCTGAGATTGTAGAGCTGAAACTATAAGCTCTCATGTGTTTGTTTTATGTCTGGGAGTCGGTGTGTCTATAATTAAGAAAAGCCTTGACCTTTATTGTGTGTGAAATGTTTCCCTACCTCCAGAAATTATTAGTAAATTATTATAAAAGGGTGTACATGGCTGTAGAAAGTTGTGCTATGTGAAAGACAAATGCACAGAACAATTAAGGAGTTAACTGTGTTCAGCCTACTGTGATAGGGAAAAAGAGATGAAGAACGTCTCAAAGAAAAGGAGGAGTCTGGGGTTTTATAGAGGCAACTAAACAAAAGAATCATACACAAGTATATGAGAGTCATGAGGAAGGAGGGAGAAGTGTCTTATTTCTAAATATGTGAGAGTTGGAAGGTCCTTTATGGCTAGCCTTTTCTTGGAACACACAAGGCTTGGGGATTTCTGGATTTGTTACTGCTTTCCAGGAACATAGAACTCAGATACAATTCAACATTGCCAGTTACATGTATTCAGTTAATTTCTTAAAATGTTTGCGTATGACAGTCAATTCTTACTTTTCTACCTTCCGTGTTTTTCTCTGTACAAAGAAATTAGGTTATGTGGATTAAGAGGTAAAATTGCTATTGCTAGTGAAGTCTATACGAGGAGCAGCAGTGACAGAGAAATACATGTGTGTATATTATTTTTTTCCCAAGGAGAAATAGTACAATTTTATCTTCAAGTATCAGTTTATTCTAGAATATGAAAGCATAAGTAGCAATTAACACACAGAGAAAGGCAAAACTTTTCTATCATAGCTGAGTCTGGAAAGAAGCCATGACATATATATATATATATATATATATATATATATATATATATATATATATAAATGTTTTTCAAAGTTTACTGAGTTCCCATGGGCTTGCTTCTTTGTTTTGTTGATTCATGTCTTCCTCTACAATAGGAAAGATTATTATTTACCTTCATAATGTGCCTAGACAAAGACCCCTAGTCTTATCAGAATTATTTTTAATTATTTCAAAAGAGATAGCACTACTCTCTCTCTGTTTCTGTGGGAGATGGGGCCCTGATTGTAGTAGGGTGCCTTATTCTGAGCTATGAAACTACCTCCTGTCCTAAAGATAGGAGAAGTTTATTTTTCCTTTGGATAAAACCAATTCACAAACACAGATGGCATTTGACCTCCTCCCAATCTTCTCCAGTACTTTTCTTCTAGCTCGCCCAGCCCTTAGAAATCCGACTGCCCTCTGCTTCAGCATAATAAAGTTCATACTTAGTTCTGGTCTCTCTTCCAGGCAATAGCCTCTTTCCCTCCCTCGCAATAAGCCTTCTGAACAAGGTCTGTCTTTACTAATTCGGATTTGTTTTTTGTTTGACACGATTATGTTATACTTGTACAAGAACCATGATTTTCTCTCTTAAAACAATTCTTTAAACACCTCAAATACAAAAATGTGGAGGGTCCCCCCCTATACACACACCAAAGGGAAAATATAATCTCCTAATTTAAAGAGTATGGATCGTTATAGAATTGACTGCTGGTATTCTAGGAGCAGGGAGGAAGATTAGAACTTAGAATTCTGACACAGCATATAGAGATTATCATGTACTAGCCTCTCCCTTAATTTTTCCTTCTATTGCATCCTTGCCTTGTGCTTCATTTTGCGTCCCTGAATCCAAAGCTCCTCTTGTTTAATTTCTCTAATTTATAAACCTTCCATTTTCTGCAGAGGAGGAGTCATCTGCCTTTAGAGATAAAGGAGGGCACTGAAGAAGTGTTAGGGAGATGAGCTCTTCTAAAGAAACACTTTAATCGATCATTCTGTATCTTATATTTCAATCATTTCTATGTATTTATATTTCCCAAACTGGCTTATAAATTCATGTTTCTAAAATTTTATATTTCTCACTGAGAGTAGCATACTACTTTTCTCTCTGTTTGTTAATCAAATATATGGTAAGCTTATAGTCATCACATTTGTTTATATATATATTTATATATATAACTATATATGAATAAATTGCAAAAAGCTCTAAGGGTTTATTCTCTTCTGTATTTAGTAAAATTTTTGAGTTCTTAAAAATTATTTTATTATTATTATTATTACTATTTTTTAAGAGCAAGCATCATCTGAGCAAGTATCATTACAATTGCATTTGTGAAGCTCTGTATTTCTGCTGTGGCAAACAAGACTAAGCCCGCCCCCCCCGCCCCTCCCCCCGCCCCCCGCCTCCAATTTAAGAAATCATTAATAGTATGAAATTGCTAAGTTTGAGAAAGAAGGGATTTTTAAAGTGAGCCCTGTAGATGTTTCACAAAGGGCTTCTCTGAGTCTAAAAGGAGAAATGACTAAGGAATTCCTCTGTTTAGGAGTGGAGGGTGAAATGTATTGTGATTTTAGCAGCGCAGAGGAGTAGTGCAGGTGCGAGGCACAGATAGCCAGGCAGAGGCTGCCAAAGCAAGAGCAGCAGCTGCTGCGAGTGAGAGCTGAGCAGATGGTGCGATGGCATGGGCCACGGCCGCCATCAGCAGTGAGAAGTATCAGTTCACATTAGAAGGTTCTGGAACAGCTGTCCTGAACCTAGGGCAATATGAAGTCATTAAATTCAATGATTATTTGTTAGTGTGCCCTGGTGTTGAGGGTTAGGTAAAGACAGCCAATGGTTATTGATCAGAGGGCTGACTCTATAAAAATACAGTCATTGATTTCATATTTTCAGTTATCTGATTGAGTAAAACAAATATTATTCATTGTATGTATATTTGCAGGGATAAGAAGGACACCCAATATTTGTACCAGGCAAAGTTGCTGATGTATGTTGCTATGTTTTTCAAGTACTGTCAAAACATGTAATTTCTTAATCCTTAAAGCCAATTCTTCTTAAAGTAGGAAAACCTCAGATATATAAGAAACACATGAGATATTGGCTAAAAAATACAAATTCCTGGGTTCTTTCTCCAAATGGTTAAATCAGAAATTCTAAAAGTGAAGCCATAAATCTGTCACTAACAAGCTTCTCCAGAGTTTCCTATGCACACTAAATTTAGCGTCCACACCTTAAGGAAATTTGGGGGAAAATTAGAAAAATGAAAATATGTAAATAAGTATAATTGCAAATGAAAGAAATTATATGTTTGTCGTCTGTACATGGGAAGTCAGATGGTATAGTTCTGACTTTATGTATGGCTAGGTCCAGATGCTCAAATGCTCTTTTTCCTGATATTTCGCCATTTCTCAGGTCTGCTTGTCTCTTCAGGAAGGTTTATCTTCCAAACAACTTCTTTACTCATCCCTAAAAATGACTCTGTTCTTAATTGGTTTATATTCTCACCCTAGAGAACAATAAGCCCCAGGTCTGCAATGGAAATGTTATCATAGGTTTGCACGTATAATGACTGGGGGAATAAATGAATATGGATCACTTGAGAAATTGAATATAGCTTGATTTAATGCTTACCAGAAAAAGATGGTGGTGAGTCTGAAAAATCAACAGAAAGCAGATCAGTCTACAGAAATGCTACAAAATTTAAAAAAGTGGAAAGATTTAATCAGGCAATAGACAGCTTTAGATAATCATTTAGAAAGATCACCTTTATCATCCTTGTGTTCTTAGGTACAAATATTCTTCAAAGATTCCCTGGAATCTTAACAGAGAACTCTTAACAATGGATCTCCTCTTACAGTTCCATCTTCCTACCTCAAAATGTGTTCCTCCTAAAATTGACAAAAGGTTAAAAAAACAAACGTTTTCTAAAGAATTTACTATGGAACCCAGAATTTATAATTCTGCAATATTTAATTTTTGGGCAAGTGTAGTAAAGTATATTGCCCACATTAAAAAAAAAAAAAAAAAGAAGAAGAACCAAAGAAAAAGAATCTTTTCCATGTAAGGAATTTATATCTTTGTGCCATGGTGGCACACTTGATTGTACCTGATTCTCTGTAATATGAAAATGCCCCATCTTAAATCTGATTTTTCCCTATGTCCTATTCTAACCGTTAGAAAAAAGTCAAAGATTAAAAGATGTCAAACAGCCTGTGGGTTTGTGACAATATAAGAAAAATGGGTCTCCATTATTGAGTGTCTACAACGTGCTAAGAGCTTAACATATGTCACTAAATTCTCACTATAATCCCACAAAGAGGTACTGCAATAATTCCCATTTTTCAGGTGAAGGATCTGAGGCTTTAAAATATAACCTGGCCAAGATGACGTAAGAAGCAAATGGCAAAGATAGGACTTGAACGCTTTTCTGTCTGATCTCAAGACATATATTTTTACTACGTCCATCATGTCAGTGATGACCAATTTTATTCTCGGTTTCCTAATTTATCAAATAGATATAACACTACTCCATAGGACAACTGAGAGTACTAAATGAAACACAAAGTGACAAGGCAATAATTTAGGCTCTGCAACATGTAAACTCTTGAATCACTGTGGCTTTGGAAGAAACAGAGTATTGCTTACTAGTTTTTTTTTTTTTTTTACTTTTAACTTTTTATTTTATATTGGAGTATAGCTGATTAATAATGTTGTGATAGTTTCATGTGCACAGCAAAGCGACTCAGCCATGCATATACCTGTATAGGCCAAGGAGGAACTCATACCACGTTTGCTCAAAGTTTAATGGCTGGAGGTATTAACGTGGTCCCACTAACTTCCGGGGGTGGGGGAGGAAGAAGTATGGTGAAGCAGAGGACCTATTTGGTGAGCACCACTGTCACTCAAAGACAGTCAATGAATCATGTTTTGATTTCAAGAAAGGATTGTTATGATATAAATCTAAATTTTACCTCAAATATAAATGCAGTTATAGGGGTATTTAAGTTGAGGGGGAAAGTTCAAGCTAATATCCAGATACTTTAAGTTGTATAATTCCATTCTTTACAATATCTTTTAGTTTTTATAAGAATTCTTACTTTCTAAATGGTCCTCAAATCACAGATTTTTTTAAAAGAAGTAATTCTGATATTTATGTGTTCTTATTTTTATAGCTATTTATATATTACTTGGCTCTTCACACAACATAGTGAGATTTTATATTCCCGGTTTTAAAATCTGAACAGTTGAGCTGGCTAAATTAGAGGCTGGAAATTTCTGCCTCCTTTTCTCTTTAAGAACTAGGTTTTAGGTGTATCGTGACTCATAATTAGCAAAATGCCACTGGAATCCCATTTTAAAAAATACAGGGTCTGAGTGAAGAATAGCAAAGCAGTCACTTTTTATTTTAATTATAAACATTATACATAACATATAGTCATTCATGAGAATTTTTTCCCTTGCCTCTTAGGTTGTAATTCTGAGCTTCTCTTTTCTTATGATTTCAAGAGCACATCATGAAATCATGTTTAATGTTTTACAAATATGTAATCAACATGATTAAGAGCTCATTTTGCCCACAAATTTTCCTGCTTCACTACTTTTTATCAGTACATAAAAATCATAACTAAGGAAATGATTATTTTTTAATTTATTCCAAGAATTCCCGTAGGAATAACTTATTTTTCTGGCAGTGTTCATGAATACTTGCAAATATGCCAAAACTAAATCATGGGAGAGTGCTGTTTGTCAGGATATTAGCTCCGAAGTGGGTTATTGTCAGCATCTAACAGTTGTGAGGTGATGACACAGTGGCAGGTCCTATTCCCAACTAGACTTGGCATTCCTTTGAGTAATGAAAGCCAAGACGTGTTAACTTTGGCTTAGGCTAGAATATGTCCCTAAAATTTCTTTTCCTCCCTAACACATAAGCAGTCAAGGCTTCTGTTCTCCTCTTAAACCAATGAATATATCTAATCTTAAAGGTAAATAACCAAAGGGGTAGATTATATTTAACACCTGTGTTATGTGTAAACTGCCTCTTCAGAGGATTTATAGACGAAGAGGAGACAGCTGACTTGACGAAGAGAAGTTTATTCTAGACAGAAAGATATGAAACTTGTAATTTTATCTAGTCCCTTTATACTTAAAGGATTTGTTCTATTATCATGACCAGTTAACCTAGAACTTGTTTCTACTTATTTTTCTGTTTATAGACATACTGGCATGGTTATAAGAAGCTCACTCATTTTAGGGGAAATAATTCCAAAATAATCTTCCTAAAATATGATATTTTTCTATGTATACAAAATGAATGCAACTCATCATTTAAAAGCATTCATTAATTTGCTCTTTACTCTATAGATATTTTCTTTTTAATAAAGTAAAAGGATTGAAACTAAAAAGCTCATATTTAATGAGTAGACAGTTCCAAACTGACAATGTTGATTTATTTTTAAGAAAGCTATAAGAAAAAAATTACTTGACTATTGTTCTTGTTATAATCCAAGCTTAAATCTGTTCTGAAGGATTTTCTTAGTTAACAACTTTCTAGCGTGCTTTTTACTCTTTATTATAGGTAACTCAAAAAATATGTTTACCATGTCTGAACCAATAATAGATGGTAAGATAGAGACTCATTATTTTACATTTAGTGTTAAGTACCTGTCTTTATGAGTATACCTATGATGTAAAGTGTTTACTCTTCCCTCTTGAATATGTAGCAGCTTTGCAAAATATTTTGTGAGCAAAGTATATGTTCAAAATATCTCAGTGCCTGAACTTTGACTGAAGGTATAGAGAAATAGCATATACCGTTAAAGTAATTTTGATGATAATAATAATGAATATGATATAATCTAAATCTATTATTTTGTAGTTTTACTGCCAGATACTCAGCTAGCCACTTTAACTCTTGGAACAAGCTTGCAGTGAGTTCACTTTACAGAAGACAAAGAGGTTAAGTTCTTACCTAAGGTCACATAGCTATGAAATTCTTGAGCTGTGGTTCTTTTGCACTTCTCTGTTTATAGTCTTTCCTGTGCATGACATTGATTTTATCTTATGAACATTTTTTCTCAATATTAGACTTTTCAGTGTAGACACCAGCATTTTGATGGAAGTCAAAGAGCTATGCTTTCAATTAATAAATTAGGGATTGACATATAAATCAAAATATATAATATTGGAGATGCATAGTTAATTCTATTCATTTCAAGCACGTTGAATTTCTTCCACCTAGTAAGATTTATTCTTTTATTCTAAAGCAAGTTTATAAAGTACCTTAATACTTAAATATATACTTAAATATTTAATCTTTAACTAGTGACATTGGTTATTAAGAGTGCCTGGGTTGACTATGTCAGCATCAACATTTCACATCATTTGGTGAATCTAATTTTACAGAAAGCTCTTGTTATTCTTTGATTTGAGAGTTTTGCTATCAGTGTATTTCTCAAGTAACATTATTTCCCAGTAGAGTGTTTGAAATTTGGTTATTACAAGTAACACATCTGCATGCAATTTTAACTCTTCCTTCAGGATGGCAACTAAAAGGGAAAGAAATGGCAAGATAACGAAATAGTAAGACTTCAGAAATACAAAGTATTTATTGCAAGTGCTGTTTTAAAAAGGTGAATAATTATAAAAAGTTGTAATCTTGTAATGCATTGAAAATAAATTCAATATGACTTTCAAGTGCTCCTCTTTCTCCTTTGAAACATCTCCTTAAAGTAGTGTAGCCTTCAGTGGCCAACAGAAAGCTACTGTCAACTCAATGGTCTCTTTTATTTCTTACCATCCCAACTTTCCCCTTCAACTTAGAATGGGAACCAGCTTCCTGATATGTGAAAGTTTGGGATAATGAAAGCAAGGAGGTTAAACTGAATTTGGATATGCAAATCCTGGTATTTTAAAGAAAAGAACAGTCCTCTAAGAAAGATCATGGTTGGAAGTCTCAACACAAATGCCCTTTATAAAAATGTGTTTCATTTTAAAATAAACAGGCAATGGAAAGGATAAAATTGGGAGCAACTAGGAGAAATGTTGACACATAAAATCTCTGTGACATTTTCTGTCAGATTCAGTCTTGGAAAGACAGTGCTTTACACATGTGGAGGGATGGCAATGCTATCTGATGGAAACAAAAAAAACCAATGTGCATATCTTTATCTACATATTCCAAAGGTGTCATTAAGTGTAGAACATAGAAATTTAAGGAGACAGAAGAAGCGAGAACTGAGGACCTGGTGGCTGAGAGTAATAAAATGTAACGCTGGAGAGTCCCCCACAATGGAATATCTCAGAATGATAGTCTCTTAAAATCCAAGAAGTATTCATTGAATGCTGGAAAAATTCTTACCATGGGCTTATATATACAGAAACAATTTGTTTCTTGTGTTCTGTATGAGTAAGAAAATTACTTTTAAAAAATATTAGATATAATGTAGTCATTTTCATGGCTCTCATTTGCTTAAAGTTGTATTCTTTATCTTACATTCTTAAATTCTTTGTTCTTTTCATTTGTTATTGTATTTGAATCATATTATAAGAAAGCATCTTAATTATTTAATGTAATAAATATTGATAGAGCCCCTACATATTGAAAGTTGATATACCATGTTCAGGTGCTCTGTGGGATAGAAAATTCCCCAAAGAAAACGATGCTGTGTAGACAAAAATAACAGATGGTTACCATAGCAAAAAGTGTGACTTATTTGAGTTCTACTTAAAACTTAGTTATGCTCTATACAGAGTAGATGTCCCTAAATACTTGTTGGCTAAAAAAATGAATGGTTCATATATACTTTTATACATATTGCCACATTCTCATTGGAAAACTAGCATGGAAAAATTTTGAAAGTTTGGCACAATTG
Organism: Eschrichtius robustus; assembly: GCF_028021215.1. Lineage (NCBI taxonomy): Eukaryota > Metazoa > Chordata > Mammalia > Artiodactyla > Eschrichtiidae > Eschrichtius > Eschrichtius robustus. The sequence goes on from NC_090835.1 coordinate 81,206,333, forward strand.
AAAGTTTGAATTGTATTAGTATTATTAGCACTGATAAGATCAATATGTAAATACTTGAAATAAATGGATCTTTTCCAAGGGAGGAAAAAATTATCCCACCTATTTCTGAATAGCATGTATATTTCCTCATTTGGTTTCTGAAATTTTAAGTTGAATAACCTAGCAAGAAAGTTGATTCATGCTACTTATTTTAAATATTCATGTTGCCAATTTAAGCTTTTTTTGTACTGAATCAATAAAGTGATTTAATGTGATATTAGATTTTAAAAACTTCAACATTTTGTGTCAAATATGAATTGATGACACTTTAAAATATTTTTATAGAGTAAGATATTTTATGGAGTAAGATATTTTATAGAATAAGGTATTTTACAAGATAAAGTCAATTGCACATTCTTTATAGCATTCTGAACATGTCTTGTGTTGGAGAGTTATATACCCGACAATCACATATTCAAGTCTCAGAATCTCTGAACTATGCTTGTTATATCTATCTATTGATTAATTGATTAGTCGATTGATAGATCCCGATAGGTATGTTTTGACACCTTGAAATTTTGTATCCATAGGTTAAATATATTAAAACTGTAAAATATCCTGTATACCAATCTTAAATTTTATATTCCAGGTTTCTTCATTCTTGTGTTTAGATGCTTCATGCTCTGATAAATATCCTGCTTTTATTTGAGAACTAACATGTTCTGTATTCCTTCCGATCTTTGGATTCTGTAGAAAACATAACCTATTATGAAACTGTCCAAGGTTAGTTTGGACAATATAAAACATATATTTTAAAATATGTTTTTGGGAGGTCTTCTGGCAAATACGTTAGAGACAGTATGCACTGAATCCTCATACACAAAAACACAACATGACAGTTGAAACATTATTAGTACATATTTCAAAAGATATATTCATGGTCAAAAGTGGATTAACTTTATCTGGGGAGCAGAATGGAATGAAAACACAGAAAATAAGACCTCGAAGAGGCAAACCCATAAGCTCCACTACTGGAAATGACTCGTGGCATCTTTGTGTTCAACTCCCATGAGATCTAGCTCTAACAATGTTCTACCCTCTGTGAGGAAACAGAGCACTGGGTCTGCAGATGGAGGCTGGAAATAGCTTGGACTCTGGTTAGGATCTGAGCAATATAGCATACATAATGAGCAATATCACCGGAATGTCAAAGAAGGTCAGTGACAATCCTCCGACGAAGAGCTGGGCCAAATGACACCCTGGTTCTCAAAACGGATTGGTTATATTTCCTTAAGACAATAATATGGAATCAGAAATATAAGAGTTGGTTCTCATCTGAGAACCCTGGGGTCCTGGAAAAGTCAGTGCAGAGAACTCAAACACGGAGGAGTAAGCATGGACAGAAAAAATCCAACCAGCCACGATATGGCTGCCATGAGAAAAATTAATTTAATGGAAAGATCCCAATGAGAGATCACTCCTGAACTCACATAAATAAGAGAGTAATCTAAAAAAAGGAATTACCATAAACTGAATAAGCGTCTAAAAAAATACGACTAGCATTCTAAAAATAAACAGAAGGCTATGAAACAAAAACAGTTGGATATGGATCAAGAACTATTGGATATGGAAAAAGAATGCATTCGTAATCTCAGAAAAAAGAACATTCAAATGTATTAACCCTCACTTGCAGAAGAAGTCTTTTGCTCCTTCAGGATTGAATGGATGGAAGTGATTTTGTCATGAAAGAACCTGGGATTTCACAGAGTTATTATCCATAAACAACCCCCAGTTGGATCACCCTCAATAAAGCTTTGACTCTGTCTGGTAGAAAAAAATAAAGCCTTAAGATCTGATGTCAAGGTTTCCTGAGTCAATGAAGTATCTTCCCCCTAAACCACATTACCAGCCCTTAACCTAACAATGCCTTGAAGAGCCTACATTTTTATGAGTTGCCTTGTGAAAATCAGAGCTAGGAGGGAAAAAGAGCAGCATATGTCTTAAGAATTTATTTAAAATAAGTAAACTGGTCATGTACTCAAATTCCCTAACACCTAAGATCTTACAGTCATTTACTTGAAATAGCCACAAATCTTAGCCTTCTCAGAGCTCTGATCATCATTTATTACTTCCAGGGTCCTCCATGCTCACTGGGCCACTACTATTCCATTTAGACAATATTTCTAGGGAAAAAAACGTCATCTGTCAGATGGCTATTGAAGTACTATTTTTACAATAAAAAATGTATTTGTTGCAATAGTTTAAATGGTTACAGAACATTTGTTAAATCATTTTATGCATACACGACTCTACTTAATACTAAATAAGAAGAAAAACGTAGGTGCAGCCCATTGAGGCTCTCGGGGTCTAGATTGTGTGGTATGTTAGCAACATTCATAGAGCCAAGAAGCTGTCACCACCACGATTGCTGGTGCCAAGAGAGGCCTGAGCAGACTGCTCAGTGCTGGCACTCTTCTTTCCCTGACAGTGATACTGATGATGGTAAGGACACCCCTGCTGTTGTTCTTGTCCTTGTCAGAACAAGAAATCACAAGTAGCTTTAGTTGAAACAGTCTGTCAGTATCTTCTAGGAACCAAATACAAAGCATTGTTAGAGGATCAGAGGCAAGCTGAAGCCTACAGCTAAGAACTGTAGACACAACGCTCTATCTTCTCTAGGTATATTTCTTTCTAATAGCAAATAAAACTAATGAGAATTTGAGAAGAGATTCATCCTTCTACCTAATCTCCAAAATTATAATTCCGATTCTACCACTAAGTTATTTCTGCAGCAAATATAAGTTCAGATAACCAGAATTTACACACGAATTTAGTGTTTATAGCCAATGAACGAAAAAAAAATTCCAACACAGAAGTCAAGAATAATTAAGGCAACAGTCAAATCTGACCCAATCTATTATATGAGAATTGACAATATCCTGTCAAGGCAGGCATTCAGCAACAAGAAAGTTATAAATAATTTTTCAGTAATCAATCAATTACAAAATGTATTACTGAATGCAATTGATATTCTTAATTTTAATATGATACAGCTTGTATAGCATTATGAGGATATATTTTGCTGCCTGTCTTCCTTTTTTAAGATTGTAAATCAGATAGTAGTTTTTCAGCTGTGTGATAACAACAAAATCTATTACAGGGAACACCAATCATGATATTAATAAGGTTCTGAAATTTTATTTTTAACATCAAAGCAATTTCTATGCTTTTGCAATTACTGTGTGACCTCTTAATATGTCCCAGGAAGATTTAAATAATATATAATGATATATAAAATATATATGTATATGTGTGTGTGTGTGTGTGTATATATATATATATATATATATAAAATAGCAGCTCTACCTTCTGTGAAAGTACGAATTCTGGATTACTAAGGGGAGTATTTGGCATACTGAGAGGAATAACTGGCAATATGGCTAGCCCACAGTACAGTTTGTTTTCCTTTTTTAATTTTAAGGACTATTAAAACTGTTGAATTAAAAATGAAAGGATTTTCTGGATGGAATTATTTTTAACCCTCTGCCATTCTAACGAGTTTAATCACATATTAATAATGATGTACTGAAAACTTACTGTGTTCTGGAGGTAGAGTATATCACAACATATAATTCATTCCGGGAGTGGTAGTCATGGAATGAAGCAAGAAGTTGCCTTTATCTTGTCGTGAATTTGTTGTTTATGATTAGTAAAAAGAAAAATCTAAAAATGAAAGATTTCTACTTTATTTTTTAAAGTTAAATATATTATATTGAATTCCAATAATAATAGTATAAACACATTTTTGTTATTCACTTTTTTTTGTTAAAAGAGATGATTTGGAAATTTGGGGGAATTTAACTATTTTTTCTTTTACCTTTCTTTTTTCTTTTCCTTCCTTCCTTCCTGTCTTTCATTCTTTCCCTTTCTTTCTCTTTCTCTCTCCTCCTTTCTTTCTTTCTTTCTTTCTTTCTTTCTTTCTCTTTCTTTCTTTCTTTCTTTCTTTCTTTCTTTCTTTCTTTCTTTCTTTCTTTCTTTCTTTCTTCCTTTCTCTCTCTCTCTCTCTCTCTCCCTCTCTCCCTCCCTCCCTCCCTCCCTCCCTCTCTCTCTCTTTCTTTCTTTCTTCTTTCTTTCTTTCTTTTCCCTTTATTTTTTGTCATTTTGATGTTTTAAATTGTGTCACAAAGCTCATCTTTTGAAGAATTTCCATACTGCCTCTGGGGAGTTAATAATTTACCACCTTTGCATCACTACACAAATTAACCACAATACAACATCATTTTCTGGGTAACCTTTGCAATTGTAAATGGTGAAATTGTTTTAGCGGCTTGCACACGTCATTAGTCAGGGACATTTTAATTAAATTTAAAATGATAATTGCCCTTCATAAGCAAATTTAGTGTGTGGGACCTAACAGACAAGCTGAAAAATAGAAACATTGGTTTTGTTTATTTGGGTTTAGATGTACTGAGGTCTTAAGTGCTTGTTCAGATCTTTAGAGGAGCTAGAAAGTGTAGAAAAAGTTAATACATGTTGTAGCACAGTTTTTTGTTTTTGTTTTTTAAATCACACACCTAAACAGTACTATTAGGAACATGCTTCCCTTCTTAATGTGAGCCTCGTGCTGGTAAAAAGTGAAAATTGACAACTTTGGGGAAATGTCTCCCGTCCGGGGAAGGGTCCCAGATTGACAGTGACAGGGCTATATCCTCCCATCTCACCTCCACCAGTTGGTCTCAGCCAAGCAGGAGCTGGCAGCCTCTGAAATGCCTGCTCAGGATCTACATCCAGTGACCTGTTCAGCTCCTGGCCTCTCTGCAGAGACCACCAGCAGGGGAGAGAATTATTGCCAGTCTGTAACGGGGACCCCCCACCCAGGAGTAGCTGAACTGAGGTCACTTCTTTCACAGCTATTCCATGTCCTGGCTGTGAACAGCTACTAACCAGTGAGGACTTGCTCCCAGCAGTGACCAGGTGGGGATTTACATTACAGACCTAGAAGTAAAGGCTCCATAATGAATCCCTGGAGTCATCCAAGCCTCTACTAGTCTTGCTACAGTTCTGAAATGAGATCTTAAAAATCCCTGCAAATTCTTTTTCATTTTACCGGCTGTAGATTGTACTCTCTGTCTGGTCTCCATTTCTCTCTGCATAAGCAGTTTTAGGCTTTACTTAAGTGTTGCATTTCCAAGTGCTCTTGACTCTGTGCAGGGCTCCTCACACATCACTCATGCCTTATTTTACAGGGTGAGCGGGTAATTAGCATCTTTCACAATTAGCCAGGATTTGCTCTGCTAATTTCATTCCCTGATGAAGGTGCTAACTTGGCGTGAAACTGTAATATGTTGGGTGATTTATTAATTCTCCACTGATGGGTGGAAATCACATGCCTGTGCCTTTACTGTTGAGAAAGTTAACAGCATCCATTTGTAAGAGATGGTATTTGAAAAGTGATGCTGGTATGATTGAATGTATGAATGTATAATGAAGTCAACCCAGATAGCCCCTTTCTGATTAAATTGTATTAAAATTATGTGGCAGTTCCTTGGAAAGAGATTCTTAAGAAAGAAATATGTGCTCATCTTTTAAGAGTAGCTGTCAGTCACAGTGTGTGTCACTGGGGGCTATAGAGGAAAAAAGTCATACCTGTTTTTTAAGCAACAAGTAGAAGAAACCATACTGATATGAAGGCCCTTTGCCTAAACAAGCTGTAACATAAATTTTAACAACACAGGGAGCAAACTTCTTTAAGAAATCCCCAAATAAAGCAATTTGACACATATATCATTAGATTTACTGTTATGGGTTTCTCTTATCTTATTTCCACTCTAAGCGTAAGCTTTTGATATTTAGTATGAGAATTCACAATCAATCAAGAAATATTGACTATACTGAAAGCTAGTTTTCTGAGAACACTTTTCCTGTCGCTTTTCCTCATTTATCCCAAGTTTCCAAAAGAATATTAATTTTTTTTAAAGTTCTTTTATCCAGGAGAAATCTGGAAGACATCAACTTAACCAAGTGACTAAAGTTAATATTATCAATGATGGGGAAACTGACATTATGTGCCTCTTGATGAGACGATTTATGAAGAACATTTTATGCAGTATTTTGCTACAGATTAAAGAATCAAATATCAGATACTCATCAGGAAGAAATAATAGAAATCAAAGAATATACTATAAAATAACTTTTCCTAAATAATTTTGACATAATCATTAAAAGGGTCAATGTCAGGAAAGAAAAAGAATGGCTTAGGAATGGTGTCCGATGAAAGAAACCTAAGAGATATGAAAACTAACACGTGTGATTTCCTGTTGGATTCTTGTTGGGGCACATTGGGCTATAAAATATATTATTGAGACAATTTGGTAACACTTGAATATGGATTTTATATTAGACAATAGTACTACATCAATTTTAAGCTTAATTTTATAAGTGTACTGTGACTATGTAAGATAATGTGTTTGTCCTATGAAGATATATGCTGAAAAAATTAAATCTGCAACTTACTCTCAAATGATTTAGCCAATAAATAAATAAACAAATAATAAATAAATAAATAAATAAAATACATATATATGTATACACTGTGTGTCTATTAAGAGAATGTGAAAGAGAGGAAAAGCATGCACAGGGAATTATAGCAATTATCCTGTAATAACTTATAATGGAGTATAATCTGCAAAAATACTGAATCACTATGCTGTACACCTAGAACTAACGCATTATTGTAAATCAACTATACTTCAATAAAAAATAAAATTCAATTATAAAAAGCGTGAACGGGAAATAGAGTTTTTGAAATTTTACATGTTGGCCAAAGACTTTTATTTTAACATCACTCTTGATTACAGGTTGGGTGGGTATAGAAGTCTTACTAATAAATCATTTTCAGGGACTTCCCTGGTGGCGCAGTGGTTAAGAATCCGCCTGCCAACACAGGGGGCGTGGGTTCGAGCTCTGGTGTGGGAAGATACCACATGCCGCGGAGCAACTGAGCCCGTGCACCACAACGGCTGAAGCCCGCGCGCATGAGCCCGTACTCCTGAACAAGAGAAGCCACTGCAACGAGAAGCCCGCACACCGCAACGAAAGCTCGCCGCAACTAGAGAAAGCCCACGTGCAGCAACGAAGACCCAACGCAGCCAAAAATAAATGAATAAACAAATTAATTGAAAAAAAAGAAATTATTTTCAAACGTTTCCAATATCCCTTCAAGTTCTAAGACACGGAACAACCCAAGCGCCCCTCAACAGATGATCAGATTAAAAAGTGGAATATATATCTATATATCTATATCTATATCTATATCTATGATGGACTATTACTCAGCCATAGAAAATAATAAAATTATGCCATTTGCAGCAACATGGATGAATACTGTGCTTACAGAAATAAGTCAGAGAAAGACAAATACTATACTATATAACTTACATGTGGAATCTAAAAAATATATAAATGAATGTATGTGAAAAACAGAAACAGACTCACAGATTCAGAAAATAAACTTGTGATTACCTAAGGGAAGAGGAAAGTGGGAAGTGGGAAGGGACAAATTTGTGGTACGGGATTAACAAACTACTACACACACATTGAAGGAATGTTCTGTCTGAAATTTTGTAATAGATAAAAAAGAAATTCCTAAACAAATATTGATGGTTGTTATTCCAAATTAAGCCCAAATGATGCATATATAATCACAGTATTTTTTTCTCAGTATGCTATTAATCCCAGTATGCTATTAAATATCTGAGAACGTTATTTAATCATAATGATGTAAACAATGGAGAGTGACATTTAAAAAATAAAGATAAAACTTTTCTGAGGGGATAAGAAGAGGTGAAAGTTATGCATTGTGAAGTGATTTCTTGAGTGTAAGCCCTCATCCATTACAGAAAGTTAATAAATAACATCTCAAACTAAATCAAAAGTGGTAATGTAAATATATTATACAGAATATAGAGGTAGTAAGAGATCAAACAGTGAAAAGCACTAAGGAGTGGAATTCAGAAGTGGGGAATGGTGGAGCAGGGGCTGCTATTTTTCATCGAAAATCTAAATTACTATTTGATCTTTAGGAACATGTACCTCGATCATTTGGATAACAGCAAAATTAAAATTAAGTCCACTAAACACAAAAATTAAAACAAAAATAAATATTAAAAACAACTGAGGACTTATTATGTACAAAGCCCAATACAAGGAAATTTGCATGTATTGTCTCATCTAAAACTGAAAGCAAACTATGAATATTTATCTTTTCGTATTCTCTACATATTTCCTGTGAGAAAGGAGAAACTTCATAGTTTAATAACTCACCAAGATCACACAATATGACTGAAATAAGAATTCAAAATTACATCTGTCAGATTTTCAAACCAGTTCTTTTAATAAGTACAAAATGCTACTTGATCCATCTCATTCATTCACTTAATAAATATGTACTTGCACACTTACTATGTTCTAGGTACTAAGTTACACACACTTCGCTAATTGAGGAGTGAAATGAATTATTACAACATCATGTAATTACAATTGTGTTATGTTCTAAGAAGAAAGTACCACAATCCCACACCTAGACATTTTTTTGAGTGGAATGGCACCCTTTGCTTCCTATCCCAGAGAATTCTCTGACAAAAGATGTAGGATGCCACAGAACTCTTCTTACTGCCCATGAATGTGTTATTCAGAAACGTAGGAGAATGGACACAATGTAGGCAAGATCTTTGACCAATAAGAAATGAATGTTTATAAATAAATTTATCCTTCTTTCTTTTCTGTGAAGCACAGTCCTGAGACACAGTTAGTATGGCTGCTCAAAAGCTGGTACCATGAGATGAAGCAGTGTCTGTGTAGCAATGTCTTGCTCAGTAACGAACGCTTACATTGCCTCTTAAGGACCTAGAACAAAAGTTTATAAATGATAATGTTTTAGTAATATGTGGAGGAAAAAAACTCAGTAAAGGAGTCAACAATGCTAGTGCCAGGAAGAGAACCAGGTGACAGTAGTACCAAGAAAGGAAGTAAGTGGAAGTTAAGAAAGTGAATTCCTCATCTGGATAAAATTTAAAGATACTCTTATAATGAGAAAGATAAAGAAGAGCTAGTTGAAAACAGGATCAAGGGAGAGTTTTTAGAAACTAAGAGTAATTAAAATGGGTTCATAGGACGAAAGGAAGAAATCAAAGTAGAGGAAAATGATTGTTGAGATGTCAGAAGAAAACTAGGGGATGGACTTTTCCTAGAGGCAATTGATTAGCCTCAGACAGGGGAAGCCCCTTACTGTCTGAAACACTAAGGAAGGCAGTACTAAGAAGGCAGAGATGGACATAAAGAAGTACAGTTATAATAGCTCATGCTTGGTAGACATTTTATTTTTTTCTTTTGGATAGTGAAGAAAGATGCTGAACCTAGATTTGAAGAGAGCTGGAGGGTAATCAGGGACCATCCATTTTCTCCAGCAGCATGCAGCAACAGGGTATGGAAGAGTGGGGATTGAACCTAAGGTTAGAGTTTTTCAGGATGGGTTGGGCACAGGAGTTGACAATGCTGGTAGGAAAGTGGTTGAAATTTATCACCAAAGGTAATTGCACTGGAAATAAATTGGGATAGACTTTTTTTTGATGTAGCTCCCCTTTGTTGAAAGAGGTCTATTACAAATGCAGACATAATTGACATCGTTTGACATGATGCCTAGAAGTTGTAGGTAATCATGGTATATAGACAGTATGGTGAAAATCAAAACTATTGAGCCAAACATGTGTTGGCCATTGCCCCTTTCTATTAAATATGAACTATTTTGAAGCAAGATGTAGTGAGAATCATATAGGACTTTCTCCTATGATTACAAATATGTTTTCATATTATTTTAACATATGTAGATAAATAATTTTTTTCTGACTATCGTGAGAGAGAGTGTATGTGTGTGTAAGCTTGTGTGTATACACATCCATGTGCAGATAGCATTAATTGTGATCTGAAGACTAGTTCTGATTTATGCATGAGTCACAGGTTCCTAGCCTGCTGGATTGGGAAAGGCAATGCTGCCGCTGCCAGCCTTCCTTGTGACACCAGACGGAGCTCTGGTTACATCTCTGCCTGGCCTATAGTGGCTGAGAGGCAAGAGGAGTTTCTCATTCAAAATGCTCCACAGCTGGAATCTTGTCTGCAGTATCAGCCGATGCCTCTGGGCTCTAATCTTTCGGATTGGACTCTAGAAGATTGCTTATTCAGTTTTGTAGGCTGTTTAATCAGTAGCTGTTTTGGACATAAAAGACTGTTCTCTCATTGAAAACAGTATGGAATTATTTCTTCTTCGGTAATTTGCTTGAATCCAATACATACATATATATATATATATATATATATATATATATATATATATATATATATATATATATATATATATATATACATACACACACACATACATATACATATATATATATATTACATATAATCAAAAAGGAGAGGACTTATAAATGACTTTTATTATATGCATTATAGAAAAAAAATACTTGTTTTAATCTTTTTGAAGTAATGAAAATAATTTTTTTAACATCTCTTTCTCTAAAACTCACTTGACTAATATGCAGGAGAAAATTATAGGGTTGAGATTTATCAATTTTTTTAAATATGAAGAATTATAAAAACCCATTGCTGTTCTCCTAACTTATAGGTTCTTTTTAGTAAAACTTCTTAGGTTTTATGAGATTTTATTTTGAAAGCAATAGTAAAAATAATATTCACAAACTTCACAGTAAAAAAAGCAGTTTTTTCTAATTTCTATGCATTTTATCTTCAAAGTAATTTCTGCTTTGCATTTAATGTATCAAAGAAATTATAACAAGTAATTTGATTTCCATATGTATAAAATTTCTATCAGTAATTTAACAGACCAGGAAAAATATTTTAATGAACTGTATGACCTGATTTTCTTGTTCAGAAAAATAAAATCCAAACAGAGTGAGAAGAATCCTTAACTTTGTTTCAGCTCTGATTTCTAGTCTCAATTGTTCCAGAAATCATATAACTTGAAAATATCATTTAATACATTAAGATTTTAGTTTTTTAGTTTTCATTTCTAATGTCTTCTTTCATATCTTCATTACCTCTTTATAGATGACTTCCAAGTTTTATTTCCATCTGTAACTTCATGCCTGATATACATATCCTATTACAAAACTACTCAAGGACTTGACTAGCTCACAATTTTAATGTGAGAATCTATGAATTTGAATAATTTATCTAAAGATGATGTCATCACATTCACTCCAAAGAAGGTTCTCCTTCAGATTTTCTACAGTGATGTACTTTCTCATCACTTATTCAGTCTCTCGTGCTGGGAAATTCATGGAGCTAACTTTGATCCTTTCTTTTCTTTCAACTCTTTTATCTAGTCTGATCTCAAGTCATTATGTATTTTTCTTCACAACATCCCAGGGAAAATAGGTCTGGAACTTGAGGAAAATGGTTACGAGTCCATAATTTAAGAACAGAATAAGGAGAAATAACTGGGTGTTTGGCGAGTGGCATTCTAAAGATCATAAACGTCCTTGGAAGAGGTCAAGGGACCATGGGACATAGTGAAAAAGGCAAAAGTAAGGAATTGGGATCATGCAATGCCATGCTAGTTCAGAGAGAGGAAACTAAACAATATTGGGAATTTTCAGAAGATCAATCTACCTACTACGTAGAAAAGATTGAAGAAAGGAGCAGTCGCAGTGATCAGATGTGTATTTAGGAAGACAATGAATAGAATGGTTATACACCTTTATCTTGTTGGTATAAATTACAGTAATAGGTTTTCTAATGTTACTTCATCTTTACATTTCTAGATTTACTGGGTAATTGTGTTTTCTTAACTACCTAACATCTGAACCTCTTTATAATATTTGGCCCTCTTACGCTTCTCTAAAGTTTGTATAAAACATTTGCTTGAAGTTTTCATAGAATTTAGCTATATTTTACATTAAACTAGATAGAGGTAAGGTGGGTAATTCACTGAGATATCTTGAAGTCGTTTTTGTGCCCTATATTTACCAATGTAAAGAACTAAAAATTAACTATACACTGGTAATAGTATGGAAGGCAATACCGCTGCATAGCTTTGATGTTGTTTAATAATTGCTGTGATATACTGGGCTAGTGTTCATGCTCTTAATATGCTTAGACAAGATTTATTTGAGCTCTAAGAAATGCCTATTATAATGACTTCCCAAGGGTACAATTGGGTACTCTTAGTAGTTTGGTGTCCAGCAAAATAATCTGCAATACTCTCCCTTTCCCAAGACATAGGAGGTTACAAGAATGACATACTGCCCCTGCAATGTGTGCCAGTATTTGACAGAGTACACACATATCCAGAATGCTCCAAAGCACTGCTGAAACCCAGGGCTCCCTGCACCTTCCTTCACTGGTCCACTTCTCATGGCTATAGCTGAGAGGAGAGAGAAGTCAAAGGCAAGGCAAATTCAATTTACCTTTCATAATATTACTGTTTCTTCCCTGGGAAAAAAATCCCTTACAGCAGTTGGCTAGAGGCAAGTTCATGCTGAGCACATGGACCAGTATCTAGAGCTGACTCAACCCAAGTGTCCATGGAAACACATATGTCAGTATCTCCAGAGATTAAAATGCCGTATGTCAGAGTTATTCCAGACTTATGTTCTGGAATGGCTTTCTTAGAACTATATACACTTTAGAGTTGAAAGAACTATCCAAAGTCACTCAGTTTAACTCTTTGTTTCATGGATGGGAAGACTGAGAACCAGAATAGCTAAATGACATGCCCCTTGCCAATGGCTACCCGTACAGTTTAGAGAAAGAAGAATTTCTTAAAGTCCAATTCTGAATTTAACCAAGTTTATTTTTTCTTTCTTTTCTGCTTCATTTTCCTTCTCTGTAGAAAAGTTGAGAGATCACTGAAAATTGCTTTAGAGAAACCCTAAAGCTTTTGCCACCTTTCCTCTTACAAATGTGCGAGACCGTATAATCAGCACTTGAACTTTTCTAGTTCTCCCTTTTATCCTTTCTGTGACTTCTTACACCAGATGCTGTTTTATTTTTTCTGAGATTATACTTCAATCTGATTAAGTGTCAGTGTGATCCTGAAGCTATGATAAGTTTGTTTCTTCATAGAGCTAACAAATATAATGCTAATAAGTATGGAGAATAATGCGTGAGGAAAAAGATAATGATAACTTCTCTAGAGGTTGCATCCCTAAGTTATTCTGAAATAGAATTTTTTTAAATGTAAAGACTTTTAAAATTACCACAATTTATAATCTCATGTTCACTGTAGTACAATGTGATATATTAGCACAGTGAAGCCTCTGATGTAGGTTGGGGATGACTCCCCCCAACACACTCATTCTAGTTCTTTACCAAGTGCAACCCAAGGGAGGTGAGTTGCCCTCCAGCCTTCCCTGAAGTAAATCAGTTATGTATACAAAGCCCCTTTGCTCCGTGGCAGCTTCGCCTCTTTCTGTCTTGAGCAATATTGATAGCTATCAATAAGCCAGAAGGAAGAGGGAGGGTGGGAAATGATAAAGGAAGGAAGCTTAAACTAGTAGAAGAAGGAAACTCCCACAATGTAACCTGGGCCAAAGCAGTCATTAACAGTAAAGGATTCACATCAGTGGAAACACTTTGAACTTCTTAAAATGTTGCAACTGCCAGTTAGTGGTAGGCAGCAAGGATCTGAGTTAATATGCTTTACTGAATGTACAGAACAACAGGACATTAGAGAAAATGCAAAGTTCCAAAATATGCCTGACTCTAATACAGTAATACACACAGTATTTATATAAAAACATCTATCTATCTATCTATATTATACATAATACATATATGTAATTTCAGGGAAATCATTCACAGTAGACAGATGAGCAAAACGTTTCTAAGATGGGTGTAATTTTGAGAAAGGTACTCTCAGTTTTCCTTAACTCTGCTCTGTACGTCAAATGGTGTCTGGAAGAAAAGTGAGAAGGAAAATATTAGCTTTGCTAACTTAATGAAGGTTAGTTATCCCTAGATAGAGACACACTTTTGATTGTGATAATTACATTAGACTGTATGAGTAGATAAAAAATAAATCCAAACAGGGGAGGTGTTTCATCAGTAGTCAAACACTACCTGGAATCTTGCATTTGATTCTAGAAAAGAAAATGGAATACAATGGAAATCCCGGAGCAGTTTTCTAGGCAGCGGTGCCTGAATGGTATGAGGAAGTGAAACCATACTGTATGAGAAAGAAAATGGAACGTTTAGCAAAAGAAACGTAAAATACAAAGAGAGACTGTGGAGAAGTCTTTAGATATTTAAAAGTTGGACATGGGAAGGTGATTAAACTTGTTAAATAAAATCTCAGAGTATAGATCCAAGATGTGAATATTTCAGGGAAAGTGATTGAGGCTGATCATGGGGAAGATGATTTTTATATCTCTTAGATCAGCTATCTAAAAGTGGAATCAGTTACTCCTGGAAGTTGCAAATTTACTGTTATTGAGATTATTCAAGAACAAGTTGGGTAACTCCTTGGTGGGAACATCTTAGAAAGAATTCAAGCATCAAAAGGAGGATGGACTAAAAACAGAGAATGATACCTTTTAATCTTAAATACTGTTTGCAAAATGAATCAGCATGAAACCTGGACTATTGCTCCCCACAAAGAACTGTTTGTGCCTGATTAGTCTATTTATATGCCAAAGCCCAAAGAACATGAAAGATGCATTTTGTACAACCATTGAACTAAACATACTGGAACACTTGGATCTCTAAAATGAATTCTATGGTTAGTATTAGAGCCATTAGTTGTGAATAAATTTAAATATTATATGCTCTTCTTTCTGAGCTCGTGTGTGTGTTAAAAACAGCTAATTAACTATTTTTTGAGTGCCTAATCTGTAGCATGCTTTACTGGGGATTATGGGTATACAGAGATGTATAGATACAGTTTGCTAGCTTAAACTGTTTACCTTACTTCTCTTTTCTTTTTTCCTTTCCTTTCTCTTTTCTATCTTTACATATTTTTATACTTCAAACATCTTGATTTTTAACTTCACATGACACATAGATTTTAGTCCAAGATTTGTCATTTATTAGCTGTATAATCTTGGTAAAATTACTAATCTCTTTAAGTTTCAGTGTCCATATTTGTGAAAGATAAAAAAATAATAGAACCAGCTTCATAGTGAGGACTCAGTGAGATATGGACACATCTCTCAGCATATAGTAAGTGTTCATTCATTCACTACTAGCTCTTATAGTATCGTTCAAACTCACTGTCACATCTACCCTTAGCATCTCTCATTAAACCCTTCTTATTCTGGGTTCATTAGAACCTCCAATGAACCACTACTCTCTACCTCATTGTTACCACCCACTCTGGTGGTTATCCTACCTTGTTTTGGAAAAAGATGGGCTTCCCATTTCAGTTTAAACCCCTGCACATCTGTACCTTCACTCTCAACTCTTGCCCTTACATGGGGAGATGGGAAAATCTATAATGTCATAGAATTCTAGGTTGGTAAATACTAGAGTTTATCCAATTGACCCTCTCATTTTAGAGATAAGGAACCTGGGATAACGAAGACAGGTCTGACCTTTTTCAGATAACAGACCAATTAGTTGATAGGAGCAAGTTAATAGCAGAGTAAAGTACTCCTCTGCTATAAAGTATCCCTAGTTCCAAACAGTTGTGAGTCAATTGAGACTATGGAGAAAAAAAGGAAGAAGGTCAGAGTTTGATCTTTAGCCCTCAGTGGCACGTAGGACAATATTTTGAGTATTAAAATGAATAAATTAAAAGAAACTAACATATTTTTAGTGCCTATTCTGTTCTGAGCACCAAGATAGTTTCTTTATATATAGCACATTATCTGTATATAGCACATTATCTGATCCTCAATGACAAAACCAAAACATATAAACAAACTTTCTCTTCATTTCTTAATTGAGACAATGAAGCTCAAAGAAATTATATTTGACCAAAGTTAAATACACTAATAAATGGTAGTGCCACAATTTTAACCCATGTTTCTATGAATGTAAAATCTATGCTCTTTGACTGCTTTTATGGCAGTGCTCACTCTTCCCAATCTTGGCTATTATATAATCCCAGTCCTCTAAGGCAAATTAGTCCACTTCTCCTAGGGATGTTCAAGATACTTAGCATGTATTTGTCTTTGGGAGAAGAGGTGGGTATGGAAATTAACTATGTAGACTGTCACCTCTTGTGGTTCCTGGGCAGTAGGAAGCCTAATTTAAACAACTCCTCATCAGGGTGCTTACTCCTGAGCTTATTCTACAAGAAGTTGGATCTCACCAAGAGAGATGTAGTAAAATTCCCCAAACCCCAAGAATATAAGAAAAATTTAATGTCAGAGAGGGCAAGAGAGAGAGCAAAATAATTTTTTTCTACAAATATTAAGAATTGTTTGAACCTCAGAATTTTCACTGGCAACTTTGGATAACAGGAAACATTGGAGCAATATATTCAATCTCTATGTTATTATGTTTAATGCACCATCCTTTCAAAGAGCAAAAATTTAGAAGTCATCACTCTGCTTTCAGAAAAAAAAAAAAAAAAAAAACCCTCTGGTTTGTGGCACTGCCTAGTTTCTGTATTATAAATACTCCTACATGGCCAATTTCAAGGTACCAACATGAAACTGCTGACTGCAAAGTTGAAAGATATATGCACATTGTCTTTGATGAGCCCACTGCAAGTTCTCATTTGCATATGACAGGGTTATATGGATATTTCATATAGGTACATGCATATTTTTATGTGTATGCATAGAAAAAGAAGGTCTGGAAGTATATGCAAAAATTATTTTATCAGTTTGCGCTGGAGAGAAGAGTGGGTTTAAGATATGTCTGATAAAAGAGGACTTTCCTATTTTATTCTGTATATTTTTGTATCTTTCTAAAACATTTTATTAACATGTATACACAAAAAGTACATATATAATAGATTTATACAGTTCAGTTTTCACAAACTAAACACACCTATATAGCCACTTACCCAGATCCAGAAACAACATTATCGACACTACTCATATCTCTGCCAAGCATTATTCCTCAACACCCCAGAAGTAACCATTATTCTGATTTCTAACAGCATAGATCAGCTTTGCCTGCTTTTGAAATTTACATAAATGGTACAGCATATATTATTCTAGTTAACCCAAATATTCAATGATGTAGACATTATACCTACGAGCTTTGTATTTAGGTTTAAGTATGAATACAGCCATGTCACTAGGGAGAAATGGCTTGGTGATTTTAATCTGCCAATCAGTATGATGAGCTCTTTTCAAGACCTTATGAGAGGGCAAGAAATACGTAGCTGTGGAAATACGTTGATTACAGACTGATGTTCAACTATGTTACCTGGGGCCTGAATCAGCACTGCTTCAGACCAGTGCACAAGAAAGGATATAGGGAAGAAAGCACAAGAGTGAGGAGAGATTCCAATTACTTCCTACAGGACAGATGGCAGATTCAGTCCCCTGAGGGCTCAAGGAAGACTCTTGCAGGAGATGGCTATACCTGGTGCTCAGCTTTCTGAGACAGAACAAGAAGCAGAGATGTAAAGAGGAAAAATGACAGCCTGACTTGGAAGAAGAATAGGAGAGTTCTGGTTCCATGGGTAAGTCTCATATCTTTCTGAGATTCCTACATATTTCCGTGCGGTCTTGGTTGTGACTATGAGCTAGTGATATGTCCACAAATATACCCATAATCTGGTAAAGTTCTCATTATTTCTATTGAATCCATACTTCACTTATAATGAAAAGTGAGTACATGAAAACGTTGGAAATCTTAAAGAGGAGGTATTGCAATTCTTGGAATCCCAATGAGAATGCACATGATAATATGATAAAATAATTATGTTTTGATTGTGTCATCATGATTTTTCACAACTTTTGTCTAGAGAGGAAATTCTAATGACTCTCTGTAGACTTAGCCACAGTCCACGAGTGATACTGAGGTACGAGAAAGCTGGTAACTACAACTTCTTTCTATTTGACCCGTGTTGGTAGTACTGGAACCTAAGGTTGAGTCATAGAATTGCTTTAGAAGAGATTCTGAAATGATAGGTTAAAAATGGTGTCTTTTCTATCAAAATGGATGAAATTTGTTGGTTGAAGGAAAAATATATTCTAGAAATGTCACCCTTCCTTCTACAATTCTTCTCCCCAACCCAAATATAGAAAGGGTGATATATCTCACAAATATCTGCACCAGACCATTGCAGAGCCAATTTTTCAAAATTTGGTATAAGTCTATAGCTTAACATACTTATTAGGAGTTTCCCAACTAGAGACATTTTATAAAGCAAAGATATATGCATATACAATGCTTTTTTTTGGTTAAGATTATAGCTTTATGCTGAATATTGCAGGGAGTTTATTAATTTATTCAGTGACCACTTAATAGCCAAATATGGAGGAATAGTAAAGTGATTTAGACATGATTTCTATCCCAAAGAAGTGTGCAGTTTTGTGCCAAAGAAAAACACATAAGGAAATAACTCTGAAAGTAATTATTTTTCTGGTCCAAAATGATGTACGAACATGTTGCTAGGGTAGCACATAGGTGGCAGTGTATAGCTATGCTTCAAAATAAATATATATGCCATAGAAATTTACTAAGGTTTTGTACACTGGAGTTTTAGTTACTCAAGATTTTCTGAGGGTCCCATAAATGTAATGAATTTTTAATCAAGTATTTTTTTTTAAGATTTCTCATGTGGGTGTACTATTTTTGATGCTACGAGGAGAAAATTTCCATTTTAGGATGCAGGACATAATCAGAAGTATTTTTCCATGCTATAATGATAGAGACTATAATCCAAGCATTATTTCATCTAGAAAACTGTAAAAATTGGTTTAACAGTGTTTTATTGTATACTGTGGAATAAACAAATCCAAAGATGGAGAACTAGAAAAGCCCTCATAAAAGAAATAACAATCATCATGTGGTCTGAAGAATGAGGAATTTTATGGACTAAAAATAAGAGAGAATATTTTTTAAAATATAACTCAACAAGCACAGTTTTGGATCTATGAATGTCACCAGATGTGAGGTGTTGATGTTAATATTAGGAAGACTAGACTGCTGTGAAACTGGACAGGATAAGTATCCTCTACAAATGAGACATCAGCATGCATAAGAATGAGAGTGACTTTAGAAATTTTCTTTTCTAAAGGTAAGCCTGGTGAAGTTGTGCAGTGACACTTTTGTAGGAAACTATTGATATTAAGGCAAGAAGAAGCAAACAACAATTACAATATAGCAAATCAGGGATGACAAACGCCACAAATTCTGTACTGCTGGCCAAGCGAAACAAAGAGAAAAGGGGCTCCAGAAAATTCACCTTGGCATTTAGAACATGTGGACATCCATGGTTCAAACTTGAAAACTAAGGAGTATGATAAATCCAGAGTCTGTCTGGATTCTGAAATCAGAAACCAAAATTGTCAGTAAGGGGAGAAAAATTGTTCTAAAGTTCTAGGACATGAAAACTACAGTTCAGTAGTAATTTTAGAAAACGGGTAAGTGTTGATCGTTAATTACCAAAACTCATGCAAGGTGATTTTAGAAATAGCAAAAAAAGAAAGCCCAAACCTAACTACAGCTCTGGTAGGAACTATGTGAGAGAATTAGGCTGAGGTTGTGATTTGGGATCATCCTTTGGGTTTGGGTTAAGATTAGTATTCATGACTTCGTTATGAAATCACTTTAAATGAACTTTCCACACAAAGTTGAGTTTGACAGTCAACCTCCAATATGATACTTGAATAGCTTTCTATAATCTTAAATAGATCACTGAGGAACATTAGAAACCTAGTGTGAGCAAGCTAGGCTTTTACCTGGTGGAAAGAAGGAGGGACTATTGCACTATCCATTGGTACTTCTGTACTATTTTCTCTTAATTTGCACATAACATCAACCCCAACTCCTGTAGATTCTGCCACCCATGTGCAGCTAACATCCATCCAGTTCCTCTCATATCCATTGCAGGAATCTGCTCTAAGTAACATCATCTCTCATTTGTAATTCTCCAACAGCCTCTGGATTTATCTAGAAGTACACACCCTTGATCTTCCATTCCCCACACAGTAGTCACAAAGATCCTTTTTGCTTAGATTCCTGTACTTTTTTCTCTTAGAGTAAATTCTCATACATTTCCCTTAACCGTTCATGGCCTTGGCTCACCCAGGCTTCCACCTTCATATTTTTTCTGTACTACTCTTCCTTTCCTTGGCAACCACATTGAATTTTTTCTGTTTCTTGTACTGTGTCTTTGCTCTTTTCCACCTCAGGACTTTACACATCTACCTACGACATTTACCATAATAATTATCCTTCTCAACCTGCCCCCCTTTTCAACTATACGGTAACATCCTACTTATCTTTTCCTCATTCCTCGGATCCTAGTTTAAATGCCATTTTCTTAATGCAGTCTTTCCAGAATCCCTTACTTCAAGGTAAATTTAGAAGCTAGATTTCTTCTATTTTAGCACATGTCACACTAATAAATACGTGTTTAACAGTTACAACATTTATAGAAACTATATTCCCCTCCATTCAGCATCACACCCCTAGTGCTTAGCCCATAGTGACTGACTTGACTCCTATTGATCCTTTCTGTAACTTGAGTAGGGACTAGCCTGAAAGGCAAACATCACTGTGGGTACGTGCCAAGGACATGGGACAGGCAAGGGCTAACCATGAGGGCTTGAGCAAGTCTGCGTTGGCAGAATTGAAAGAGCAGTTTCAAGTAGTATGGTTTTCTTTGAACTTTTAATTTTATATTGGAGTATAGTTGATTAACAATGTTGTGTTAGTTTCAGGTGTACAGCAAAGTGTTTTAGCTATACATATACATGTCACTATTCTTTTTCAAATTCTTTTCCCAATTAGGTTGTTACAAAATATTGAGCAGAGTTCCCTACGTTATACAGCAGGTCCTTGTCAGTTATTCATTTTTAAATATAGCAGTGCGTACACGTCAATCCCAAGTATTTATAAACTGGAATAAATGTACTTATAGATGGAGATGATAAGGAAGTAGTCCTGTCCTTTAGGTGAGGCTAACAATGATCATAAACAATATAGGAGAAGTCAGTTTATGGGGGTGAGAACGAGAGAAGAAGGAATTATGCTGATGGTGTTGAGTTTAAGGAATCTACAGAATTTTCATAAGAGATATCCAATAGGCATAGTTGCATCTTGAGCTGAAGAAATAAGTGAAGATTAGAGAGTTAGGATTCATTTCGTGTGATTGGAATAGTGCTTGTAAAATATGTTTGCTCAGGAGAGTATTTTTAAAAAGTAGACTGAAGATGTGCTCCTGGGGACCTTGGAAGTGTTTATTCTTCTGTGGTGACACATGAGGCCCACAGAATTTAATTATGTTTGGGGGTAAAATGTATAGAAAATTAAAAGGACTTAGTTTTGAAACTTTTAAATGACTTCCATCATTATTACTCTATGTCCCTAAAGCTTTAGTTTTGCAAAAGCATTTTGAATTTAGAGATTTGAAAATACAAACACAGCTACTATAGTCGTTCATCTTTTTGGCTTGCTATTCTTTATTCTCCAAGAGACGCATGACTTGGGAAATACCTGGTACCTTATAGTAGAGCTTTAAGTTGTTTGTCTTTGACCTTTATCACTAAGTTATCCTAGTCTTGCTATAGAACCCATAAATTTTTTTTACCATGTCAAGTTTTCTAATATTTCTTGGTCATATGAATAGCTTATACTAGTTCTAGCTTTCCTCTTCACCCAGGGCAGAGACAAGAAACAAAGCAGAAACCAAACTGTTGAAATATCCCAGGGCTGTCTCTTTGCCTCAGGATTTCTCTCTTGAGACTTCTCAAACCCACCCACATTTAAAGATATTTTACGCTCTTTCATCTTTTTATGTGTGGGATAGGCTTCTGATGATTACAGTGTGATCTCTGTACACATATACACCATTTATGCAAGAGCAGGTTTGGAACATTAAACAGTTATAGTAGTAGTGATATGATTACAGTGATAATGATGATTATCAATTATGTGTTTATTATGCACCAGATATTGCATGAGTTTTACTTGGATTATCTCATTTAATTTTCATGTCAAACTTATTCAGTGAGTGTTATTATTATTCTTATTTTATAGATAAGGACACTGAGGCCTAGAGAGCTGGTAATGATTTTTGTTCAAATCACACGGCTCAGAACATAGTTAAGCTGGGATTCAAACTCAAGCAATCTAACTTCAAAACATGAGGACTTCATCACTATGGTGATATACACCCCCCACCTTCCTGACTCACTTAAATTTCTGACACCTAGAGAAACCTCTAGCTTCTTAGTCACAATTTTCCACCATTTTGGAAACAAAATAAAATTATTGGTTCCTCAATCAATGCTTAAGACATCAGCAGATATGCACAGTGACAGTGAATTTCACTCATGGTTTAATTTTATTAATTAAGATGCTAAGAATGTGCATGACCCAGGAACAGAAGAATACAAAGACGAGCCATCCCTTATTAACAGACTAAAAAAAAAATTTCACTTTCATAAACGGTGTGTTCATTTCCAGACATGGTTGCATTTTGGACGTAAAGCGGATATGCCAGAGTATAGGACAATATTATTCAGATCTTTATTAGACACCTCAATCTGTCCATATCCTGGCTAAGAAAGCAACCATATCCTTTGCAGGTAGCAACTGGCTGAAAAACAAGAGTTGAATCATTGTTAGTGACTTTGGCCTTGGAGATTTATCTGGCTTTTGGGGTCTGGAGCAAATATTTTGTTTATATTTCCTTCCATATTTTCCCCTCTCCTTATGTTCCCCTCTCTCTTTCTTTCATTTATTTTTCCCATATATTTTTACCAAGCAATCATTATATATAGAAGAGATACCGTCTTGGGTCTTGAGAAGCCATAGTAAATAAAAAGAACTGAGTCTTCAACTTCATGGAGCTTATAGTCTAATGAGAAACACAGACGTATAGACACCTAAAGGTGCAACTACAATTCTGAATGATAAAATGCTATTACAGAATAAATAGGTGGGTCACTTAGGGAGGGGGAGGAGATTCATAAATTCATCTTATATGGGATAGTTTCCAAGATTAGACTTGAAAGGTTATTTATCAGGTGAAGAAAGAAGTAGAAAATTCTAGGGAGAGAGAACGGCAAGTGCAAAGAGTTGGAAGCAAGTGGGAACATGATGCTTTGATAGAAGTTGAGTGTTACTGAATTATATAGAGTGAAAGGTGAGGAGTTAAGCATTTTAAACCTGGCTAAGAGGTCTGGACTTTACCTTGAGGGTGATGGAGAACTTGTGGAAGGTTTTAAGTAAGATTTTAGGGTGTGTCTTATATCCTGTTACTTCTCAAATTGGCCAAGTCCATGTTAAAAAAAAATTAAGAAAATAGGCTGTGGCTGTACCCTTGTAAGCTAGAAAGGATTGATAAATAGAAGCAGAACAATAAGCTCTTTTCTGTCTCGTACTCCATACTTCTAAGTTAACACGGACAAGTACAAACACAATCTAATAATATAACATGTGAGTTTCTCTTGAAATCTTACTAGTATTTGTTTTATTCAATATGTGGAGCATAATTTGGGAATACAACATTTGCTAGAATGTCTCAAATCTGGTCCACTATCCCCCTAGATCATGTCTTTATCTCTGTATACCTGGATTATTTCAATAGTCTCCTATCAGATCTCCCTGTGTCCATGCGTTCTAGGTATGCTCCCCTACACTGGGGTGCTTTACTGATTTCCCGTATGCTACTCTTCCTTGTTATCCTGTGGGCAATAGGGAACCAATGAAATCTCCTTTCTCAATTTCTTTTACTAGCTAAGAGGCTCATGTATTTACTATTTGACAAAAAATGATTCTCAGATTTAATAACAGCTAAGATTGGGCTGCTGAAATTAATCCGAGGAATTACCAAGAAGGATGTCCCAGTTGTCAGTGTGTATTTCAAGTTCAAGTTCTGAGGGCTGGATTCCGCCTTGCCCAAGGGCAGTCTTTAATGCTTGGCAGGATTCCCCTTCCAACTCCATCTTTTCTGCCTCTTGTGTACAAGGCAGCCAAGAAGAAAAACATTCAAAATAAGGCTCTTTATGACTAAAGGTATTGTCAGTTAGAAAATCCAGCTTGGGGAGAGGAGGCAAGAACACCTGAATGGGACTCAAAGTCTAACCTTGTTTTTTGTCTCCATAGCCTGTGGAATGAGGTCTGGTTATATACCCTGAAAAAGTCCCTGATTATCATCGCACCCAACTCTCAAACTGAGAATTTTATAAGATACTGTTTCATGCAGTAGTAGTTACCCAACATTTCAACGTTTCAACTTTATAAAATTGAATGTAAGGTTGAGTAATCAGAAATTTTTAAAGTTCATTTTTTAAAGTTGGAACATAGGAGCTATACAATCATTAGTTCTTTTTAACTTGGCTAGCCAAAAGTTTAATATTACATTTTGATGCTCAATTGCAGTTTTACATTTTTGGTGAAAGTTGGAATGTGATTAAGTGGACATTTTTAAAAAGTGAAAAAGAATTAGGGTTTATATGCTTACTCTCTAGAAGTCACTAAAACTCAGTAATTATTGAGTCAATATTCATATCAAAAAGCCTCAGATAATTTTTGGCTCCTTCTCCCTCTGAATGTGGTGAATAATATTAATTTATTTTGATCCTCTCAAGTGCTAAGAAAAGTAGTTGTTTTTCGATAAGATTCCTATTTCTTGCCAGCTCAGTCATTTAATAATTTAATAAGTGGCCAAATTGGAGGTTTGGCAAAGCCAATGTATCTTGCCTTTTTCCCTTTATTTATCTTATGTCCACAATTATTGCCCATAAATGAATTTCCGGGTGAAATAACAGTAATTTTGTCGTTTTGTTTTTCTTCTTTTTGAGAAGAATAATTGACATTGAATGTTGCCTAAGACAGTATAGTCCAAAGTAGAAAAAGGATCATTGGGACCTCCTGAGAAAGAAGAGAATAATATCTCAATACCTTCTCCTTTGAGATTCAAATTTATTGAAACCTGTTGGAGTTTCCACTAACAAGGTACAAAACTCAGACTCCCAGAAAATAAAATTTTATTGGGAGTAGAGAGAGATGGGACCACCAGACTGAAGGAGAAGACCCATTACCACTTTTGCTACAATTGTCACTGATAATGTTTTTCAGCAGCTATTTTAGGGTTAGATCAATGATCTCCTTATCAGGCATCAGTAATAATCACTATTACAACAGGTTTCTGGCTCCACAGCAAGCTGGCTAGTTCTCCAGTTCCCACACTTCCTGTGGTGTCCATGGCTTTCTCTAGCCTTACAGTAATGTGATTGAGTTCTGACTTCAGAGCTGGACTAGAGCAAGCTTGGCTGACTACTTGGACAGGATTGATAGTGTTGATGGACTTTAGTGGCTATGTCTTATTTCCAGATATAGCGTCTTTTAAAAGTTCCTTGTTTAAGAGAACAAATACATAAAACTGAAGGGTTGGACTGACTCTTGGACTTCCTGCTTGAAGTGAATCAAGTCCCTTGATCTATGACCTGATGAAGATCCTATTTGTCCCATTCCTTTGGTCTCTTTCAACTTCTCACTCATTTGGAGAAGTGCTCCTATCAGTTTGGATACCTTTGAATTGAAGGGTCCTGAGAATAATAAAATTGTTGGTGTCATTTAGCATTCTCCTGCCAGTTAATAGAGAATTGATATCCAAAATAATGAAATGGTTTCACAGAACCACCCAATATATTGGATATCTCCCACTATTGTCAGATTCTTTGAAGAGAAACTAGTTCCCCAAATGATCCCATGTGACCAAAAAAGCAACACGTACTATGCAGAAGTGGTTAGTAATTCAGGCTCATTTATTACTAATCCTGATACTCACTGCATTTACTTTTCAGGGATGTTGATTTTTATTGCAGACTTCTACATACAACAGTTGGCATTTAATTTTGTGCAGAAACCAACTGGTGTTTCAAAATCATGGCACACACGTCTACATTTGCCTCTCTTGATGAAGCAACTATAAGTGTCTTTCATGGCACATTTCACTGTTAAAAGGGGAAAAAAGCACATAAGCCATTTAGTTATTATATGTGACATAGGGTCCTGAACTTGGAATAAATCAGTTGTTGACATGAAAATTATTATAGCATCTGCACATGCTAAGATTCCCCCCGCTCCTGCCACAATGGGGATTTAAGAAGTCATTTATTTTACTATTTTTCTGGCAATGAGGGTTTTGTGATTCGTTGTCAGGTCTCTCTTCAACTTTTGGCTGGGCCCAGTAATGGCTACAGCTTAGTTTTCCATGAAAATTTACAAATGGTTATTGTTTGATCCAGAGTAGTTTTGGAACAGACATCGTATATTCCTAAGGTTACCTAGTGACCTGATTATTTTTTACTCTAATTCAAAAGAAATTAAACAGTTAAATTTTTGGACTTCAGGATTCAAAAATGGGAAATCAGTTTATGTTGCTTAAATTACTCTCTTGCTTTTATCTTTAGGACTCTCTTTGATGGGAAGAATGAATAGAACCCTAGCAGGCACTGGGTTAAGAGGGCTTCTTTGAACACACACACAGATCTGAGGCTCTCAGGGAAGAAGACGTTGTTGTACTAGTGATGCTATGCATGACCAGCTTTAGACACACTTTGAAGAAGGGTGAAATTGCTTAGCATTTCTTTGTGTTTTCTCAGAGTCCCCTCCTTTACAAAGCACTCAAGTCTCCATTATCACAACATGTACCAACTAACAAAATCATCCATATCATGGATAGAAGACTTGCTGTTTCACCTCTTCAATAAATGTTTGCATTTTTAAATGGGTCACTAAAGGAGGGAAACTCACAAAGTAAAAGCATTAAATGTAATGGTGAATTACCAAGCATTCACAGAGAAGGTATGTGAACAGTGTTCTTCCCTCTTCCCCTAGAATCTTACTATATAGGACCCAACTGTGATGGAGTTGATGGTACTGGTAACCCAAGATATACTGATGCCCTCTGATTTCAGTAAACTTATGTTAGCATAAGATCTCTGTTACTTTGGATAACTAGGCCTTATAGGAAAAAAGTCAAACCCATGTTACATTGATTTTTCTGCCGTATATTTTAGGCCATGTGATATCACTGTTCCACTGTACAGATTAATGATGTCTCCTTATTTGTAATATTTAGAGAGATGTTATTTATTGCTTTTGATGCCGGAGGGAAAAGACATTATCTCACCAACTTAAAAATGCATCCTCAAATTACACCGTCCTACATGAGAGGTGTGAAGCATGTATGTCGACTTAATTGGAATATACAAATAACAGAAGATGACAGCTGTCAAACACCAGTATGAGGAAAAGAATAGCATTATTCAAGTGTCAATTCTAAATTAGCATATTTCCACTAGTAACAAAAACAACAAATATCTTTTCTCTAGATAACAGCTATTGCGTCATATAAAAATTCATATTTATGTGCAAGAAGGAATTGCAAATTTTTCAACTTTTAGATGAAACAGTGCACATATCCAAGTGTCTTAGGTTTCTGAAGATACTGAAAATGTCATGAAGGTTTTCACATATGTTTTTCAAAAGCAGGTGACATGAGGGACACATATAAATCATGATAACATGACTGAAGGTAATATTATATTCCCAAATGTGGGTGTCCTATATACCAGCCTTCTCTATTTTAAGGAAACCTTTGTTTGGGGTTAGTAAAAAACAAAACTTTTTTTTAAAGTTTAAAACTGGTTTTAATTTGATTTGTTCTGAGTTTAGAAAGATGTCATATAATAATAGTCCTCATAATTTTCATCTGAGAAAATTTATTTTAATTGTAAGATAATTCAGATCATTTGAATCTTTTACCCAGAATACTTAGGTGTTTGAGTTTTTAAATTTACTCAAAGATAGACTTAACTGTTAGAGCACTTGGTTTCACCTATGCTATTAAGGAATGGAGTTTGAGTTCAATTAGTAAACTATTGAAGTTCTAAACTACTTCTAAATCAAAAGTCCCTAGAGTTTTATTTGTTTGCTGTTTGTCTTATTTGTTTCTAAGGTGATTGGAATTATTTTCTTGGGTGTGTGTTTTTACAGTGTTCTTGCATATACAAGAAAAATACTTTTTCTATCTCAAGTAGCCTGAAATATGTCAAAAGAGCACATCCAATGATCTCCATCAAGACACATCCCTTGGCTGCTAATCCATCCTAAGAGTGATAAGTACAATGGTTTACAAAGGAGGGTACATAACCCAAGCACATGAAATCCAACAGGGTAAATATTGCATCCATTGTCTCCTACAGTAGTTGTCAAAGAAGAGTTTCTTCCTCCAAAATGAGACACCAAGAAGTTACTTTCTTTCTAAGATGTTTCAGTACAATGTAAAAGTAATTACAATATTTAAGAAGGGCATAATATATATTGTAGTCTACATTAGGCATTTTGCATATTTACATATCAGTAATCCTCATGATAATATTATGAAATAGACTTACTACACTTAATTCACAGATGCAGAAATTTATGCTGAAGGAATGTAAATAACTGATCCATTTATATAGCCAATAGGTGGCAGAAACCAAATCTGAACCCAGGTATAAGTAACTCCAAAGGCCATATTCATTTCATTATCTGATTAATATTAATTGCTATGTAATTGGACCTGCAGTAATAGAACTGTTAAAATGCTTTTAGGCTTTAAATCCGTTGAAAACATCAATTTTTTTAAAAATGAGAATTCTCAAAGTAAATCATGCAACATATTATAGCCAAATCTATCATTCAGTGTAAGTTAGTGGAAAATCCAGTTACTGCACAACACACACAGTACCTCATTGTTTCTCAAGGATCCAGGTGATTATACTTTAATATCCTATCTACCTTGTCTTTCTGGATAGCCAGCCTAGACTGAGAACAAAGAATTTGACCAAGTCCTTAAACTGTCTCCTGTAATGATATAACTCACCAGGAACCTTATTTTTTAGTAAGATCACAGGTCCTTTCTTTATGATTTACTCCTGGGACCATCACAAACCTCTCTCTTGGCAACTCAGTCACTATCTCCACTTGACATCAACCAAGACTCCATAAAGATTTCAACCACTCAATTAACTTTTCCATTTTACCTGGTGGTAATGGGGCCAGAAAGAAAAACACAACAAAGAGAAGGACAGGAATCTTCATGATTAAAGAAAGTCAGTCAAATCAGCAGCTGTGGAGTCTTTCAGTGAGAAGAAGGTGGAGAGTGTATCTTTTTATGTTTCCCTGCAGTGATATGAAGTTAGTCATTCATGTTTATCAAAAGTTAACACTCCTATTTAGCAGTGCCTGGGGCAAAAGTGCTGGATGTTGTTTTTCTTTTATCTTGGTAATCTAAA